>NW_012101354.1:1689398-1698056 GCF_000951045.1 Mandrillus leucophaeus | reverse complement strand
GGAGGCAGAGCTTGCGGTGAGCTGAGATTGTGCCATTGCATTCCCGCCTGGGCGACAGCGAGACTGTGTCTCAAAAAAAAAAAAAAGAAAAGGGCGGGTGCAGTGGCTCACACCTGTAATCCCAGCACTTTGGGAGGCTGAGGCCGGCGGATCACAGGGTCAGGAGTTTGAGACCATCTGGCTAACATGGTGAAACCCCATCTCTAGTAAAAATACCAAAAAAAAAAAATAGCCAGGCATGGTGGCGGGTACCTGTAGTCCCAGCTACTTGGGAGGCTGAGGCAGGAGAATGGTGTGAACCCAGGAGGCGGAGCTTGCAGTGAGCAGAAAATCACACCACTGCACTTCAGCCTGGGCAACAGAGCGAGACTCTGTCTCAAAAAAAAAAAGGACATCCTTTTCTTCTTCCTGATGTTAATATGAAAGCATTTGGTTGTTAACCATTAATTATGTCAGCAGTAGGTTTTCTATAGATGCCGTTGATTAAATTAAAGGAATCCCCTTCTAATCTTAGTTTGAGAGATTTTATCGTAGCCAAATTGGATTTTGGATTTTGTCAGCTTTTTCTATATCATTCTCCTATGTTTCTTTTGTCTTTTATCATATTAAGAATGTATTACAGTAGTTGTTTTTTTGGATGTTAAACCAACCTTGCATTCCTGGAGGAAACCAGCCTTGGTCTTGGGGTATAATTCTTTTTACATGTTGCTGGATTGGATTTGCTGATTTAAAGAAAAAAAAAAAAAAAGATCTTGGCCGGATGCTGTGACTCATGCCTGTAATCCCAGAATCTTGGGAGGCTGAGTTGGGCAGATTGCTTGAGCCCAGGAGTTCAAGACCAGCCTGGGCAACATGGTGAAACCCCTTCTCTAATTAAAAAAAAAAAAGAAAAAATTTTTTTACATCTATTTCATGAGGGCTCTTGGTTTATAGTTCTGTTGTAGTGTCCTTGTTTGGCTTTGGTAGCAGGGTAATCTAGGCCTTATAAATGAGTTGAGAAGTGTTCCCTCCTCTGAGTTTGTATGGAATGATATTTCTTTCTTCTTTTTTTTTTTTTAGACGGAGTCTCGCTCTGTCGCCCAGGCTGGAGTGCAGTGGCCGGATCTCAACTCACTGCAAGCTCCGCCTCCCGGGTTTACGCCATTCTCCTGCCTCAGCCTCCCGAGTAGCTGAGACTACAGGCGCCCGCCACCTCGCCCGGCTAGCTTTTTGTATTTTTTTTAGTA
Organism: Mandrillus leucophaeus; assembly: GCF_000951045.1. NCBI lineage: Eukaryota > Metazoa > Chordata > Mammalia > Primates > Cercopithecidae > Mandrillus > Mandrillus leucophaeus. Next base: position 1,696,830 of record NW_012101354.1, on the reverse strand, counting down.
GAGACGGGGTTTCACCGGGTTAGCCAGGATGGTCTCGATCGCCTGACCTCGTGATCCGCCCGTCTCGGCCTCCCAAAGTGCTGGGATTACAGGCTTGAGCCACCACACCCGGCCTGAGTTTGATAAATTCAGTACTGAGGCCATTTTGGTAGCAGGGTAATCTAGGCCTTATAAATGAGTTGAGAAGTGTTCCCTCCTCTGAGTTTGTATGGAATGATATTTCTTTCTAAAGAGTTTGATAAATTCAGTACTGAGGCCATTTTGGCCTGGACTTTTCTTTGTGGATTTTTAAAATCTTTTATTTTGGAATAATTTTAGATTTATAGAAAAATTGAAAATAATGGAGTTCCTATATATCCCTCATCTAGTATATATGTCAAAAGCAAACATTGGTATATTACTTTTATATAAACTCCAGGCTTTATTCAGCTTCTGGACTTTTTCTGTTGTATGATCTAATCCAGGATATCACACTAAATGTGTTCCAGTGTGATGTTTATTTTCTTCCTTTTATTTACAGGGTTTGATTTGTTCTTCTTTTTCTAGCCTCTCAAAGTGGAAGCTCGCATTATTGATTTTAGACCTTTCTTCCTTTCTAATATAAACTCTAAAGCTATTTATTTTCCCATAAGCATTGCTTTGCTGCGTCTCATAAATTTTTTTCCGTGGAGTGTCACTCTCAGGATATCATACATTTTTTTATGTTGTGTTTTCAGCTTCTTTCAACTTGACATTTTTAATTCTCCTTGTGGTTGTTTGATTCTAAATATTTGGGGTTTTTTTTTATTTCTTTCTGTTGTTAATTTTTAATTAATGTTATTGTGTTCAGAGAATAAACTTTGTATAATTTTAGTCTTTTTGAATGAATGAATGAATTGATTGATTGACAAGTTCTCACTCTGTTGCCCAGACTGGAGTGTGATGGCATGGTCATAGCTCACTGCAGCCTCAACCTCATGGGCTCAAGTGATCCTCCCACGTCAGCCTCTTGAGTAGCTGGAACTACAAGTGCATGCCACCACGCCCAGCTAACTTTTTTTTTTGTAGTAGAAATAAGGTCTCACTATGTTGCCCAGGCTGGTCTCGAACTCCTGAGCTCAGGCAGTCCTCCTGCCTTGGCCTCCCAAGGCGCTGGGATTATAGACCTGAGCCACCATGCCTGGCCTGTTTCGTTATTTTTGTTGTTGTTGTTGTTTTGAGACAGAGTCTCATTCTATTGCCCGGGCTGGAGTACAGTGGCATGATCTTACTGCAACTTGTGCTCACTGCAACCTTTGCCTCCCGGGTTCAAGCAATTCTCCTGCCTCAACTTCCTGAGTAGCTGGGACCACAGGCACAGGCCACCACGCCTGGCTAATTTTTGTATTTTTAGTAGAGGCAGAGTTTCTCTATGTTGGTCAGTCTTGTCTCTAGCATCTGACCTCAGGTGATCTGTCTACCTAAGCCTCCCAAAGTGCTGGAATTACAGGCGTGAGCCACCGTGCCTAGCCCTGTTTCTTCTTTATTGCCTTCTTTTTAGTCAAACAAAGATTTCAGAAAACCCCTGTCATTCTTCTGATTTTTATTTTTCTTTCTTTTTTTTTTTTGAGGTGGAGTTTTCACTGTTGTTGCCTAGGCTGGAGTGCAATGGCAGGATCTTGGCTCACCGCAGCCTCCGCCTCCTGGGTTCAAGCAGTTCTCCTGTCTCAGCCTCCCAAGTAGCTGGGATTACAGGCATGCACCACCATGCCCAGCTAATTTTGTATTTTCAGTAGAGACAGGGTTTGTCCATATTGGTCAGATTGGTCTCAAGCTCCTGACCTCAGGTGATCCACCTGCTTCGGCTTCCCAAAGTGCTGGGATTACAGGAGTGAGCCACCACACCTGGCCCCTGGTTTTTCTTTTTTTTAGCTTTCTTAAGAGGGGTTGTGTCTGTACCTAATCATAATCTATTACATATTAATACTGACTTAATTCTGGTAAAAATACAGCCACTTGGCACCAGCGTACTTCTGCTTTCACTCTCTTTCTATGTGATACTATTGTCAAATATATTATAGCTACACGTTTAAAACCAATAATTTAGTGTTAAAATTACTGCTTTAAGCAGTCTCATGTTTAAAGAAGGTAAGGGAAGAAAAGAAAAATATGTATTTACCCAGATGTTTGTCATTTCTGTTGCTCTTCATTCCTTCCTGTGGATCTATCATCCAATGTCATGTTTTTCCAGGCAGATGGTTTCCTTTAATATTTCTTGCAGTACAGTTCTGCTGACAGTGGATTTTCTCAGTCTTTGTTTACCTGGGATATAGAATTTTTTTTTTTTTTTTTTTTTTTTTGTTTTTTTTTTTTTGAGTCGGAGCTTTACTCTTGTTGCCCAGGCTGGAATGCGGTGGTGAGATCTCGGCTCACTGCAACCTCTGCCTCCCAGGTTCAAGTGATTCTCCTGCAACCTCCCGAGTAGTTGGGACTACAGGCATGCACCACCACACCTGGCTAATTTTGTATTTTTAGTAGAGACAGGGTTTCATCATGTTGTTCAGGCTGGTCTCAAACTCCTGACCTCAGGTGATCCACCCACCTTGGCCTCCCAAAGTTCTGGAGTTCACTGTAGCCTCGAACTCCTGAGCTCAGGCAGTCCTCCTGCCTTGGCCTCCCAAGGCGCTGGGATTATAGACCTGAGCCACCATGCCTGGCCTGTTTCGTTATTTTTGTTGTTGTTGTTGTTTTGAGACAGAGTCTCATTCTATTGCCCGGGCTGGAGTACAGTGGCATGATCTTACTGCAACTTGTGCTCACTGCAACCTTTGCCTCCCGGGTTCAAGCAATTCTCCTGCCTCAACTTCCTGAGTAGCTGGGACCACAGGCACAGGCCACCACGCCTGGCTAATTTTTGTATTTTTAGTAGAGGCAGAGTTTCTCTATGTTGGTCAGTCTTGTCTCTAGCATCTGACCTCAGGTGATCTGTCTACCTAAGCCTCCCAAAGTGCTGGAATTACAGGCGTGAGCCACCGTGCCTAGCCCTGTTTCTTCTTTATTGCCTTCTTTTTAGTCAAACAAAGATTTCAGAAAACCCCTGTCATTCTTCTGATTTTTATTTTTCTTTCTTTTTTTTTTTTGAGGTGGAGTTTTCACTGTTGTTGCCTAGGCTGGAGTGCAATGGCAGGATCTTGGCTCACCGCAGCCTCCGCCTCCTGGGTTCAAGCAGTTCTCCTGTCTCAGCCTCCCAAGTAGCTGGGATTACAGGCATGCACCACCATGCCCAGCTAATTTTGTATTTTCAGTAGAGACAGGGTTTGTCCATATTGGTCAGATTGGTCTCAAGCTCCTGACCTCAGGTGATCCACCTGCTTCGGCTTCCCAAAGTGCTGGGATTACAGGAGTGAGCCACCACACCTGGCCCCTGGTTTTTCTTTTTTTTAGCTTTCTTAAGAGGGGTTGTGTCTGTACCTAATCATAATCTATTACATATTAATACTGACTTAATTCTGGTAAAAATACAGCCACTTGGCACCAGCGTACTTCTGCTTTCACTCTCTTTCTATGTGATACTATTGTCAAATATATTATAGCTACACGTTTAAAACCAATAATTTAGTGTTAAAATTACTGCTTTAAGCAGTCTCATGTTTAAAGAAGGTAAGGGAAGAAAAGAAAAATATGTATTTACCCAGATGTTTGTCATTTCTGTTGCTCTTCATTCCTTCCTGTGGATCTATCATCCAATGTCATGTTTTTCCAGGCAGATGGTTTCCTTTAATATTTCTTGCAGTACAGTTCTGCTGACAGTGGATTTTCTCAGTCTTTGTTTACCTGGGATATAGAATTTTTTTTTTTTTTTTTTTTTTTTTGTTTTTTTTTTTTTGAGTCGGAGCTTTACTCTTGTTGCCCAGGCTGGAATGCGGTGGTGAGATCTCGGCTCACTGCAACCTCTGCCTCCCAGGTTCAAGTGATTCTCCTGCAACCTCCCGAGTAGTTGGGACTACAGGCATGCACCACCACACCTGGCTAATTTTGTATTTTTAGTAGAGACAGGGTTTCATCATGTTGTTCAGGCTGGTCTCAAACTCCTGGCCTCAGGTGATCCACCCGCCTTGGCCTCCCAAAGTACTGGGATTACAGGCGTGAGCCACTGTGCCCAGCCCTACCTGGGATATAGAATTCTTGATTGACAGAGTTTTCTTTCAGCACTTTGAATATGCCATCCCTGTGCCCTCTGGCCTCTGTTATTTTTGATGGAAAATCAGATGAAATTATTTTTGTACCATGTATATGAGTCAGTTTTGTCTTGCTGCTTTTAAGATTTTCTTTTTTTCCTCTGATGTTAGTTTGACTGGGATATATCCAAGTTCTCTCTTAATCCTACTTGAGGTTCATTTAACTTCTTGGATATGTAGATTCAAGTCTTTACCAAATTTGGAATATTTCATCTATTATTTCTCCATATTTTTTTTTTCTATTCCCTTCTGTCTCTCCCTGTTTCTGGGATTTCCATTACATATATGGTGGAATACCTGACCTTCATTGTTTCACAAGTCTCTGAAACTTTGTTCATTTTTCTTCAATTTTCTCTCTGTGCTTTGGGTTGGATAATTTCTCTATATAGGTATCTATATATTCTAGTTCGTTGACTCCTGTTCTGAATCTGCCACTTAGATCCTCTAATGTGTATTTCATTTCAGCTTTTGCATTTTCAACTCTTGAATTTCCATTTGATTCCTTATTTTATAGTTTCGGTTTCTCTTGAGATTCTGTTGTTAAGTATTAGTGTATTTTCATTTAACCTTTTAACTTAATTTCCTATAGTTCTTTGAACATATTTGTAAATGCAGTATCTGGGATCACTCAGAGTCAGTTTTATTGACAGGGTTTTTTGTCTTGAGTGTAGGTCACACTTTCATGTTTCTTTGAATGTCTCTTATCTTTTTGTTGAATATTGACTATTTTAGATAATTTAGCAACTCTGAATTTTAATTTATTTTCCTGAGAGTTCCATATCCTAGTTTTTCTTTTCTTTTTCAATTAGTTGAAATTGAAAATAGATTCAATTTAGTTGAATCTGGGACTGAAATTGCCAAGTCTGTCTTCCCTGCAGCATACACCTGCTGACATCTCTGTTCAGTTTTTTTATTTTTAATTTTTTTTTGAGACGGAGTCTCGCTGTCGCCTAGGCTGGAGTGCAGTGGCGTGATCTTGGCTCACTGCAAGCTCCACCTCCTGGGTTCAGACTGTTCTGCCTCAGCCTCCCGAGTAGCTGGGACTACAGGCACCCACCACCACGCCCGGCTAATTTTTTTTATTTTTTGTATTTTTTGTATTTTTATTTTTTGAGACGGAGTCTCGCTCTGTCACCCAAGCTGGAGTGCAGTGGCATGATCTCGGCTCGCTGCAAGCTCCACCTCCTGGGTTCACACCATTCTTCTGCCTCAGCCTCCTGAGTAGCTGGGACTACAGGTGCCTGCCAACACGCCTGGCTAATTTTTTCTATGTTTTAGTAGAGACAGTGTTTCACCGTGTTAGCCAGGATGGTCTCCATCTCCTGACCTCATAATCCACCCACCTCGGCCTCCCAAAGTGCTGGGATTACAGTCGTGAGCCACCCTGCCCGGCCTCTGTTCAATTTTTTTATTTTAACTTTTAATTTTTTAGCTTGGCTCCTAAGTATTGAGTTTTTTATTTTTTGGAATAGTTTAGCTAGTGAGGTGAATGCATTCAGAGTTACATTTAGTTCTGACGTCTCCCTTGGCTTTGACTTCTTCAACATTGTGTTGATGCATGATGATTAGCTTATTTACTTTCTGCAGCATGGTATTCCATTGTATGCATATGACACAGTTTATCAATTTTCCTGATTGTGGACATTGATTTACATTTTTTGAGATTACAGATAACACTACTGCAAATAATCTTGTACATGTCTCCCAATGCACATGTGCAGGAGTCTTTTTAGTGTATATACTGTAAGAGAGTCACTAGTTCTTAGGACATAGAAACCTCAACCTTATTTGATATATTTTTTAGACAGTATCTCACTCTGTAACCCAGGCTGGAGCACAGTAGTGCTATCATAGCTTACTGCGACTTCAGCCTCCCAAGTAGCTGAGACTACAGGCATGTGCCACCGTGCCTGCCTGATTTTAAAAAAAAAATTTGTGGGTTGCTGACAGTGGCTCACGCCTGTAATCTCAGCACTTTGGGAGGCCAAGGCGGGTGGATCACCTGAGGTCAGGAGTCTGAAACCAGCCTGGCCAGTATGGCGAAATCCCATCTCTACCAAAAATACAAAAATTAGCCAGGTATGGTGGTGGGTGCCTGTAATCCCAGCTACTGGGGAGGCAGAGGCATGAGAATTGCTTGGACCCGGGAGGCAGAGGTTGCTGTGAGCCGAGATTGGGCCACTGCACTCCAGCCTGGATGACAGAGTAAGAATCTATCTCAAAAAAAAAATATATATATAATACATATAATATGTGTGTGTGTAAATATACATGACATATATGTATATATAATATATATGTGTGTGTATATATTATATATATAGTATTACCACCGAAGGGATGATTATGCAGCCACTTAAAAAAAAAAAAAAAAAGACAAACATAGGGGAATGTTGAGGACATTATGCTAAGTGAAATAAGCCGGTCACAAAAAGACAAATGATTTCACTTAGATGAGATATCTAGCATTCAATGGTGGCCTCCAGAGGCTGGAGGGAGGGGCTAATGGGGAGTGTTTAATAGGTGCAGAGTTTCAGTTTTGCAAGATGAAAAGAGTTCTGGAAATGGATGGTAGTTATGGTTGCACAACAATATAAATATACTTAATACCACTGAATTGTACACTTAAAAATGATTAGAGTCAGGTGCTGGCTTTTGCTTATGGTCCTGGCTACTCAGGAGGTTGAGGTAGGTGGGTCATTTAAACCCAGGAGTTCAAGGCCAGCCTGGGCAATGTAACGAGAACCTGTCTCTTTAAAAAGACAATAACAAATGTTGACAAGGATATGGAGCAATTGAAAACCTCATAAATTGCTTATGGAAATGTAAAATGCTTATAGCCACTTTGGAAAATAGTCTTTTGGTTCCTCAAAAGGTTAAATATAGAATTACCATAACCCACCCACTCCTGGCTATATACCCAAGAGAAATTAGAACATATGTTGATGTAAAAACTGATAAATAAATGAATATTCATATCAGCATTATTCATAATAGGCAGAAGTAGAAACAGCCCAAATGTTCATCAGCTGATGAATGGATAAACCAAATGTGGTATACACATGTACCCATGTATTGGCTGCTATAAAATATTATTCAGGGCCGGGCACGGTGGCTCAAGCCTGTAATCCCAGCACTTTGGGAGGCCGAGACGGGTGGCTCACGAGGTCAGGAGATCGAGACTATCCTGGTTAACACGGTGAAACCCCGTCTCTACAAAAAAAATACAAAAAACT
>NW_012101354.1:1686110-1688058 GCF_000951045.1 Mandrillus leucophaeus | reverse complement strand
TTTTTGGTGAAAAGGGTTTTTCTATGTTGCTCAAGCTTGAACTATACATTTTTATTTATTATTATTATTTTTTTTGAACCAGAGTCTTGCTCTGTCAACCAGCCTGGAGTGCAGTGACGCAGTCTTGGCTCATTGCAGCCTCTGCCTCCCAGATTCCAGTAATTCTGCCTCAGCTTCCCGAAGAGCTGGGATTACAGGCATGCGCCACCATGCTGTCTAATTTTTGTATTTTTAGTAGAAACAGGGTTTCACCACATTGACCAGGCTGATCTCAAACTCCTGATCTCAGGTGATCTGCCCACCTTGGCCTTGCAAAGTGCTGGGATTACAGGCATGAGTCACCGCACCTGGCCTAATTTTTTTTAAGAGGCAGGCTTTTGTTATGTTGCCCAGGCTAGTCTTGAACTGGCCTCAGGGGGTCCTCCCACCTAAACCTTCCAAGTAGCTGGGATTACAGGTGTGAACCACCATACCTGGCCATTTACTTTGTGTCTTTCCAGACCCTTTTGAGTACTTTATATTTGTGTGTATACCTGTATCAAGATTATTTTCAGGCCGGGTGTGGTGCCTCAAGCCTGTAATCCCAGCACTTTGGGAGGCCGAGACGGGCGGATCACGAGGTCAGGAGATCGAGACCATCCTGGCTAACACGGTGAAACCCCGTCTCTACTAAAAAATACAAAAAAAAAACTAGCCAGGCGAGGTGGCGGCGCCTGTAGTCCCAGCTACTTGGGAGGCTGAGGCAGGAGAATGGCGTAAACCCAGGAGGCGGAGCTTGCAGTGAGCTGAGATCCGGCCACTGCACTCCAGCCTGGGTGACAGAGTGAGACTCCGTCTCAAAAAAAAAAAAAAAAGAAAAGAAAATATTCAGCTATAAAAAGGAGACAGGGGGCCAGGCACGGTGGCTCATGTCTGTAATCCTAGCTCTTTGGGAGACCAAGGTAGGTGGATCACGAAGTCAGGAGTTTGAGACCAGCCTGGCCAATATGGCCGTCTCTACTAAAAATACAAAATTTAGCTGGGTGTGGTGGCATGTGCCTATAATCCAAGCTACTCAGGCGGCTGAGCCAGAAGAATCACTTGAACTCAGGAGGTGGAGATAGCAGTGAGTTGAGATTGCACTGTCGCACTCCAACCTGGCAACAGAGCAAGATTCCGTCTCAAAAAAAAAAATAAAAAATAAGAAAGTGAAGTACTGATACATGGTACAACATAGATGAACCTTGTATGAGGAACCACATATTACATGATTCTCTTTATATGAGATATTCAGAATAGGCAAATCCGCAGAGACAGAAAGTAAATTTGTGATTGCTAGAGTTTGGGGGAAGGAGGAATGGGAAATGACTGCTGTAGTATGAGGAAATTTTTGGAGTGACGACATTTTTCATCACTCCAGAATTCAACAGTGATGATAGTTTAATTACCAAAAACCACTGAATTACACTGTTTTTTTTTTTTTTTTTTTTTTTTTGGATGGAGTCTCGTTCTGTAGCCCAGGCTGGAGTGCAGTGGTGCGATCTCAGCTCACTGCAACCTCCGCCTCCCGGGTCCCGATTCAAGTGATTCTCGTGCCTCAGCCTCCCGAGTAGCTGGGATAACAGGCACTTGCCACCATGCCCAGCTAATTTTTGTGTTTTTGGTAGAGATGGGATTTTACCATGTTGGCCAGGCTGGTCTGGATACAGTCTTGGCTCACTGCAACCTCCACCTCCTGGGTTCAAGTGATTTTCCTGCCTCAGCCTCTCATGTAGCCATGTAGCTGGGATTACAGGTGCCTGCCACCATGCCCGGCTAATTTTTGTGTTTTTAATAGAGAAGGGGTTTGGTTTCACCATGTTGGCCAGGCTGGTCTGGAACTCCTGACATTAGGTGATCCGCCCACCTTGGCCTCCCAAAGTGCTGGGAGTATAGGTGTGAGCCACCACACCCAGCCTTTTTTTTTTTT
>NW_012101354.1:1676481-1685203 GCF_000951045.1 Mandrillus leucophaeus | reverse complement strand
ATTATTTTCAGTTATTATCGATAATGCTCCCATAATAATGCTTTTGAGTAAGTTAGTTCTTAATTTCCCAGAAGTTCCTGTAAGTCTCTTACACTCATTAGAATTCTTCTCGTCCATAGGTGATGCTGGGAGCCGAACTCCAAAAGACCAGAAGGTAAGTTAGGATGGTAAGGGAACGGTGAGAGATAAGAATATGAAAATAGGAGAATTTTCTGGCCTAACCATTCAGTCACTTTAGCTGTCAATATCTAATCATTCACCCTGTGATCAGCCCTTTGTGTTGCAGTCCTCTAATTGGTGTTGTAAGAATTCAAAAAGAGGTTAGCAGGAAATGTTTTCACTAGAAAGGAGTGTTGTATGAAAGTAGGATTTAGCAGCGTTTGCTAGGTAAATTAATCAAGAAAAGCTTCCTAACATTGAAACGTTGATTTTTGAACTGGGTTTCTAAGCAAGGGCAGCTTTGGGCTGGGCACGTTGGCTCACGCCTGTAATCCCAGCACTTTGGGAGACCCAGGTGGGCGGATCACCTGAGGTCAGGAGTTTGAGACCAGCCTGGCCAACATGGCGAAACCCTGTCTCTACTAAAAAAATACAAAAATTAGCTGAGTGTGGTGGTGCATGCCTGTAATCCCAGCTACTCGGGAGGCTGAGACAGGAGAATCAGTGGAACCCAGGAGGCAGAGGTTGCAATAAGCTGTGATCGTACCACTGCACTGCTGCCTGGGTGACAGAGCAAGACTCTGTCTCAGGAAAAAAAAAAAAAAGAGGCCAGGCATGGTGGCTCACGCCTGTAATCCCAGCACTTTGGGAGGCCGAGGCAGGTGGATCACCTTAGGTTGGCAGTTCGAGAGCAGCCTAACCATGGAGAAACCCCGTCTCTACTTAAAATACAAAATTAGGCCGGGCACAGTGGCTCACACCTGTCATCCCAGGACTTTGGGAGGTTGAGGCAGGTAGAACACGAGGTCAGGAGTTCGAGACCAGCCTGGCTAACATAGTGAAACCCTGTCTCTACTAAAAACACTAAAATTAGTTGGGCATGGTGGCACGTGCCTGTAATCCCAGCTACTTTGGAGGTTGAGGCAGGTGAGTCACTTGAACCCGAAAGGCAGAGGTTGCGATGAGCCGAGACTGTGCCCCTGCACTCCAGGTTGGGCAACAGAGCCAGACTCCATCTCAGAAAAAATAATAATACAAAATGCTAGCTGGACATGGTGGCGCATACCTGTAATTCCAGCTACTTGGGAGGCTGAGGCAGGAGAATCACTTGAACCCGGGAAGTGGAGGTTACGGTGAGCCAAGATCGTGCCATTGCACTCCAGCCTGAGCAACAAGAGCTAAACTCCATCTCAAAAAAAAAAAAGAAAGGGCAGCTTTGCCTGATAAAGTAACCATAAGCTTCTAAACATAACTCATTCAACTCACTCCATTTTGTTCTGTGAAATACAAGGTGTTTCTTATTCTGAAGTTATTTGTAACCCTTGCTACTGTTTCAAAACTTGTTTTCCTCATCCCCTTTTCTGTAGCTCCGTGAAGCTATGGCTGCCTTAAGAAAGTCAGCTCAAGATGTTCAGAAGTTCATGGATGCTGTCAACAAGAAGAGCAGTTCCCAGGATCTGCATAAAGGTTAGGGTCAAGAAATACCTGGGTACAGATGGGAGGTGAATTCTTACAGAGATTTCATCTTAAGTCTCATGTCTGCTAATTGTGACATGCCAGACTCATTATCCTTAGTAGTTATGAAATCCCAATTACATGGATGGTGATTTTCCAGTCTGTGATGGTTTTATCTCAATACCTCTTTAGCGTCCTACATTTAGACCGTTTCCATCCTCATGACTACTTCCAGATGGAGATTAGGGAGAAGAGAATCACTCAGACTCTTGTTAAAAAAGAGGTTTGAGGCCAGGTGTGGTGGCTCACATCTATAATTCCAGCAGCTTTGGGAGGCTGAGGCAGGAGGATCATTTGAGGCCCAGCATTAAAGACCAGCCTCGGCATCATAGTGAAACCCCATCTGTAAAAAAAAAATGTTTAAAAATTCTCCAGATGGGCCAGGCACAGTGGGCTCATGCCTGTAATCCGAGCACTTTGGGAGACCAAGGCAGGCGGATCATGAGGTCAAAAGATAGAGACCATTCTGGCTAACATGGTGAAACCCCATCTCTACTAAAAATACAGAAATTAGCTGGACATGGTGGTGCGTGCCTGTAGTCCCAGCTCCTCGGGAGGCTAAGGCAGGAGAATCGCTGGAATCTGGGAGGCAGAGGTTCCAATGAGCCAAGATCGCACCACTGCACTCCCGCCTGGGGACAGAGCGAGACTCCTTCTCAAAAAAAAAAAAAATTACCCCACTTTCCCTAATTACCATACTACCCTCTTTACCTTCCTGTTCTCTACCCAATGTATGTCATAACTCTTTAGAATAACTTTGCTTCTTCTATAGGAACCTTGAGTCAGATGTCTGGAGAACTAAGCAAAGATGGTGACCTGATAGTCAGCATGCGAATTCTGGGCAAGAAAAGAACTAAGACATGGCACAAAGGCACCCTTATTGCCATCCAGACAGTTGGTATGTGCAGACTTGGAGGAACCACTCCTGAAAGGCAACCTGCACCCTCCACTGCTGATTGTTTCTTTTCTCCATAACCTTCCCATTTGTCTGTCACGTAGCAGCCTGGATTTATACAGAAACTGGCAGTTTTTAAAAAAATTTATCTTTCCCTTTTACTCAGGGCCGGGGAAGAAATACAAGGTGAAATTTGACAACAAAGGAAAGAGTCTACTGTCGGGGAACCATATTGCCTATGATTACCACCCTCCTGCTGACAAGCTGTTTGTGGGCAGTCGGGTGGTCGCCAAATACAAAGATGGGAATCAGGTCTGGCTCTATGCTGGCATTGTAGCTGAGACACCAAACGTCAAAAACAAGCTCAGGTACCTGGACAGAGGACTGTAAAGGGGTAGAGGCTGGGAGCACAGCACCTGCCCTGTTCGTGCCATAGACCAGATCTCACAATTAGCTTTTGTCTTCTTAGTCCTTAGTGGACTGAAACCCTTACTCTTTCTTTACCACAGGAGTCATGTGGGTGATTCTTTCTTCCTCTTTCTCCTTCTTTTTTGTTTTTTTCCTTTTCTTTCCTCAAAGAGAAAACTAGGAAGAGAATAACGAGGATTAATGATCAGGGGAATAGGGGATTCACACAGAAGAAAGAGATGGAGACTAAATGGTTATTAGCAGCATAGGAATCTGAGAGAGGAAAAAGAATATATGTTTTTTGGCTGGGCCCAATGTCTCATGCCTGTAATCCTAGCCCTTTGGGAGGCCAAGGCAAGTGAATCACTTGAGGTCAGGAGTTCGAGACCAGCTTGCCCAACTGGTGAAACCCTGTCTCTACTAAAAATACAAAAATTAGCTGGGTGTGGTGGCGCATGGCTGTAATCCCAGCTACTTGGGAGGCTGAGGCAGGAGAATCGCATGAACCTGGGAGGCAGTGGTTGCCATGAGCCAAGATTGCACCACTGCACCCCAGCCTGGGCGACAGAAGGAGACTCCGTCTCAAAAATACTTAAATGTATATGTGTTTTTTGAAAAAGTAGGGAGGCATTGGTTAAATTAAGGGAGAACTCCTAACTCTCAAGTTGGGAAGAAAGAAAAACAGGAAGAAAGTAGTAGACTGGAATGTCTTCCCTGGAGTGCATCCTGTTGTGATCCAGAGAAGTAGAAGCTATGATAAATAATTTCTGCGGGTCATGTTAAATATCATAACCCCCAGATCTTTCTACTGTCACTCTTCGTTTACAGGTTTCTCATTTTCTTTGATGATGGCTATGCTTCCTATGTCACACAGTCTGAACTGTATCCCATTTGCCGGCCACGTGAGTGTTTCTCCCTTATTCCTTAGCTCAGTTTTTCCTCCTCTACCTGATATGTCTTCTTAGGACGTCCAGTTGAAAAGCCCTAGGTGTTTTTGGTACTTCAGTCTCAAAGAGCATAAATTTGGTTGATGTCCTTTGCTCCCAAAGGACAGTTTGCACCCAAAAGAGATACAGTTGTATTGTTCATCTCTAGGACTGGATCTTTGTAGCCAAAGAGTGAGTCACTAGAAGATCATGAATGACCTTGAGTAGACTGCTCATGTTATAGATGTGCCTCAGTTTCATTTCTAAGTGAGTTAGGTTGAAAAAGGTGTTACTTCTTTCCTAGTGTCATGCTGCACCTAACATTTGTATAAATGTAGTCTGCATAATGCTTTCCACAGAAGCTGTGTTAGATGGAACATCATAGTGTCCTCTATATTTGTTACCCTGGCTTAGGAGCAGACTTCTACGGAAATAATCATTTTTAACTGCAGAAGAATCAACTAACACTTCTGTTTACACATAACATGACAGTAAACATATTCTGAGTCTCTTAAAAACCTGATAGAGAATGAGAAGGAAGGACTAATTTTTTCATTTCATGGTGCCACCTGATCTTTTTAAATTTACCATTAGACTTATCAACAAGTGAGCAAGAATTTCCACTTGAATTTTCCAAAGGAGAAGCATCCATTGGTATAAAATAAGTGAATCACCTATATTGTACATGACTTATTTAGTATTTACTTGATTTGTAAGTATGTGCAATTTGTACATTAGGTTTATTACTTAGGTGGTCTTGGCTTTGCTTCCCTCGAGGTTCTGATTTTACTTTTTCTTTCCTTTTCAACTTAAAAAGTATAAAATGTCTCCTGGCCAACCCTTTTCCCTATCAAGACATGTCCTACCTGCCCTCTCAGTTCTACTTCTTCCTTGAAACAGTGAAAAAGACTTGGGAGGACATAGAAGACATCTCCTGCCGTGACTTCATAGAGGAGTATGTAACTGCCTACCCCAACCGCCCCATGGTACTGCTCAAGAGTGGCCAGCTTATCAAGACTGAGTGGGAAGGCACATGGTGGAAGTCCCGAGTTGAGGAGGTGGATGGCAGCCTAGTCAGGATCCTCTTCCTGGTACTGTTTTTCCCTAGAATTTTGGAGGCAGAAGTTGGTCGGGGGGACTTAAGAAGCAGTAATGAGGATGGTTTTATAGCTATTCCATAGCCTTCCTCTTTCTTATCCTCCTATGTGTTCTCACTGTTTTTGGTCAAATTTTACTTTGCCCTTTTTGTTGTTCCTCTGTGGGTAATTGTTGAAAATAAATTACCGGAATTATGATACTAATCTGCATGGTTTTGATTTATTTATTTTTTTCTTTAGGAGTATTCACATTGTGTGTAGGTACAGAGAAGGCAGCCATTTCCATTTTTCCAGGGTTAAGGTTTTAGTAGGATAGTGGGACGAAGAGGTATCAAGGAGTCCTGATTATCTTTCAAAGTTCATTTTAACTCTTAAATATTTTGTACTCATCCTTTTCTCCCTTCTCTCTCCCTTCTTAGAATCGTATTTCTTATTTTTAAAAGTTTTAAAAACTTTTTTTTTTTTTTTTTTTTGGAGACGGGGTCTCGCTCTTTCGCCCAGGCTGGAGTGCAGTGGCACGATCTCGGCTCACTGCAAGCTCTGCCTACCGGGTTCATACCATTCTCCTGCCTCAGCCTCCTGAGTAGCTGGGACTACAGGCACCTGCCACCATGCCCGGCCAATTTTTTGTATTTTCAGTAGAGACGAGGTTTCACTGTGTTAGCCAGGATGGTCTCGATCTCCTGACCTCGTGATCTGCCCGCCTCAGCCTCCCAAAATGCTGGGATTACAGGCATGAGCCACCGTGCCTGGCCCTTAAAAACATTTTTTAATACTGCTACTTGCCTTGCAGAACAGGGCTACCCAATAGACTGTATGCCCAGAGTAGCCAGAAGAAATTAGAAATTATATTTCTTCTTGGTGTTACCTCAGCCCGTTACTCCTAAGGCGTTATGATCCTTATCATGCTTTTTGTTTGGTGTTTTGTTTTGTTTTGTTTTATTTGTTTTTTAGATGGAGTTTCACTCTTGTTGCCTAGGCTGGAGTGCAGTGGCACGATCTCGGCTCACTGCATCCTTCCGCCTCCTGAGTTAAAGTGATTCTCCTGCCTCAGCCTCTAGAGTAGCTGGGATTGGCTAATTTTTTGTATTTTTAGTAGAGACGGGGTTTCACCATGTTGGCAGGCTGGTCCCGAACTCCTGACCTCAAGTGATCCACCTGCCTCATCCTCCCAAAGTGCTGGGATTACAGGCATGAGCCATCACACCTGACCTGGCCTGTTTTTTGTTTTGTTTTGTTTTGTTTTGTTTTGAGATAGAGTCTCACTCTGCCACCCAGGCTGGAGTGCAGTGGTGCAGTCACAGCTCACTGCAGCCTCAACCTCCAGGGTTCAAGTGGTCCTCTCACATCAGCCTCCCAAGTAGCTGTGACTATAAGTGCATGCCACCACACCTGGCTGATTTTTGTATTTTTAGTAGAGACGGGTTTCGCCATGTTGCCCAGACTGGTCTCGAACTCCTGAGCTCAAGCAGTCTGTCTGCCTCATCCTCCCAACGTACCAGGATTATAGGTGTGAGCTATTGTGCCCAGCTGTCACACCTCTTATACTCAGTATAGATACCTGTTGCTCCTGTAATTCCTTAAACAAGGAGTATATATTTTTCATTGTTGTGTACCTGATACCCACCATGGAGCCTGGCACGTACTTTATTAAGTAGATAGAGAATTTTTTGGGGGGTGGGTCGATGGAGTTTCACTCTTGTTGCCCAGGCTGGAGTACAATGGCACAATCTCAGCTCACCACAGCCTCCACCTCCCTGGTTCAAGCAATTCTGCCTCAGCCTCCCAGGTAGCTGTGATTACAGGCATGTGCCACCACACTCGGCTAATTTTGTATTTTGAGTAGAGACAGGGTTTCTCCATGTTGGTCAGGCTGGTCTTGAACTCCTGACCTCAGGTGATCCGCCTGCCTCAGCCTCCCAAAGTCCTGGGATTACAAGCTACAGGCATGAGCCACTGTGCTCAGCCTAGATAAGGAATTTAAGGCTCATCAGGGAGGTTTCCGAGAGGTGACACATGGTATATATCCTCTACACAGCACAGGATAGATTCTAGGCTTTAAGCTATTTCCCTTTATTCTTCTATTCTCTCAATTCCCCAGGATGACAAAAGATGTGAGTGGATCTATCGAGGCTCTACACGGCTGGAGCCCATGTTCAGCATGAAAACATCCTCAGCCTCTGCACTGGAGAAGAAGCAAGGACAGCTCAGGACACGTCCAAATATGGGTATGTCCTGAAAGATACCTGGAGGAAGGAAGAAACAGGCCAATCAGCAAAGGAGATTATATAGAATGGCTATCCTTTGTTTACCACAGTTACACTGCTTACTCATTGGAAACAGGATATGTGCCCTGAGTTGTTTCCAATCGTGGTGATCAATTTGTGCTCCTGCGTCCACATGTTGTGGCTCTAATTTGTTCTAAACAACCACAAAAATATCTGAAACAGTTGGCTTTAAGTTAGGGTGATAGTAGTTACCCTCTGTTATCCACATGAGATTGTCAGTTTTGTGTGTTATCTATGGTTGGTTTTCTTTTTCTTTCTTTTTTTTTTTTTTTTTTTTAAAGACTCAGGGGCTTGATATGTTGCCCAGGCTGGTCTTGAACTCCAGGGCTCAAGCTGTCTACCTGCTTTGGCTGGCCAAAGTGCTAGGATTACAAGCATGAGCTACCACATCCAGCATATAGTCAGTTTTCTTTAAAACCCAGACCTGGCCAGGCACAGTGGCTCACAGCCATAATCCCAACACTTTAGGAGGCTGAGACAGGTAGGCGGTTAGCTTGAGCTCAGGAATTCAAGACCAGCCTGGGCAACATGGTGAAACCCTGTTTCTTCAAAAAACACAAAAATTAGCTGGGTATAGTGGCATTAAGCTGTAGTCCGAGCTACTCAAGAAGTTGAGGTGGGAGGATCAATTGAAGCCAGGAAGTCAAGGTTGCAGTGAGCTAGATCGTGCCACCGCACTCCAGCCTAGGTGACAGCATGAGACCCTGTCTCAGAAACAAAAAGCAGATTTGGTTTTCTTTTTTAATGTTACTGTCATACTTTCTGGTTGATTTTTCCTGCCAAAATTAATTGGTTAAAGAATATATTTCTGAAAATATTCCCCCAAAGTATGTCATAATTAATCAGGTAAATCATCTGAGATAGGAAGATATAAAGTCTTATCTAAGGCCCAGCATGGTGGCTCATGTCTGTAGTCTCAGCACTTTGGGAGGCTGAGGTGAGAGGATCACTTGAGGCCAGGAGTTGGAGATCAGTCTGGGTAACATAGAAAGACTCTATCTCTAAGAAAAAAAGAAAAAGAAAAAAGCTTGAGTGTGGTGGTGTGCACCTGTAGTGTTAGCTACTCTGGAGGCTGAGGCAGGAGAATTACTTGAAGCCCAGGATTTCGAGGTTACAATGAGCTAAGGTCAGACCACTGCACTCCAGCCTGAGTAACAAAGTGGAACATTGTCTATAAAAAGAAAAAAAAGAGGCTACTCTGCCGATGGAGTAGCAATTTTTTTTTTTTTTGAGATAGAATCTGGTTCTTTCACCCAGGCTGTAGTGCACTGGCACCATCTTAGCTCACTGCAACCTCCGCCTCCCGGGTTCCAGCAATTCTCCTGCCTCAGCCTCCCAAGTAACTAGGGTTACAAGCACCTGCCACCATGCCCGGCTAAGTTTTGTATTTTTAGTAGAGACAGGATTTCTCCATGTTGGCCAGGCTGGTCTTGA
>NW_012101354.1:1675451-1675865 GCF_000951045.1 Mandrillus leucophaeus | reverse complement strand
AAAAAAAAAAAAAAAAAAGTAACCACTTAAATTTTGGGGAATGAAGGAATGATACTCAGTATAGCTACTGTAAAGGTTTCATGTGGTAATGATTACACCTGAGTTCAAATTCCAGCCCTGCCCCTACTGAGCTGATCTTTTTTGATCAACTGTAAACACAGGATATTAACATAAACACTAGCCTGGGGTGACAGAGCGTGACTCATCTCTAAAAGAGGAGGAGGACAACAAAAGAGTGGAGTATAGCATGGTAAATTGGTATATATAAACACGTGAACTATTAAACCTAGTGATCAAGATACATAATTAACAGAACAGGGAGGAGAAAAGCATCAGTGAAATAATTCAGAAAGTGTCCCATAATTGAAGGGTCTGTGTTTCTGAATTGAAAGGGCCAATTAAATCCCAAAATAA
>NW_012101354.1:1663809-1669086 GCF_000951045.1 Mandrillus leucophaeus | reverse complement strand
TTTGAGATAGAATCTGGTTCTTTCACCCAGGCTGTAGTGCACTGGCACCATCTTAGCTCACTGCAACCTCCGCCTCCCGGGTTCCAGCAATTCTCCTGCCTCAGCCTCCCAAGTAACTAGGGTTACAAGCACCTGCCACCATGCCCGGCTAAGTTTTGTATTTTTAGTAGAGACAGGATTTCTCCATGTTGGCCAGGCTGGTCTTGAACTCCTGACCTCAGGTGATCCGCCCGCCTCAGCCTCCCAAAGTGCTGGGACTAAAGGCATGAGCCACTGCACCCGACCGCTATTCTTTTATTCCTTTACTTTCTTAATAAACTTGCTTTCACTTTAATAAAAAAAGTATTATCTAAGTCAAAACAACATATGCCAGCATCCATGCCAGTCAATAATAGGAACTGAGAGTCTAAGCACTTACTCAGAATGTGTCCATTGCTTTTTTGTTTGTTTGTTTGTTTGTTTTTTGAGACAAATTCTTGTTTTGTTGCCCAGGCTGGAGTGCAGTGCCGTGATCTCGCCTCACTGCAACTTCCACCTCCTGGTTTCAAGTGATTGTCATGCACCTCCTGAGCAGCTGGAATTACAGATGTGCACCACTATGCCCATCTAATTTTTGTATTTTTAGTAGAGACAGGGTTTCACCATGTTGGCCAGGCTGGTATCAAACTCTTGACCTCAAGCAACCCTCCTGCCTTGACCTACCAAACTGCTGGGATTACAGGCATGAGCCACCGCGCCCCGCCATTGCTGCATTTTTATGTTGTATAAGTTAAGGATCAGATGTGTGACTGAATACAAGCATCATAGCTATCATCTTCTCAGTGATCAATTCCTTTTTCCTATAGGTGCTGTGAGGAGCAAAGGCCCTGTTGTCCAGTACACACAGGATCTGACCGGTACTGGAACCCAGTTCAAGCCAGTGGAACCCCCACAGCCTACAGCTCCACCTGCCCCACCTTTCCCACCTGCTCCACCTCTATCTCCCCAAGCAGGTGACAGTGAGTAAGTGTTATTCTTTCTTTTTTCTTCAGTTTCTTTCATATTATATTTTGCACATCCCTTACTATACGCCCTCTTCTCTGATCTCCTAGAAGCTTGGAAAGCCAGCTTGCCCAGTCACGGAAGCAGGTAGCCAAAAAGAGCACATCCTTCCGACCAGGATCTGTGGGCTCTGGTCATTCCTCCCCTACGTCTCCTGCACTCAGTGAAAATGTCTCTGGTGGGAAACCTGGGATCAACCAGACGTATAGGTGAGAAAATCTGAGGCTCTCTGTAGGCAGGATAGCAATGAGTGGTCACTGTGTAGGGGAAGGTTCCTTGGCTCTGAAGGGCTTAGTTTAAGTTTATGATGGTGAGGAGTTTGGACTTGAAAAGGAAGCTTTACCCATAGAAGTTTCTAAGAAATAGAAAGTAAGAATAATTGAATCAGAAGCTGGGTGCTTGGAAATGTGGTATCATCAGAAAGCCATTTGTTAAAACTTCTTGTTGAACATGGTTCCATCATTGCTAAAATAGAAAGGAAACACCACAGCCTCCTTCCTTGAATCCTGGGAGTTAGTAAGGACATTTCTGGAACACACAGCAGACAAAAAATATATTAGTAGAAGACTGGACTCTACTTCCGTAATTCACAGGCAAATACATTTTAGGAAAAGGTACACTGTTGAAATAGAGATGTTAGGCCAGGCGCAGTAGTAGCTCATGCCTGTAATCCCAGCACTTTGGGAGACCGAGGCGGGCGGATCACCTGAGGTCAGGAGACCAGCCTGGCCAACATGGAGAAACCCTGTCTCTACTAAAAAGTACAAAATTAGCCGGGCGTGGTGGCACATGCCTGTAATCCCAGCTACTCGGGAGGCTGAAGCAGGAGAATTGCTTGAACCCGGGAGGCGGAGGTTGCGGTGAGCCGAGATCATGCCATTGTACTCCAGCCTGGGCAAAAAGAGCAAACCTCCATCTCAAAAAAAAAAAGAAATAGAGATGTTATCAGTCAGTGAAGAGTAACCAGGGATTTTCGTTGTCCAGCTTTGATAGGGCAAGGGAAGATCTTCCTTGAATCATCTTTAGCTTCAGGAGCACAGCTGCTTGAAAGATGAGAGAAATGGCTTAGCTACCTGGAGGGTTAATTATACAACAGAGGTCCTGTTGCCTTCTGATCTGATCACTTGTATCTCATTTGCAGATCACCTTTAGGCTCCACAGCCTCTGCCCCAGCACCCTCAGCACCCCCAGCCCCTCCAGCACCCCCAGCCTTCCATGGCATGCTGGAGCGGGCCCCAGCAGAGCCCTCCTACCGTGCTCCCATGGAGAAGCTTTTCTACTTACCTCATGTCTGCAGCTATACCTGTCTGTCTCGAGTCAGACCTATGAGGAATGAGCAGTACCGGGGCAAGAACCCTCTGCTGGTTCCATTACTGTATGACTTCCGGCGGATGACAGCCCGGCGTCGAGTTAACCGCAAGATGGGCTTTCATGTTATCTATAAGACACCTTGTGGTCTTTGCCTTCGGACAATGCAGGAGATTGAACGCTACCTTTTCGAGACTGGCTGTGACTTCCTCTTCCTGGAGATGTTCTGTTTGGATCCATATGTTCTTGTGGACCGAAAGTTTCAGCCCTATAAGCCTTTTTACTATATTTTGGACATCACCTATGGGAAGGAAGATGTTCCCCTATCCTGTGTCAATGAGATTGACACAACCCCTCCACCCCAGGTGGCCTACAGCAAGGAACGTATCCCGGGCAAGGGTGTTTTCATTAACACAGGCCCTGAATTTCTGGTTGGCTGTGACTGCAAGGATGGGTGTCGGGACAAGTGAGTTGGTGGGGAGAATTGCTGCCCCTGCTTCCAACTTTGTTATGGTTGTCTTCCTTTTCACCTCTTCCTTTCCCTTGTATCTGTACTGCTTTCCCCATCTTCCTTTACCTCCTCCCTCACCTGGAACTCCTGCTATAAGGCCTCTATGAAAGCTATGAGGTAGGGAGACTGGAGTCTGACATGGCCACACTGAGCAACCCTGGGTACATGTGTATTGTGTTATTTTGTTCTCTGATCCCCCTGCTCCTTTCCTTTATTTCTCTCTGTCATATAGGTCCAAGTGTGCCTGCCATCAACTAACTATCCAGGCTACAGCCTGTACCCCAGGAGGCCAAATCAACCCTAACTCTGGCTACCAGTACAAGAGACTAGAAGAGTGTCTACCCACAGGGTAAGTGGTCAAGGAATAGCACAATACCTCAGAGAGACTGAGGAGCATGTTCTTGTTTTTCTCTGCTTATAGAAATCATCAGAAATCTAAAAATTGGAACCAAAAATAGAATACCAGAAGAGGCATTTTATTAATTAGATCTTATTTCCTGACTTCTCAAACACTTTTTTTCTTGGTCTTTCCTTGAAATGAAGACATAGGATGATTGAATAGTGTCTAGCAATTTTCTGTTGCAAAAAAAGATTATCTTAATTTCATAGCTAAATGAATGTCTTAACAGATTATGATTTACTCTTGTAAGTGACGTGTTCAGAGAGAAGTAGGCAGGGACTTGATTACATAGGGCTTTATAAACCAGAATGAAAAAAGTTAGAATCAGGCTGATACAGTGGCTCACACCTGTAATCCCAGCACTTTCGGTTGCCGAGGTAGGTGGATCACCTGAGGTCAGGAGTTTGAGACCAGCCTGGCCAACATGGTGAAAGCCTGTCTCTACTAAAAATACAAAAATTAGCCAGGTGTGGTGGCGGGCGCCTGTAGTCCCAGCTACTCGGGAGAGTGAGGCAGGAGAATCGCTTGAACCCAGGAGGCAGAGGTTGCAGTGAGCCGAGATCGTGCCAGTGCACTCCAGCCTGGGTGACAAGAGCGAGACTCTGCCTTAAAAAAAAAAAAAAAGAAAGAAAAAAGAAAAGTTAGAATCAAATTCATGGTGCTCTTAGAGAATTTTAAGCAGCCAAGTGATATGACCTACCTTTTTCAGATTATTCTGGCTTCTTTGTAGATCATAGGTCTTAGGATGGCGAAAGTAGATCTTGGAAGACCAATTAGGAGATCATTATAGGAGTATAGCAGAGAAAGACATGGTTGTAGCTATGGCTTGCAATAGAATGGAGGTGACAGTAGAGGTAAGAAGGATAGATTTGGGATGCATTAATAGGTAGATCTACAGAATTGGATAGATTGTGGAGTTGGGGGAAAAAGTAGAAGCAAAGACAATTCCTAAATTTTTGACTTGAGCATCTAAGTGGTTTTTGGTGCTTTTTACTGAGATGGAAGACCAAAGGAGTAATAGGTTTGAGTGAAATTCAGTTTTTGTTTTGGCCATGTTAAGTCCGAAATGCCTGTCAGGCAATCCAAGTAGAAACGTCAAGAAGGCACTGGGATTTCTGGAGAGAAGTGTAAGAGTTGGATATAAAAATTTAGGAATCATCAGCACAGGAATGATATTCAAAGCCTGGATGAGTTCACCTAGACACAACGTTGATAATAGAGAAGGTGGCTCAGGAGTAAACCCTGGGTCCGCCAACATTTAAGGGTTGAGCAGAGGAGGTAGAACCGGCATGAGTTTGAGGACAGCTACTGAGGAGGGCAAGGCCAAAAGATTGCTTGAGGCCTGGAGTTTGAGACCAGACTGGGCAACATAGTAAGACCCTGTGTCTAAAAACAAAAATTGTTGGGGCCAGGAGTGGTGGCTCACGCCTGTAATCCCAGCACTTTGCGAGGCCGAGGCAGGCAGATTGCTTGATGTCAGGAGTTCAAGACCAGCCTGGTCAATATGGTGAAACCCCATCTCTACTAAAAATACAAAAACTAGCCGGGGATGGTGGCGAGCACCTATAATCCCAGCTACTTGGGAGGCTGACACAGGAGAATCACTTGAACCCAGGAGGAGGAGGTTGCAGTGAGCCAAGACCGCACCATTGCACTCCAGCCTGGGCAAGAAGAGTGAAATTACATCTCAAAAAAAAAATGGTTGGCCAGGCACAGTGACTCACGCCTGTAATCCCAACACTTTGGGAGGCCAAGGTGGGTGCATCACCTGAGGTCAGGAGTTCAAGACCAGCCTGGTCAACTTGGTGAAACCCCGTCTGTACTAAAAATACAAAAATTAGCCAGGCATGATCACGCACGCCTGTAATCTCAGCTATTTGGGAAGCTGAGGCAGGAGAATCGCTTGGACCTGGAAGGCAGAGGTTACAGTAAGCTGAGATTGCACCACTGCACTCCATCCTGGGCAACACAGCAAGACTCTGTCTCAAATAAATAATTTAAAAATAAATTTTTTTTT
>NW_012101354.1:1657840-1661499 GCF_000951045.1 Mandrillus leucophaeus | reverse complement strand
TTTTTTTTTTTTTTTTTTTGCTATGGAGTCTCGCTCCCAAAGTGCTAGGATTACCGACATGGGAAATAATCTTTTTTAAAGTTAGAAAAAAAAAAAAAAAGCTAGACATGATGGCTCACACCTGTAATCCCACCACTTTGGGAGGCCATGGTGGGAGGATGGCTTGAGTCCAGTAGTTCCAGATTTGCTTGGGCAACGTGATGAGACCTCGTCTGTACAAAAAAAATTTAAGAATTAACTGGGCAAGGTGGCACGCAGCTGTGGTCCCAGCTACTTAGGAGACTGAGGCAGGAGGATTACTTGAGCCCAGGAGGTCAAGGCTGCAGTGAGCTGTGGTTGTGCCACTGAACTATAGTCTCGGTGACAGAGCAAGACCATGTCTCAAAAAAAAAAAATTGGAGGCCAAAACAGGTGGATCACTTGAGGTCAGGAGTTCAAGACCAGCCTGGCCAACATGGTAAAACCCTGTCTCCAATACAAAAATTAGCTGGGTATGGTGGCATGCACCTGTAATCCCAGCCACTCGGGAGGCTGAGGCAGGAGAATCACTTGAACCCAGGAGGCAGAGGTTGGGCGACAAAGCAAGACTGTGTCTCAAAAAGAAAAAAGACCATCTGTGTTAGCATAGCTTTAAGGAGAGAATGTGAAAATGTATATATAAGGCTTTCACACAGTGCCAAACACAAATCGTATGCTTATTAAGTAGAAGCTGCTCTTACCATCTTTATCTGGAGGGATGTGACTAAAATCATGAAATAACTGAGCTGTTGAATCATTTCCAAAAGTAAATTTCTCCCATCAATTTTGCATACCAAGAAAATAAGTAAAATTCTAACACTGGGCAAATCATATAGAGCAAAAACGTTGTTACCTGAAACAATTAGTTTTCTTAGTATAACTGTGTTATCTTCCTTTAATGTTGGTATGTGCTAGATCCCTCTGATTACCTTTAATGTTGTTTAAAAATAATTAAAATTTTTTTTCTTTTTCAGAGATGGGATGGACTTGCTTTGTCATTCAGGCTGGAGCGCAGTGGTGTGATCATAGCTCACTGCAACCTCGAACTCCTGGGCTCAAGTGATCTTCTCACCTCAGCCTCCTAAATAGCTGGGATTACAGGCATGAGCCACTGCGCCTGGCCCCAATTCTTAAATTAAATAGAATATGAGCTCCCCTGGGCCGGGCGCAGTGGCTCATGCCTGTAATCCCAGCACTTTGGTTGGCCAAGGGAGGCAGATGACGTGAGGTCGGGAATTCGAGAATAGCCTGATCAACATGGAGAAACCCCAACTCTACTAAAAATACAAAATTAGCCAGGCATGGTGGCGCATGCCTGTAATAATCCCAGCTACTTGGGAGGCTGATTCAGGAGAATGACTTGAACACGGGAGGCAGAGGTTGTGGTGAGCTGAGATCGCGCCATTGCACTCCAGCCTGAGCAACAAGAGCGAAACTCTGTCTCAAAAAAAAAAAAAAAAAAAAAGTAACCACTTAAATTTTGGGGAATGAAGGAATGATACTCAGTATAGCTACTGTAAAGGTTTCATGTGGTAATGATTACACCTGAGTTCAAATTCCAGCCCTGCCCCTACTGAGCTGATCTTTTTTGATCAACTGTAAACACAGGATATTAACATAAACACTAGCCTGGGGTGACAGAGCGTGACTCATCTCTAAAAGAGGAGGACAACAAAAGAGTGGAGTATAGCATGGTAAATTGGTATATATAAACACGTGAACTATTAAACCTAGTGATCAAGATACATAATTAACAAAACAGCGAGGAGAAAAGCATCAGTGAAATAATTCAGAAAGTGTCCCATAATTGAAGGGTCTGTGTTTCTGAATTGAAAGGGCCAATTAGGTCCCAAAATAATGAAGGATAAAGGTAGATTCTCATTTAGAGACATTATCATAAAATGCCAGAACACTGAGGGGAAAAAAAATCCTAAAAGCTTCCAGAGAAGAGACACAGAACACATTAAAAAATAGACTTGAAATGACTTCAGCCTTCCCTGAAAGTAACACTAGAAGCTAGATAGCAATTGACGAATCTGTTCAGAATTCTAAGGGAAAATTATTTCCAACCTGGAATTTTTAACTTGGGCAAACTATCAATTTGGTGTTACGGTAGGCTAAAGACATTTTTTTAGACATGCAGTACCTCAAAGTTTTTCATCATTCCCCTTCTCAGAAAGTTTCTGGAAATATTTGCAAAAATGAGAGGGAAAGCCAGGAAAGTGGAAGACAGGTGGCAGTGCAGTGAAAGAGGCTTCCAGGCTGACAGCTGTGTACTAGGGATAGAGAAGAGCCACTGCAAGAGCAGGTCAGATGCTGCAGGAACTACTTCAGGAAAATCGGTTTAATAGAAAACCTGAGGTGCGTGAATACATTCAGAGGAGATCGAGACTACTGGGGAGATCATAGGATGAATTTTGCTGATTACAGACTAAACAAAGGAATAGACGGTTGTTAACTTTAGTTGCATTGCTATATCATGTATGTTTTAATAACAAAATTTTGAATCTAACAGTAGTGTTTAGATTTGATAATGCTGGGTGGTACATGAGTGTTCCTGATATCTTTTTTACATGTTTGAAATGTTTCATAAAAATATTTTCAAATAATCACAAATAATATGTCACTCCCCTGCTTAAAACTCTATAATGTAGTCCCACTGCTGTTTGGATTTTATTCTGACTCTTAACCTTAGGTTATATATCTGGCCCTTTCCTATCTCCCTCCAAAGTCGTTCCAACCACACTGATATTTTTCAGTTCCTGGATCCAGTTCCACCAGTGTTTTCCAGCCTGCCTCTGGAGACTTGCACATGCTGTGCCCTCTTCTTGGCATCCTTCCACTTTTCTTTGTGTGGCTATCTTCTTTAACCTTGAGCTTTCAGCTGTAAAGTCACCTCCTCAGAGAGACCTTCCCTGACCAATTTAAAACTAGGTCATTTTACTCCCTTAATTCTCTCATTGAGCACCATGTTTGTGTTCTTTATAGCATTTATGACAACTTTTGTTGACGTGTTTTTCTTCTTTTCCGTTATAATATAAGCTCCTTCATGAAGGCAAGGGTCTTATGTGTCTCTTTGTCTGTCTTGCTAACCATTGTATCACCAGTTTACCCAATGCCTGGCACATAGTAAGCACTTAGGCCAGGTGCGGTGGCTGACGCCTGTAATCCCAACACTTTGGGAGGCGAAGGTGGGCAGATCATTTGAGGTCAGGAGTTCGAGACCAGCCTAGCCAACATGGTGAAACCCTGTCTCTACTAATAAAGTACAAAAAATTAGCCAGGCATGGTGGCGTGCACCTATAGTGCCAGCTACTCAGAAGGCTGAGGAGAATCAGTTGAACCTGGGAGGCGGAGGTTGCAGTGAGCCAAGATTGCATCATTGCACTCAGCCTGGGTGACAGAAGGAGACTTCGTCTTAAAAAAAAAAAAACAATTGGCCAGACGCAGTGGCTCACACCTGTAATCCCAGCACTTTGGGAGGCCCAGGCAGGTGGATTACGAGGTCAGGAGTTTGAGACCAGCCTGATCAAAATGTTGAAACCGCCCCCCCCCCCAGGTACTAAAAATACAAAAATTAGCCATGCATGGTGGCGGGCGCCTGTAATCCCAGCTACTCCAGAGGCTGAGGCAGGAGAATC
>NW_012101354.1:1639749-1656100 GCF_000951045.1 Mandrillus leucophaeus | reverse complement strand
ACTGCGCCTGGCCCCAATTCTTAAATTAAATAGAATATGAGCTCCCCTGGGCCGGGCGCAGTGGCTCATGCCTGTAATCCCAGCACTTTGGTTGGCCAAGGGAGGCAGATGACGTGAGGTCGGGAATTCGAGAATAGCCTGATCAACATGGAGAAACCCCAACTCTACTAAAAATACAAAATTAGCCAGGCATGGTGGCGCATGCCTGTAATAATCCCAGCTACTTGGGAGGCTGATTCAGGAGAATGACTTGAACACGGGAGGCAGAGGTTGTGGTGAGCTGAGATCGCGCCATTGCACTCCAGCCTGAGCAACAAGAGCGAAACTCTGTCTCAAAAAAAAAAAAAAAGAATATGAGCTGCCCGAGGGTAGAAATTATGACCATTTTTCTTTTTCTTTTTTTTTTGAGACAGTCACACCCCGTCTCCCGGGTTGGAGTGTAGTGGCACGATTTCCGCTCACTGCAACCTCCACCTCCCGCGTTCAAGGAATTCTCCTGCCTCAGCCTCCCAAGTAGCTGGGACTACAGACGCATGCCACCACACCCAGCTAATTTTTTTATTTTTATTAGAGACGGGGTTTTACCGTGTTAGCCAGGATGGTCTCAATCTCCTGACCTTGTGATCCGCCCACCTTGGCCTCCCAAAGTGTTGGGATTACAGGCATGAGCCACCACGCCCATGACCTTTTTCATTGTTATGTTTCCAGTGTTTGGTAGAGCTCTTGGTGTTTAATAAATGTTTACTGAATAAAAGAATGAAAATCAACTTTACCATGAACATTAGTCACAATTCCTCCTATCTCTTTATTCCCTTTCGTATGTGTTATGTTGGCCTCTGTTTTTCTCACATTTATTTATTTTTATTATTACTATTATTATTATTATTGCTGTTATTAGTAAGAAACCTCACCTGGAATTTCTCACATATCTTTATTTTGTCTTTATTCTCACATGTCTTTATCTACTTCTACAAATTGACAGTCCATATAGTGCTTATTTTAATGGCTCTGTAATCTGTATTCCCATTATAGTTTGCTTAGCTTTTCTCCAGGTGTTAGGCACTGTAGCATTCACTTTTATGAGCTGTATTGCTATAGACATCTTTAAATCTTTCTCCACCCTCTAAATTTTTTCCTTGGGCTCTATTTCCAAATGAATCAAAGAGCATAGATAGTTCAATAGATCCATTCACTTAGATCATTACCTAATTTTTAATCTTTATCTACAACACATTATAAATGATAATAGCTTAAGAATTACAACAGTTTTATGGATTTATTGTGCTCTAGTGATCATATCGTGATTGATTTTATCCTAACCTCCTCCCAGGGTATATGAGTGTAACAAACGCTGCAAATGTGACCCAAACATGTGCACAAACCGGTTGGTACAACATGGACTACAAGTTCGGCTACAGCTATTCAAGACACAGAACAAGGGCTGGGGTATCCGCTGCTTGGATGACATTGCCAAAGGCTCTTTTGTCTGTATTTATGCAGGTTGGTGATAAAATATAAGGGTTGTGTCCTGAGATTGGGACATGGTAGGGAATTGAACCAGAGACAAATTGAACATAAGAAGAAAGTGCTTGACATGTGAACTGGAGTAAGAGGCGGCCAGGGACTTCTACAAAGAACGTGATGAGTGATGTACCTGTCTAGCTAGACCAGAGAGGGACACAAGTGTTTCACAAAGAAGAGAATGAAAAGGGATGAAATTTTGGACATGGTGATATTTCAGAGGACAGACATGATTATAGAGTCCAGTGTATCATTTTCTTCCATGTCACTCCACTCAGAGATCTTTTAGCATAGCCCAGTACTCTTTTGATAAAGTAGAAGAAATGGAAAGACAGAAAGGGCAAGACTTAAAATGACAGTAAGTTCTCCATACTTTATCATAGTTAAGATACAAAGGGAGGTATTATCAAAGAAACACTAGGCCAGGCGTGGTGGCTTACGCCTATAATCCCAAAACTTTGGGAGGCCGAAGTGGATGGATCACCTGAGGTCAGGAGTTGGAGACCAGCCTGGCCAACATGGTTGAAACCCCATGTCTACTAAAAATACAAAAATTAGCCAGGTGTGGTGGTGGACGCCTGTAATCCCAGCTACTTGGGAGGCTGAGGCAGGAGAATCACTTGAACCCTTGAGGCAGAGGTTGCAGTGAGCCGAGATCATGCCACTGCCCTCCAGCCTGGGTGACAAAAGTGAAACTCTAACTCAAAAACAGAAAAAAACAGAAATGAGAGACCAGAATGGAGGCTTTTTGACTCTATATGCTGGTAGAGCGGGTATTGATGGAATGACCCTTATTCTTTCTAATAGGTCCCCGTGGCCGGGTGCGGTGGCTAACACCTGTAATCCCAACACTGGGAGGCTGAGGCGGGCAGATCACCTGAGGTCAGGAGTTCAAGACCAACCTGGCCAACATGGTGAAACCCTGTCTCTACTAAAAATACAAAAAAAAATTAGCCAGTTGTAATGGTGTGCACCTGTAGTCCCATCAGGAGGCTAAGGCAGGAGAATTGCTCGAACCTGGGAGGCAGAGGTTGCAGTGAGCCGAGATCGCACCACTGCACTCCAGCCTAGGTGACAGAGCAAGACTTCATCTGGAAAAAAAAAAAAAAACAACTAATAGGTCCCCATAACCCTAGAAGGCCTTTAATTCTCTTCATTCTCAGGCAAAATCCTGACAGATGACTTTGCAGACAAGGAGGGTCTGGAAATGGGTGATGAGTACTTTGCAAATCTGGACCATATCGAGAGCGTGGAGAACTTCAAAGAAGGATATGAGAGTGATGCCCCCTGTTCCTCTGACAGCAGTGGTGTAGACTTGAAGGACCAGGAAGATGGCAACAGCGGTACAGAGGACCCTGAAGAGTCCAATGATGATAGCTCAGATGATAACTTCTGTAAGGATGAGGACTTCAGCACCAGTTCAGTGTGGCGGAGCTATGCTACCCGGAGACAGACCCGGGGCCAGAAAGAGAACGGACTCTCTGAGACAACTTCCAAGGACTCCCACCCCCCAGATCTTGGACCCCTACATATTCCTGTTCCTCCCCCAATCCCTGTAGGTGGCTGCAATCCACCTTCCTCTGAAGAGACACCCAAGAACAAGGTGGCCTCATGGTTGAGCTGCAATAGTGTCAGTGAAGGTGGTTTTGCTGACTCTGATAGCCATTCATCCTTTAAGACTAATGAAGGTGGGGAGGGCCGGGCTGGGGGAAGCCGAATGGAGGCTGAAAAGGCCTCCACCTCAGGACTAGGCATCAAGGATGAGGGAGACATCAAGCAGGCCAAGAAAGAGGTAAGTAGTGGCAGAAAACTCTGAGAGCTATGGCTTTAACTTTGGTGCAGTAACAAACTTAATGCAGTCTCACCATGAGTCTTTGCATGTAGATTATTCTACTTGATGGATATTTCTGTGGCCACCTTGTTATCTCTCCCCCTAATTAGCACATACCTAGTGTTTGTTTAAAGAACCAAATTATTGGCCGGGCATGGTGGCTCACGCCTGTAATCTCAACACTTTGGGAGGCCGAGGCAGGTGGATAACTTGAAGGTCAGGAGTTGGAGACCATCCTGGCCAACATGGTGAAACTCTGTCTCTACTAAAAAATACAAAAATTAGCCAGGCATGGTGGCGCATGCCTGTATTTCCAGCTACTTGGGAGGCTGAGGCAGGAGAATCACTTGAACCCGGGTGGCAGAGGTGCAGTGAGATGAGATCGCACCACTGCACTCCAGCCTGGGTAACAGAACGAGACTGTCTCAAAAAAAAAATTATTTTAAAATCCACATGCCTGGTGGTAGAGGGTGGACAAGTATCTGATTAATTCCAAAATGAAAGATTCATAAGTGATTTTTTAATGTTAAATGCTGTTTCAAGTTATTCACATCATTGTTTACTTGTACTAAAGTAGAGAAACAATAATTGATTTTAAGTATCTCTTTGATGATGTTGATGCTTTCCACATTACAGATGGTAAAACTGTCCCTGGTTGCTGTAAGCCTGCTCGTGGTATTTTCCATGAGCATTAAGCCCCATCACTGAGAAGGCTTAAAGGCTCCAGCCAGAGAGTATAGTGAAGATTGCTGTCAAGTTGCAGAGTGGTTTACCCACCCCACTTTAGAATGTGTACCTGTCACTGGCTGATGTTATCTTTGGAGGTCATTTGAAGTCTGATTATTGGACTTGTTAACTTTAGGCTGTGAAAGCATTTAACCCTTCACTTGTTCTTTTCCAGGACCCTGACGACCGAAACAAGATGTCAGTGTAAGTGCCTTTTGTTCATTTGTTTTGTTTTGTTTTAAGACAGAGTCTTGCTTTGTCACCCAGGCTGAGTGCATTGGCGTAATCTCAGCTCATTGCAACTTCCCCCTCCCAGGCTCAAGAGATTCTGCTACCTCAGCCTCCCTAGTAGCTGGGACTACAGGCGTGCACCACCACATGTGGCTAGTTTTTCTATTTTTTGTAGACACAGGGTTTCACCATGTTTCCCAAACTGGTCTTGAACTCCTGGGCTCAAGCGATGCTCCCAAAGGGGATCCTCAGCCTCCCAAATTGCTGGGATTACAGGCATTAGCTGCCGCATCCGGCCCAGTGCCTTTTTGACCTGTTTCCAAATCTGCCTTCTCTCAAATCTAGGCTAGAAGCCTAAGAAACAGCCAGTAACCTGTTGGCCTCATTCCTTCCCCTCCCATCAGAGTTACTGAAAGCTCTCGAAACTACGGTTACAATCCTTCTCCCGTGAAGCCTGAAGGACTTCGCCGCCCACCTAGTAAGACTAGTATGCATCAAAGCCGACGACTCATGGCTTCTGCTCAGTCCAACCCTGATGTAAGTGACCTTCTCAAGCTTCTGAGTCTAATAAAGGAACACGGGCCATTGTCACCTCATCAAGTCCTTCACTATAATTACTGTTAGGTCTTCTACTTCTTTAGCCTTGACTTCCTGCCTTATTTTCTTTCATCCAGCATCTAAGCCTCCTCTTGCCATTGCCCCTTCCTGCTAGACCATGGGTAACAGCAAGGACTTTAAGGAGCCCTTCCCATTTACTTCTCTTCCTTCTTACCCTCCTGATTCCCCAGGATGTCCTGACACTGTCCAGCAGCACAGAAAGTGAGGGGGAAAGTGGGACCAGCCGAAAGCCCACTGCTGGTCAGACTTCGGCTACAGCGGTTGACAGTGATGATATCCAGACCATCTCCTCTGGCTCTGAAGGGGATGACTTTGAGGACAAGAAGAACATGACTGGTAGCCTGGAAAAATGTTGGGAGTGGTGGGAAGAAATAGTAAGAAACTTGGGATAGAGCATTTTTTAAGGAAGCTAAAGTAGTAGCGGGTAAAAATTCAGATCCTAAGAATTGGAGCATCTCTGGGAGGGCTTTCTGACTCCGAGCTAAACTATTCTTTGACACATCCTCTCTCATTTCCGGTTTGCTACTCTTTTCCCCTCAGATCTAATTATGCTTGGGAAAAAACTGCCACTTAGGATCTTTGAGTTCCAGCTTATTGGTGTTTCTCAGCTGCAATGTTGGGAGAGAAACAGGGGTAGAATGTCCATTCGTGAGTTGGGATGGGTCCTGACCCCATTCTCCCTCCTGTCCAGGTCCAATGAAGCGTCAAGTGGCAGTAAAGTCAACCCGAGGCTTTGCCCTTAAATCAACCCATGGGATTGCAATTAAATCAACCAACATGGCCTCTGTGGACAAGGGGGAGAGTGCACCTGTTCGTAAGAACACACGCCAATTCTACGATGGCGAGGAGTCTTGCTACATCATCGATGCCAAGCTTGAAGGCAACCTGGGCCGCTACCTCAACGTGAGACCCCTCTCCCCACCTCTAGATGCTGGATTATCCCATAGTCCTCAAATTTCTTTTAACATACTCTATAAGCCCACCTTTTCTTGTTAAGGATCTTAAAGAGGTAGCTTTCTTTCAAAGCATCTGTTATAATGGGGAGGGTCAGACAGCATTTTTCTTCCAACTCTCACTCTCCCTGCAAAGCCAGATTCAGTTTCCCTGGCTCTTATTTGATCCTGTCCTTAAACCTACAGCACAGTTGCAGCCCCAACCTGTTTGTCCAGAATGTCTTCGTGGATACCCATGATCTTCGCTTCCCCTGGGTGGCCTTCTTTGCCAGCAAGTAAGGAGTCAGGAAAGGGGATGACTGGGGAGGGGCAAGGACCACTGAAGTTCCAAGGGCCCCTCCTCCATTCATGATGCAACTTCACCTACATATTCAGTAACCCCAAGGGCCTGGGTTATCTGCTGTCTTCGCCACACACCATCCTTTTTCTTCCTCTTCAGAAGAATCCGGGCTGGGACAGAACTTACTTGGGACTACAACTACGAGGTGGGCAGTGTGGAAGGCAAGGAGCTGCTCTGTTGCTGTGGGGCCATTGAATGCAGAGGACGTCTTCTTTAGAGGACAGCCTTCTTCCCAACCCTTCTTGAACTGTCGTTTCCTCAGGAACTGGGTCTTCCTGATTGTTGAACCCTGACCCGAAGTCTCTGGTCTAGCTACTCCCCCCCAGCTCCTAGTAGATAGAAATAGGGGTTCTGGACCAGATGATCCCTTCCAATGTGGTGCTAGCAGGCAGGATCCCTTCTCCACCTCCAAAGGCCCTAAAGGGTGGGGAGAGATCACCACTCTAACCTAGGCCTGACATCCCTCCCATCCCACATTTGTCCAAGTGTTCCTGCTTCTAACAGACTTTGTTCTTAGAATGGAGCCTGTGTATCTACTATCTCCAATTTGTATTATTTCTTGAAAGTCTTTTAACAATATGATAAAACTAAGGTTGTGATTTCGTTTCTTTCAGCCCGATACTCCCAAATCTGGATCTTTCAGTGAGATACTATCCCAATCCTCCCCCGTGGGCTGCTGTCATTAATATTCTATCTTGTCTACCTTTGCTTCTTGCACGTGAATTATTTTAGATGGAGTTCTCACTCTGTCACCCAGGCTGGAGTGCAGTGCGCTATGTCGACTCACTGCAGCCTCTGCCTCCCAGGTTCAAGTGATTCTCCTGCCTCAGCCTCCCAAGTAGCTGGGATTACAGGCGCCTGCCATCACGCCCAGCTAAATGTGTGTATTTTTAGTAGAGATGGGGTTTCGCCATGTTGGCCAGGCTGGTCTCAAACGCCTGACCTCTAGTGATCCACCCTCCTTGGCCCCCCAAAGTGCTGGAATTACATGCATGTGAAATTTAAAAAAGAAAATGTTACATAACTGCAAGGAAGGCATAAGAAAGACTCTCTTCGTTTATTTAGTTGATCTCCCTTCTCAATTCCTAATAGTCTGACACTTGTTGCCATGTTTTATTTAATATTTTTTATTTAATCTTTTAATTTTAAAAAAAAAAACCCCATTAACAGTACATTTTGGTCTAAAATGGTCCCTCTGCTGAAATGCTAGGTGCTAGCCGTAATTCTGGCTTTAAAACCAAAACCCCAAATATTTAATAAATAAAAATTAGAATTAGTTGCCATTCTACTCCAAACCAGCTAGCCTAGCTGAAGAGGGAAGGGGAAGAGGCCAGAGAAAGGAGGAGGCAGTCAGATCTTAGACCTGTGGCTACAGGGACAGCTGAAAGAAGTAGCACAAAGAAAGATCATCCGAGCAGTCCCCAGTACAGCCCCCACTTTTTGGCAGAAGTAGGGTAAGGGTTATGTGCACCCTCCTACCCTCAATTCATTTGTGTCATAGAGGGAAAAAGTTAAAAGTCAGCTCAGCTTTGGTTTCTGGCCCAAGTTTTAGGGAGCTTAGAAAGGTGAGCCCTGGTCCAGCTTTGGCAGAATGAGGCCCACAGATGGGACAATAAGGCACAACCCTGACTCTGGAGGTCAGGGAGTCAAAGGCAAACAGCTAGGGCCAAATTCTCAGAATAAGGAATGTGAGTTGTAACCCCTACCCACAGAGAGCTGAGGGAGGGGCCTCAAAAGCAGTAGAAAGGATGACTTGGAGGATAGGGAGGAAAATACAACCATCCCCCTCTAACAGAATATAACCAATGTCCCCCTACCTGGGGATAAGCTGGTTAGAATTTGGTTTAAAGGCAACTGGGTGAAAAGCAAGGAGGGAGGATGCAGAGAATTCTCCTCTCACTTTCTCCTTTTTCCCCAGAGCTTAAAGTGACCCTATAGCGCGGGGAGGGGGGTAGTTCCTTGGCTTTATGCATTAATCTGGGAGGCAACTGGAATAATGGTTCAGTCATTCTTACGATGGTGGTTATTGAGGATGGGGTGGCCATTGGCTAGGGGCCGGCTCTTTGCTCCTCCCCCAGCTGCAGCCTCCTCCCCCTCTGAGCTCTCTGTTTCTTCCCGGTCACTGCGTTCATCTTCTACCACCTGTGGAAAAGGGACAAGAACGGTTATTACATGAGATCCTCAAACCCCTAAAGACTGCTTCTCTCTGAGGGCTTGCTCCTGTTATACCCAAGGCCCCACACTAGTTTTTTAAGAGGATTGCTGGCAAGATGGGAGTTCAGGAAGTCGTAGAGAGTAGTAAGGCCTACACAATGGGGACAGAGCCTTTACCTTTCCAGTTATGAACTTGTGGGCCATGCGCAAAATGAGGTAGGCCCAGAAGATATGCAGCAGCTGTAGAACTCCCATCATGGAATTGAAGAAGTAATAGCCAAAGAAGGCAGGATAGAGCTCCAGTGGGTACACCAGGGTGCAATGCAGGATCCTGAGGATTCAAGGAGAGAGAATTGTAAACAAGGACAAGAGCAGGTAAGACACCAGGGAGATACAGGAGCAGGAGAAAGGCAAGGCTTCTGATTTCTTCAGAACAGGAGTGTAGCCTGGCTGCCTACTCACCAGAAGGGCAGGATGACCAGTCGGGTGATGATGAAAACAATGGCGAAGATGATGAAGATGTTGTTGCAGGTGTTCTTCCATCCCGCGTAGTTAAACATCTTGGCTGACTGCATAGAGAGCCCCCATCCATCATCATGGGCTCCTGACTCCCTCAAGTACATTCATATGTACACTCCAGTTAGGAGCACTGACTCTGTGCCCTCCCCCTTGGTCCCAGGAATGTCACCCTCCAAATTCCCACCCCGCACCTCCCTCCCAAAGAAAATCAAAGGGACAGAAGAACCTGCACCAGGGTCTGTAGGTTTGAGGAAGCCTAACCTCCAGCAGGTAATCGGAAGAGTCATGCAGAGCCATGATGAGAGTCCCAGCTCGGATGTAATTGGCAAACCAGGAAAAGCTGATGAGGATGATGGTGGCCACATGGTGGATGATCTGTTCCTTGAAATCCTGCAGAGATGATGCAGGCCCCAGGGACTTTTTCTTCCCCAGCTCTCACTATGCCTTCCCCCTTGCCTTTAGTTCCCCCTATACCAACAGCTCCATTCAGAGTACCCAGAAGTCAAAGGAGAGGGTGTTCATCCCAGGGCCTCATTTTGGCTCTTAGGCTTAATTGCACAACCCCTTCACCCACCTTTCGCTTGACATCAGAGGCAATGC
Organism: Mandrillus leucophaeus; assembly: GCF_000951045.1. Classification (NCBI taxonomy): domain Eukaryota; kingdom Metazoa; phylum Chordata; class Mammalia; order Primates; family Cercopithecidae; genus Mandrillus; species Mandrillus leucophaeus. The sequence continues at coordinate 1,646,607 of NW_012101354.1, read as the reverse complement.
TGAAGAGCAGGGACCAGTAGAAGGAAAGTTCAATCATGTAGTACCAATACTGGGAAGGGATAGTGCTCTGGGAGAGGAGAGAGAGGTAAGAGCAACCAGCCCCAAGGGTGTCCCCACTCCACAAACCCTCTAGTCCCTGAGGTTCTTCATCCCATCACTCTAATCCCTCTGCTATGGATTCCACGAACTGTCTCTTCACTGGGGTGTGTCTTAGTCCACCCACATATGAGGAAGCAAGACTCATACCTGTATGGGATATCCCTCCCAAACTTTCTTCATGTCATAGAACCAGGGTTTCTGCAGAGATGGTGAGAGGTTAAAAGAGGAGGAACCCAAATTCCATGGCCTCACCTGACCTTGCCAGAGAACCTACTCCCACCTCCCAGTAATCCCCACTCACATCCACAATGACGGCCATGCCGGCAATGAAGGCAATCAGGTAAAATGTGAATCTCCAGCTGGCAAAGGAAGCGGAAATGGCTAGGTCAGAGGACAGCACAGTTCCCCAGCAGCCCCCAAATACCTGCAGATATCCTCAATACCATTAATAACTGAATTCACCTCCTCACATCTCCCTGCATATAGCCACCACCTATCCCTCCCAGCAAGACACATCAGGATCTTGCTTGCCACCCAGCTTTTCCTGCCCCAGCCTCCCCCACCTGGCTTCTCGGAACTTCTTGAGGAGACTGGGCCGGTCCTGGTTGCGGCGGCGGCGGAACCAACGCTCTACCTGGCGGCCGGAGAGCCCGCTCTGCCGGGACAAAAGCTCTACCTCCACCTGGGCATAGTGAAGAAGCCCATTGTTATGTTTACCTTCGGAACTCAGCAGCACCCCCAGCCTCTCCCAGTAACAAGCTCAGTCAGCACCACTGCTTCCCCATCTCTTCACCTGCCGGAGCGAACATTCAAACCCTCTCCCCTCCCCACCAAACCCAGTGATTCCCAGAGTCAGGGCAGCATGCGGCTCATACCTGCTTGGGCTGCTTGCCACTAGTCAGGTAGAAATGTTCCAAGGTGGCATTGGGAGGTGCCCGCAGTCGGGTTTTCTCCTTTATGTTCAAGAGAGCAGCCAGTGGTGTAGCCACGTACCTGGGGAAGGGATATAAGTAAGGTATCTAGCTTGCTGGGAAGGGAAAGGGCTGCAAGCTAAGGCAACTTTACCCTGGCCTCAGTTTCCCCAGCTTCCTGGCAACCCCCTTTTCTCTAGCCTCCAGGGCTGCCCACAGCTGACAAAGCTGCCTGTGTGTTCACTAGTGGCCAGGCGGGTGGCGGGTGGAGGGTGAGAACAAATAACCATTGATGGAAAGGGCCTGGGGGTGCTGAGCCTTCAGGAAGACAATGGTGCCTTCAGGGGAGGGGGTGCACAGTGGGCAGGAACCTGAGTAGCCAGAACATCAGGGTCTAGGGCTAATTAAATAGCAAGGAACAAACTTGAAGTCCAAGAAACTACAACTGGCAACTGGGGAAGGCATGAGGGTACGCTGGCATGCTTACAGCTCAAAGAAGTATCGAACGATGAGGAAGAGCAAGGCCAGGGGCAGCGTGATATAGAGATCTGAGGCTTTGGCATAGACACGTCCATCTCGGTCTTCTAGATCGGCCCAGGTCAAGTTCACAGGCAGCCACAGGCGTTCCCACCAGAAGTAATCATACAACGTCTGGAGCATCCTGAGTGAGAGGCAAGGGGGAGGGCATCAAGAGGAAGTAGCTATGGGGGAAGAGATAGATGAATGAAAGTTTTCAGGGTGTATCAAAAGGAGAAGGGGGCAGAGTCGAACTCTAGATTCCTATCCTGGCTATGCAGCCTTGGGCAAATCAGTTTCCTCATCTGTAATATGGTGGCTTTCCAGTTTTAACATTTACTGTCAGGCTGGGCGTGGTGGCTCACACCTGTGGTCCCAGCACTTTGGGAGGCCGAGACTGGCAGATTACGAGGTCAGGAGATCCAGACCAGCCTGGCCAACATGGCGAAACCTCGTCTCTACTAAAAATACAAAAAATTAGCTGGGTATGCTGGCGGGCGCCTATAGCCCCAGCTACTCGAATGGGTGAGGCAGGAGAATCGCTTGAACCCAGGAGGTGGAGGTTGCAGTGAGCCGAAATCATGCCATTGCACTCCAGCCTGGGTGACAGAGCAAGACTCCATCTCAAAAAAAAAAAAAAAAAACCAACAAAAAACATTTATCGTCTACAGCAACCTGCAGATGTGATTCCCTGGAATTAAGAAACTTGGGGTCCTTACAACCTCTGATTTCGGGAGGGGGGGAGAACCTTGGGGGACTTGTCATTTTTCTATCTCAACCTGGAAGACAGGCAGGATCTGGCCCTAGAAACTATAGCCAACAATCTGAGTAAAGTCCCTCCCTTATCCCCCCATGCTCTGGCCATTTCCTCAAGCCTCCAAGCCAACTTAGCTGAAAGCTTCCAGGGGGTGCCCCAAAACACTGCAGGGCTGAGGCAAACCCTTCTTCCTCTTCCCTACAACCTACAACCCATCTGAGTAGCAGGTCCCTAAAGAAAAATTGAAGAGACAGGGTAGGCTAGGCAGTGGCTCATGCCTGTAATCTCAGCACTTTGGGAGGCCGAGGCAGTCTGATCACTTGAGCTCAGGAGTTTGAGACCAGCCTGAGCAACACGGTGCAACCCCATCTCTACAAGAAGTACAAAAATTAGCTGAGTGTGGTGGCACATGCCTGTAATCCCAGCTACTTGGGAGGCTGAGGTGGGAGGATCACTTGAGCCTGGGAGGTGAATGAAGGTTGCAGTGAGCCGTGATCTCGCCACTGCACTCCAGCCTGGGTAACAGAGACTATGTCTTTAAAAATAAATAAATAAATAAAGCCAGGATAAAGCAAAATTATGTCCCCAAATGATGCTGAGCTCCACAATCACTGGACATCGAACTGCACACAAGGTTGACACTCCATGCCAAGCCATCTAGTCCCTACACATAAGGCAGAAGGACCCTATGTATAACTCTTCAGAAAGAAAAGTGAAGGTAGGGCTGCAAAGAGTCAGGGATTATAGGGCAGGGAACCAAGACAGCAGACCAATACATCTGGTGGAATTAAGAGCTATTCTTTTATTTTCTTTTGAGACAGGGTCTTCCTCTGTCACCCAAGCTGGAGTGCAGTGGTACAATAATGGCTCACTGCAACCTCCACCTCCCAGGTTCAAGCCATCCTCCCCTCCCGCTTCAGTCTCCCGAGTGGCTGGGGCTATAAGTAGCACGCACTACCGAGTAGCAAGCACCACATCTGGCTAATTTTTGAATTTCTTTTTGGTAGAAACGGTTTTGCCATGTTGCCCAGGCTGGTCTTGAACTCCTGGGCTCAAGCAACCTGCCGGCCTTGGCCTCCCAAAGTGCTAGGATTACAGGCATGAGCCACTGTGCCTGGTCAGAGCTATTTCGTATAAATGCTCATCCAGAAAATAAAATCCTAGTCTGCAGGGGAATACCCATACCCCCTCAGTCTAGGAAAGAGCTGCTATGTAAACCTTCTCCCCCAACTGAAAGAGGAACAACATGGTGGGAGTGACCACTTGGATACCCAGAGGAGGGAAGGAACGGTCTGTGTGTGGCTCACGAGGGAAGAGCAGCTGCTTGGAGCTGAGAGGAACGGCAAGATGGTCCAGAAGAGCCAGGGATGCTGGGTCCAGCACAACACCTGGCAATCCTAGGACTCAGCAAGAAGCCGCAGCAGGATGACCAGGACAGTCTTTTCCAGGCTCCCCACCCCTTGTTCCCCTCCTGGGAAGGAAGTGAGGCAGTGGGATTTAGGCTGGCCCAGAAAGTGAAAGCAGAGACAGGAAGAAAAGAGAGTGGTGAGATTGTTATCCACCGTGACCTAGAGACTAGTTGGTGCCACTGACGGAAGAAAGAGCCTGAGACCACAGCTGGGCTGGGCTGGTCCTGCTGCTGCTCTGACAGCTCCCGCTCCACCCCCACCCACCACAGAAGCCCTTGCGAAATCCCTCAGCCTGTCATGGATCAGTATTCCAGCTCAAGGACTTTTACCCCCTTGTCCCCACTCCTGGTCACTGCTCTCTCGGATGAAATCAGAAGTCAGCACTGCCAGTAAAGGAGCTTCAGCTCCACCTTCTCCCCTCCTCCTCCCCCAAATCACACACACACATTCCAGGCACTGCCCCTGCCCCCTCCACCTCAGCCAGAATAAATATTTAATTAAACAGATGGAAGCCTTCTGAACTGAACAAAATTAAATGTAATTATCCACAGCGGAACTTTCCCCACACAAACACACACACACTTTTTTCCTAGAGAAAAGTTGTAGAAAATTGAATAGAGAAGGGACAAGAGTAGAAACTGCACAGAGACGGGACAATGTGGAACACCTTGATGTGTGCACGTGACCCCCTCTTTCCACTTTTTGCTCAGCCTGATTGGAAGCGAGAAATCAGCCTGACCCAGTCACCTGACTGCTGTCTCTTGGAGCCCAACTTCTCCAGGGAAATGTAAAGCCAAAGGTACCGTGTTGCCCCGGCAGTCCTAGACTTTGGATCCCATCCCTAGCCAGGTCAGTGAAAACTGGCAGGGATGTTTCTCTAGTCAGGCGGCAGGCTGGAGTCACAGAGGGAGGGTGGAGCCCCTGCTGGACTCCTGGGGCCCAGGAATGTCTCATGCCTGCAAAGCAGGGGGTGGGGGTGGGGGGCCGGGGTAGGGGGGCAGACAAAGTAGGCACTAGAGCATGGTCAAGGGCAGACACCTGGGCAGTGCAACTTCCTCATCCCCAAGATGAGATAGCACCTGTCCTCTTCCACTCCAAGCAGGGAGAGTGGAAGACTTGGGAAATGCAGATTAATGGAGGCTTTTACACCGAGGTTGCAGGCTTCCCATGACCACAGCCCTCCCTGGTGGTCCTGTACCTCCATTAGCAGAGAGGCACTACCCCCATCTCCCCAGCAGGGAGGCCCCAGATTCAGCAGGGTCAGGACCTCTGACTCAACATGAGGGGAGGGCAGGGCAGCAGGGGCCTGGCCGGCCTCACTTACACATCCCCACAGAACCAAAGAGTTGGGTCCCTGTGGCGGTGCTGGGGAGGCCTCTTAGCACCAGCATACGGATCCGAGCAAGACCCCATAAACAAAAGGCTGGGGCAAGAAAAGGTGAAGTTTACACAGGGTAAGGAGACAACAATGTTTTTCCAGGCCCGCTGGGCCTTCAGGGCAGTTACTTGACTTCTTGTGGAGAAAATCACATCTACAAACACTTTTCCACCCAGACTTCCCCCATACACATGAAGAGACATGGTATCTGTCTACGCTCTCTCACACACACCTGCCTTAGAGGCACAGATGCCACTTTCTGAGGCACAGCCTGGAGAGGGGCCAGAAGAGCAGGGATTTAACTGGCATTGGATTAACAGGAACTTGAGCAGGACTCTGCCCAGCCCCAACCTTTGCCCCAACTCTGACTGACATCCCCACAAGACCCCTCTAGGTGGATGAAAGGTGCAGAGGGTCCCCACGGGAGTTTGTAGATCCAAAGGGCTGAGAGGGCAGCGTTTGGGCCTGAGAGGAAGGAATTCTCCCCGACTCCATGTGGTCAGTCTGACTGGCTCTCACAGTTTGGAGGAATAACTGAGGAAAATAGAAAGGGGTTGTTGACAAGGGAGGAGTGACAAAGGTCCCACGGGCTCCCTGCTTCCACTGAAGAAGTCCTGAATAGTCTCTTCCTTGTTGAAAACTTTTTTCAGGCAACAGCAGCAGGTCATGAACTAGAAGTTGACAGGCCATAGATGGAGCCAAGGAGAGGTGTGTTATCCCTCCAGGCTGCAGGATGGGCCTCAAAATAAGCCAGATTGTAAGAAGAGGTGGGTGAAAGGCGGTCAGAACAGCAGTCCTCAGCCCCATCTGGCCTACAGCTTGTCTGGAAAGTCCCACCAAAGGCCTCCACAGACCCAAACACTGCAGGAGACTATGGCCCCAGGGGCAGGGAGAGGCCGGTGGGTTTAAGAGACAGCTGGGGCGGTGCTGAAGGACACAGTGAAGGATCAGCCAGCCTGTGGACAGTGACAGGGGAAAAAGGAGGCCCTTCCTCCCAGGGGAAAACCTGGCCAGAGGCCCCAGTGAGGGGAGTAGGGGACCAGGGGAGAAAAGGATCTCTCTCTGGAACACAGACTGTGCAGATCATGGTATGCTCAGGGCCAGGTCCTCAGGGACAGGGCTGCAGACAAGTCCTTACCCTTAGGAGCCCCTTTACATGTGCAGCCACTCACACCCAGGTGTGGTCACGCCGACTCCGGTATGGGGCAGCAACCCCCACCCACCCCTGCCCCAGCACAGATATAAGTCCCTGCTGGAGGCCTGCTGGGACTTAGTTCTCCAGGAACAGGGGAGCACTGCATTCGTCACGATCCTCAGAACCCCCTGAACCTGGGCCTGGCAACTCAGGTGACTGAAACCAGGTTTTGATGCCAGGAGCCAGGCTTAGGGAGGGAGAAACTCCAACTGTAGGCTAAAGATGAATGCTCTACACCTGCAGTCAACCCACTTGCCACGGGCCTCTGGTGATTAACAAGCTACGGCCCAGAAAGCCAGTTCCACCAGGAGCTCCCCTGCCAGCCATCCACACCTCATAACGGTATGCCTTAGCCCTGCCGGGCCGGGGCAGGCGCTCTGGGCCGCTCCTTCCTGTTTCCCGTTAAGCACATGGAAGCTCTGACCTCGCCTGAGAGGTGGGCACCGTGGGCCGGTAGGAAGAAAACGGGGCAGGGCCCTCCCCTCTCCTCCCACCCGAGCCACAGGACGCGTCCAGGCCGGGGCAACCCCGCGGACCGCTGCCAGGGTGGAGGCTCTCGCGCCAATGGTCACCAGGCTCCTCCACTGTCCAAC
>NW_012101354.1:1637566-1638844 GCF_000951045.1 Mandrillus leucophaeus | reverse complement strand
CAGCCCCACGGGGCGCGGGCGGAGGAGGGCGCAGCCTGGGGGTCCTGCCCAAGTGCCTCGCGCGGAAGCTGAAAACCTCTCCAGGGCAGACCCAAGCAGCCGAGCCTCCAGACCCAGTCAGAGCCTGCGACCCCTCGGGCGACCCTCGCCTACCCCGCCGTAAAAGCTGCGGACTTTCCACCCAGGTGCTACGGGACCCACCCCGGTGGCAAGGAAGAGCAAACCCGAATGTGCGCACACCCGAGGGCCCTGTCTCAAAGAGCCACCCCAACTTCTGTTTTGTAAAATGTATTTGAGTTTTCAAATGACACTACCTTTATCCGTATTCGATTTCGTGTTAAAAAGTGTTTCCCGGACGGGCGTGGTGGCTCACGCCTGTGATCCCAGCACTTTGGGGGGCTGAGGCGGGCAGATCATCTGAGGTCAGGCGTTCGAGACCAGCCTGGCCAACATGGTGAAACCCCGTCTCTACTAAAAATACAAAACTTAGCTGGGCACGGTGGCACGCTCTTGTAATCCCAGTTACTCGGGAGGCTGAGGCATGAGAATCGCTTGAACCCTGGAGGTGGAGTTTGCAGTGCGCCGAGATCTCCCTGCTGCACTCCAGCCTGGGCGACAGAGCAAGACTCCGTCTCAGAAAGAAAAAAAAAAAAAAAAAATGTGTTCTCCCCTTGGCCTGGCGCGGTGGCTCATGCCTGTAATCCCAGCACCTGGGGAGGCCGAAGCAGGCAGATCACTTGAGGTCAGGAGTTCAAGACCAGCCTGATTAATATAGTGAGACCCCCATCTCCTTTATAAATTAAAAAAAAAAAAAAGTTTTCCCCTTGAGTTGTGTGGTAAAATTACTGTTTCGGAAGTAATTACTGTTGGAAGATGCAACATGTTTTTCCTAGAAAGCTGGTCTTAACTCCTAACGGGAACGAATGATGACTAAGATGTATTTGAGGGCTCCTATACAGGGAGAGCTGCAGCTTACTCCATGGAGAGGTACTTTTGTCAAATTTCTAACCTAGATGAAGTGTTGCCTTTTTTACGCTGTCGCCATCAGAGCCTCTGACACTAGCTTGTTTCCCGTTTATCTGGTCAAGTCCTGGTAGGAAGGAGTGCAACCCCCACTAATCCTGTTGGAGGGCCCATCCCTCATCTCAGGCCCTTTCTGTAGGGTAAGGAGGCTGTCCGACCCGCTTGTTCTGCCTCTCTTTTCACGGGGATGCGCAGCCCAGGCACACCATGGGAAAGATGGGAGTGGTGGCCCCTAACCAGCTCCGAGGGCTTCTC
>NW_012101354.1:1626945-1635346 GCF_000951045.1 Mandrillus leucophaeus | reverse complement strand
AAAAAAAAAAAAAAGAAAAGAAAAAGAAAAGAAAAGGTGGTAGATAAGATCCTCTCTAAGATTTTCTCCAACTCTGCAATTCTAAAATGTACAACATGGGGATGGAAGGTGATCAGTACATCTGTAAACAACTGCAGTCCGGCCCTGAAGTTGAACAAAACAAAACCTAGGGAGAGGAATGAGATTGCAGCAGGTTTCAGCGCAGTGATTGTGAACGCATCACACACACACTCCTCACAGGCAAGGACTTCGCTTCTGCCATGTGACTGAGCCTCTGTTGGCCTTCATATTCAGAGTTCAACCTGGCAGGCTGGCCAGGAGTCCCTTGGAGAGGTTTGGCGTGAGGAAACAGGAGGCCTCACGATTCCTTCAGTTCCCTCTAAGTCTGCTGGGCAGGTAGCCAGAAGAAACTCTGAAGTGTACAGAAAGCCGATGGCCAGGGGGACCCCAGCTGCGGAGCTGCAGTACCATGTTTACCCAGCCTAACTGCGGTCACCCAGTCTCCTGCATGTGTCCGAGGTCAGCCTCGGCGGCACCCCTGAGTAGGTATCTACCTGAGGCTCTTCCCCTGATGGTACCTGCATACCAAGTCCACCCAGGAACCTGGCGTCCTCCGGAGGCTGCACTTCCCAAGTGGGCTAAGACAGCCCCTTGATATGTTAGGCTGGAGCCAGAGACCTCAAGGGGCCACTAGGGGACTCGAGACGCTCAGTGGCTGCTGGCGCCCTCTTGTGGCCATTTTGGGTATTGGCAAGAAAAGTTTCGGAAGCGAGCCAAGATCGGAATTCTTGGGGAGGTAAGTAATAATAACAGTAACAGTTACCATATAACAATACATATTGTTATATATTAGATAACATTGTGACATGTCTACTTAACAGCGCTGTGCCCAGAACTCTTCTAAGTACTTTGTATGCACTGTATTTATTTAATTCTCACAACAACCTATAACATAAACACTGTTATGTGTTTGTTGATGATTAGGAAACTGAGCACAGAATAGTTGCCCAAGGTCACACAGAAGACCAGAATCCCAACTCTAAGAAGTCTGGCTCCAGAAGCTTTGCTTTTAGCCACCATGCTGAGACTGAGTTCCATTTTGGGGTTGTCAGGTGAAATACAGGACACACTGTTAAAACTATAATTTCAGATAAACAAAAAATAATAATTACAGGCTGTGGCTTACGCCTGTAATCCCAGCACTTGGGGAGGCCAAAGCGGGCAGATCACGAGGTCAGGAGTTCGAGACCAGCCTGGCCAACATGGTGAAACCCTATCTCTACTAAAAATACAAAAAATTAGCCAGGCATGATGGCAGGCACCTATAATCCCAGCTACCCGGGAGGTGGAGGCAGGAGAATTGCTTGAACCTAAGAGGCAGACGTTGTAGTGAGCCAAGATCATGCCACTGCACTCCAGCCTGGGCAACAGAGAGAGACTCTGCCTCAAAAAACCAAAATGTTAGTATATTTAATGAAATATTTGGGTCATACTTGTACCGACAAATGATTCCTCATTTATGTGAAATTCTAATTAAGCTGCATGTCCTGTATTTTTATTTATTTAATCTAACACCCCTACTTTACAAGGGCACTTTTCTTTGCCACATGCAATTACACAGATTACTTTTTTTTTTTTTCAGATGGAGTCTCGCTCTGTCGCCCAGGCTGGAATGCAGTGGTGCCATCTCAGCTCACTGCAAACTCCGCCTCACAGGTTCAAGCGATTCTCCTGCCTCAGCCTCCCAAGTAGCTGGCATTACAGGTTCGCGCCACCATGCCTGGCTAATTTTTTGTATTTTTAGTAGAGAGGGGGTTTCACTTTGTTAGCCAGGCTGGTCTCAATCTCCTGACCTCGTGATCCACCTGCCTCGGCTTCCCAAAGTGCTGGGATTACAGGCGTGAGCCACCGTTGCCCGGCCACATTACATTATTTATTTATTTATTTACTTTTATTAGTTCAGTAGTTTTTGGGGACGAGGTGGTGTTTGGTTACATGTTTAAGTTCTTTAGTGGACACATTACTTCATGTAATTATCCCAGGAAACCTGTCCTCGGAGGCCCCAGCATGTCCCACAGCCTCCGTCTCTCGCATTTAGAGAGCTGAAAGGACTAGCGAAGCTCACAGAACATAGGTGGCAGAGCCGGGTATTGAACCCTCATTCTCCAGTTCTGACACAGGTGCATGTTTTCCACTTTAACAGGAGAGAAAAGTGAGGAGCAGTGATTACCACCACAGAAATATCCCTTCATGCCGTGTCCTCCGGCCTGATCTCGTCCGGGTGGTGGAGCCACTGCAGGTCCCTCCTCCGGGGATGTAGGAATCCCAGTGAAGGCCTTCCTGGGTTGGGAGAGAGGCAGAGGAGTGGAGGCAGGGCTCTAGCTTCAGTGCCCTGCCCCTACCCAGGCTCTCGGGGGAGGCAGGAAAGAGGCTGTATTTAGACCCGAGGGACCCAGCTGTGAGGCTGGAGCAGCTGCTGCATGGTGGGGCGGGGCGGGGGCTCTGCAGGGCTGCTCACCTGCTGCTCTGTGCAGGGACAGCCTCAAGCCCAGCTGCTGGGTTGCATCACCTGCAGCTAAAACAGCCACGGGGCCCAGGCTGCCAAAAGGCAACAGAAGGGGTCTAAGAAACCAGGCGAGGGAGCCTCCCCGATCTCTCTGTTGCCTTTTGGGAGCATAGAGCTTCCCTCTGAAGGTAACACCCTTTGCATTTTTCTCTCTTGACTCTTCATCAGCTTCCACCCCCAAATACTTGTGCCCTTCCTTCTCCACAGATATAAACAGTCCCTGGGCACTCTCCACCTAGGCCAGCTGGCTCTAATAAAGTAGCAGTCAAGGGAGTTTCTGGGCTGGGACCCCCTCTGGGGTGCAGGCTGGGGTGCCCTGCTGGTATGTGCCCCAACAGGTTTTTCCCTATCAGCCTTGAAATCAGCCTGCAGCCTGTCTGACCTGCCCCCCAGGGAGCTGGAGCCAGAGGCAGAGCCAGGTCAGAAGCTGGACTTTGAGACTAGGCCTCTGTGGTCCCACCTGGACCCACAGGGGAGGCAGTGCATAAAGCCTCCTGTGTTTGAGGCTGGGCCGCTGAGAGGCTGAGTGGAGTTCACTCACATGGGTTGAGGCCCAGTTCCTGGGAGAAGAGATGCTGGGCAGGAAGGTGTCTGCATGTGGGACTCTGTACAGCCCGGTCCTCTCCCAAGTCTGGGAGGGGCCAGAGTCAGACAACTGCTGGGTTGGTCCCTAAGAGAGGTCATCTGACTGGCTGTTCAGCCTAGGCTGCATCCCCGCCCCTTTTCCTCTACCAGGCCACACCAGAGCCGGTGCTCACACAGGCGAGCTACCAGGCCACAAGGACGACACCCACCCCGCCTCTGCACCTCTGAGTAAGTACTGGGCCTTCGGCCCCATGCCGGGAGAACTTGTTGATTGCTTGGGGGAGGGAGAAATGAGTTTTCCTTTTCCAACATGAGAGTGCCTCCTCTCCTGTCCAGGCATCCATGTACTTGCGAGAACCCTTGCTCACATCAGCTAAGAGATTGCACCTGCTGACCTAGAGATTCCCACCTGTGGCTCCTAGGGTGAGTGGCAGCCCAGCCGAGCAGGTAGGCAGCTGTATAGGCGGGAATTGAGGGATTGAGGGTTGCTTGTTAGTTGGGGCTGCAGGTGGGGGAGATGCTGTTTGGAGTTGTCTCCCACTCTGCGTGCTTAATCCTGCCACCTCACCTCAGCTCCCCTGCACTGCCCCAGGAGACCCCAGCCAGGCCCCGGAAGGAGGGCCATAGACCTCAGAAGGGGGGCATCTACCCCGGACCAAGGCCTGAGGAGCCTCGGGGCTGACCCTGGCATCAGGGAGGGTTGGCGCCTGGTCCAGGAGCATCCCGCATCAATCCCCACTTCCTAAAGGAGTGGGGAGAGGTGGGGAAGGTGGGGGCTCCCCTCTTACCTCACCATTTCAGCTCCAGTTCTGGCTCCAACCCTAAGCAGGTTGATCTTTTTTTCTGCAGCAAGGATAGGAACAGGCGACTGGAACCCAGGCTCCAGGGTCTTGGGGGGTCATAAGGAGTCCCTGGAGGGCCAGGAAATTCAGCTCTGTGGGCTCCTGTTTCCTTCCCCAGGGCAGCCAGCAGTAGCACCATGTCTGCGAGTGGTGGGAAGATGGGACCGTCCCTCACCCAGGAGATCCTCAGCCACTTGGGCCTGGCCAGCAAGGTAGGGGCTGTTGGGATTTCAGAGATCACTTTTAATATCTCAGCTCGGGCTGTGAGAGGATGGGAGGCAGGAAAGTGGGGGATAGGCCCTGAGGTTATGCTGAGGTGGGGTAGGCAGCCTGGCCGTGGCCCTTGCTGACCACCTCGTGCTCCCACAGACTGCAGCGTGGGGGACCCTGGGCACCCTCAGGACCTTCCTGAACTTCAGCGTGGACAAGGATGCGCAGAGGCTACTGAGGGCCATTACTGGCCAAGGTGAGCCCCTTTCCCCCTGCACTGGAGGCTGCCTTTTAGAGCCAATCTGTAGACCAAGGAGGAGCCAGGAAGGAGGAACTAGTGATGTTGGAGAAACGTTTGTGGAACGCCTTCATTCTTGTATGTCAGGCACCACAGTAGGTGTGTCAAACCCGTTCTCACAACACCCCTGTGAGGCAAGGCTTATTATTTCCATTTTCCAGATGAGGAAACTGGGGCTCAGGGAGATTAAGAGGCTTGCCCAAAGTCACTCAGCTCATAATGACAGAGGTGGTATTCTCATCTAGGTCAGCCGATCCCTGCAAATCCTATTTTTTTTACCACCACACCAGGCCACCTTTGCCTTGGTCTGGGTCGGATTTGCATGCTGTTTTGACAATTTATTTGCAACTTCTTTTGAGATAAAATGGAAGTGGGGGTGATATAGCCCCTGCTCCTTTCCTTCCTAGCCCTCTCCTGGAGTAGGGGCATCCCACTATGTAAAGACCCTGCTCACAGCACAGCCCTCATCTCGGTTCAGGCGTGGACCGCAGTGCCATTGTGGATGTGCTGACCAACCGGAGCAGAGAGCAAAGGCAGCTCATCTCACGTGCCTTCCAGGAGCGCACGCAACAGGTAAGGCCATGCTGACCTCCCACAGCAGTGGACTGGGGTGAGAAGCCCCCTGGAGGACTCGAGAGACAGCAACAGCCACTGAGGCCAGCCCCTGCTTCCTGGCTAAACAGGGCCTGAGATGAAAACCAGCCAAATCTTCCCAAACCTTCCCATGCTTCTGGAGCCCTTCCCCTCACCCCTGTGCCTCTGCTGTGGGGACCATTTCTTGTAGGACCTGCTGAAGTCCCTACGGGCAGCCCTTTCTGGCAACCTGGAGAGGATCGTGATGGCTCTGCTGCAGCCCGCAGCCCGGTTTGACGCCCAGGAATTGAGGACAGCCCTGAAGGTAGCAGGAGGGCAGACTTGCTGGGGTCTCTGGGGAAGGGAGAAGGCTGTCAGCCTTGCTTTTGCAAGATGGGATCCCCCTTCTCGTCGTCCCATATTGTTCCTTAGAAGGAGAAGCAGCCGATGTCTGCCACTGTCTGCCATCCTAATGACATGGCCAGTCTGAGAGTAGACTCCCAATTTCTTGTAGGCCTCAGATTCTGCGGTGGATGTGGCCATTGAAATTCTTGCCACTCGAACCCCACCCCGGCTGCAGGAGTGCCTGGCAGCCTACAAACACGGTAAGAATATGGAGGGAGGGGTCCCAGGTGCCGGAGAAGGGGCTGTAGGACAGTCCGCTCCTCTCCTGTACTCCCCATAGGTGAGCTATCTGGCAACCTGGCTGCCTAAGTTCTATTCCCTTGGGGTCTTTCCTCTTTCCCCCACCAGTGCCTCAGTCTCCGCAGGGGAGAGAGCCAGATGTGATCATTAAAAAAAGAGAAGCAGGCCAGGCATGGTGATTCATGCCTATCATCCCAACACTTTGGGCAGCGGAGGTGGGTTTGTCGCTTGAGCCCAGGAGTTCAAGACCAGTCACAGGCAACATAGGAAAACCCCATCTGTGCTAAAAATTCAAAAAAACTAGCTGGTCACGGTGGTGCACACCTGTGGTCCCAGCTACTCAGGAGGTTGAGGTGGGAGGATCACCCGAGCTCGGAAAGTTGAGGCTGCAGTGAGCTGAGATCATGCTACTGGCACTGCATGCCAGCCTGGGTGACAGGAGTGAGAGCATCTCTCTCTCTCTCTCTCTCTCTCTCTCTCTCTCTCTCTCTCTCTCTCTCTCTCTCTCTCTCTCACACACACACACACACACACACAAAGAGAGAGAAGCAATGATCAACCATCTTAATCTGGAGCTCCAAGGCAGATTCCAAAGTGACAGTCTCAAAGGTACTCGTGTCACCTTCCCAGCCCCTTGCCGGTCCCTGCCATCACACCACATTCCAAGCTGAACCCAGCCGTGCTGCAGCCTAAGGGAAAGGTGGGAACCTGCCCTCTGAGTCATGGGTGTCACCTTTCATGCCCCTGATGGCTGGCCTTGCTTGGCTACAAATGTCTCACCCACTAATTTGTGGCTTTTTCCCATCCTCATCTCACCACCCCTTCCCCTACTCCCACCGCTTTTTCTTGCTTTCCCCAATTTTCCTTTGATGTCTAATCTCGGCCTTTGTTCTTCTTTTGAGACAAGGTCTTGCCCTATAGCCTAGGCTGTACAGTGATGTGATCATGGCTCACTGCAGCCTTGACCTTCCTGGGCTCAATCAATCCTTCCACCTCAGCCTCCTAAGTAGCTGGGACTACAGGGGTGCCACCACCATGCCCAGTTAATTTTTGTATTTTTTGTATAGATGGGGTTTCGTTGTGTTGTCGAGGCTGGTCTCAAACTTCTGGGCTTAAGCCATCTCCTGCCTCAGCCTCTGAAAGTGCTGGGATTACAGGCATGAGCCACCGCCCCGGCTGTGGCCTATGTTCTTAATCCCTCTCCTACCTTCCTTCCTTCTTGCATCCGTTTCTCTTGTCTCCTTCCATTTCTCCCTTTCCTGCTCTTTTCCTTCCTCATAGCCCACCTCTCATATCATTTTTCCTTACCTCCAACAAGGGTGCCAGGTCCTAGCCATCTTGTGTTATAATACAGGTTTCCCTAGCTCTTCTTCACTGCCTGGCCCCAACTCTGATAATGATTGCGTCCTACCCAGCAGGTTGGTGCTTGGTGATGAAGCCACCGCACGCCTCACAACTTAGAGATGTTTTTAGAGTGGCCGTGATGGTACTTGTGCCTTACATCCTGGGAGCTAGCAGCCATCAAGCTACTCCAAGCAGGGGCTAGCAGGGCTAGCAGGGCATAGCGGGTCAGGCATTTGGCAGGTCCTGGGGATACCTACACTAGGGAAACTCAGGAAGATTCAGAGAGCTCCTCACCCCACCCCAGATTTCCAGGTGGAGGCTGTGGATGACATCACGTCTGAGACCAATGGCATCTTGCAGGACCTGCTCCTGGCCCTGGTCAAGGTGAGGAGGACTGACCTGCAAGGAAGGGAGTCACATTCACCAGGCAAGGTGACACGCTGGAGCAGGGAGCATTGCTGTCCTATAATGGACAAGAGAGGACTTTAGGGGAGACCAGGCTTTGCTTGTTGGTCTGGAGATAAAAAGGTGCCCTTCGAAGAGCCCTCTAAGAACAGTTTCTCCTCCTAGGGGGGCCGTGACAGCTACTCTGGAATCATTGACTATAATCTGGCAGAACAAGATGTCCGGGTGAGCAGGGGGTTTAGGAGTGTACACAGCCGCCTTGCACGTAAGATGCCTTCCTCCACCGTATCTTAGAGCCGATGACCTACGTGTCCATTTGTCCTGCAAACCCATCCTTGCCTTGGAGAGGGAGTTCTCAGTTATGTGGTAGGGGCAGGAGGTGTCAGGTAGCGTCATAGCTGAAGCCTTTTCACTCATCTAGCCTCTGACTCCTGAACTCATCAACCGACAGATTCTTCTCTCATGAGCATTTGGGGGCACAAAGCCTCCTCAGACCTTTTGGGGATTATTTAATCCTTGGGTACCAGGATTTTTCCAAATCAGTGAACACAGCTATGAGGCTATAAGGGCAGAGCCCTCTCTTAGCCCTATTTCTTTCTTAAAAAACATAAAATAAATAAAAACAACTAGTAGGCCAAGCATGGTGGCTTATACCTGTAATCCCAGCACTTTGGGAGCCTGAACAGGAGGATCATTTGAGCCCAGGAGTCCAAGACCAGCCTAGGCAACATAGTGAGACTCTGTCTCCACAAGATATTTTTAAAAATTAGCTGCACCTGTAGTTCTAGCTAGCTAGGAGGCTGAGGTGGGAGGATCGCTTGAGCCTGGGAAGTTGAGGCTGAGGTGAGCCCTGGTCATGCCACTGCACTCCAGCTTGGGTGACAGAGAGAGACCCCATCTCTCTCTGTGTCTCTCTCTCTCTCTCTCTCTCTC
>NW_012101354.1:1624155-1626503 GCF_000951045.1 Mandrillus leucophaeus | reverse complement strand
CTCGGCCTCCCAAAGTGCTGGGATTACAGGCTTGAGCCACCACGCCCGGCCTTTTGTATTTTTTAGTAGAGATGGGGTTTCACCGTGTTAGTCAGGATGGTCTTGATCTCCTGACCTCGTGATCCACCCATCTCGGCCTCCCAAAGTGCTGGGATTACAGGCTTGAGCCACCGCGCCTGGCCTAAAATAACTTTTTCTGGCCGGTTGTGGTGGCTCACGCCTATAATCCCAACAATTTGGGAGGCTGAGACAGGAGGATCACTTGAGGTCAGGAGTTCGAAACCAGCCTAGCCAACATGGCAGTACCCCATCTCTACTAAAAATACAAAAATTAGCCAGGAATGATGGTGGGCGCCTATAATTCCAGCTACTCGGGAGGCTGAGGCTAGAGAATCGCTTGAACCTGGGAGGCAGAGGTTGCGGTGAGCTGGGATCATACCATTGCACTCCAGCCTGGGTGACAGAATGAGACTCCATCTCAAAAAAAAATCCTTTTCCACCCTCAATCCCATTTCCATGATGATGATGATAGATTCTGGAACATAATACCCATGGCTCCCTAGGCCCCACCAATGATCCTGATTCACTCCTCCCTGACTCATTCCTCCCTCTCAGGCACTACAGCGGGCAGAAGGACCTAGCACAGAGGAGACATGGGTCCTACTCCTCACCCAGCGAAATCCTGAACACCTCATCCGAGGTACACACAAGCCTTCTTGTCCCCTAGCTTGCTCTAATGATGAGTTTGGGTTGTGGAAGGTGTGGGGAGGGCCCATCCTTTCCAGTGATAATTAATCCCCCATCCATCTTTCTAACTGCCTCCCACACACACAAGTGTTTGATCAGTACCAACGGAGCACTGGGCAAGAGCTAGAGGAGGCTGTCCAGAACCGTTTCCATGGAGATGCCCAGGCAGCTCTGCTCGGCCTAGGTAGGGGCCTGCTCAGGATTTGTGAAGTAAGTCTCTCTTGGGATGGGAGATTGTGGCCCTAGTTGTGAACCTCCATCCTTCCATCTTTGTTTCCAGCTTCAGTGATCAAGAACACACCGCTGTACTTTGCTGACAAACTTCACCAAGCCCTCCAGGTGAGAGGGGCACTCCTTTCCCTCCCCAGAACAGAAACCAGGGAGGAGAGAGGAAGTCTCAGCTTGCGGCTAATGTAACCATCCTATATGCACCATCTAAACCTCAAGCTGCGCTCCTTCCCAGGGCTTACGCACCAGGGCTTACACACCAGGGCTTACACAGGGGTGGAAGAATGAGCTGCGGTGAGAACTAACTTAATTGAGGCCCTGAAACTAACATTTTGGCCTTGTTAATGTCTAGGTGGCCAAATAGAGATATGAATCTGCTCTGTAAGATAGTGCCTTGTCCAGGCATAGTTGTCGCCAGAGTGATGGTGATAACACTAGCAAGAAAAATGACAAGGGCTGGCATTTTGCGGGTGCTGTTTGTGTGCCACGGCCTATCCTGAGCAGGGCACACACATTTCGATTAATCCTCACAACCATATCCATCCATATCTTATAGATGAAAAAACTGAAGCCCAGAGAAGTTAAGTACCTTGCTCAAGGTCACATAGCTAGTAAGTCATATAGTCTCCCTACACAATACTTCACGATGTAAGACATCTCCGGCCTCTGTGTCCTAAGTAGCTGGGATTACAGGCGTGCGCCACCACATCTGGCTAATTCTGAATTGTTTTTAAAAAGGAAAAACTCAGCCTCCCAAGTAACTGGGATTACAGGTGCCCACCACCACGCCTGGCTAATTTTTGTATTTTCAGTAGAGACAGGGTTTCACCATGTTGGCCAGGCTGGTCTCGAACTCATGACCTCAGGTCATCAACCCTTCTCGGCCTCCCAAAGTGCTAGGATTACAAGCGTGAGCCACTGTGCCTGGCCCATGTTATCCATACTTAAACTGCTGACCGTGCCTTGAGTGGTTCCACCAATAGAATCCAGTCATTCTGTTGATTGAATTAGGTCTCTTATTAGTAGAAGTGTCCCCCAAAATCTATAAATAAAAAGTTCAGGAAGGGCGCAGTGGCTTACGCCTATAATCCCAACACTTTGGGAGGTCAAAGTGGACGGATCACTTGAGGTCAGCAGTTTGAGACCAGCCTGGCCAACATGGTGAAACCTTGTCTCTACTAAAAATACAAAAATTACCTGGGCGTGGTAGTGTGTGCCTGTAATCCCAGCTACTCAGGAGGCTGAGGCAGGAGAATCACTTGAACCCAGGAAGCAGAGGTTACAGTAAGCTGAGATTGCGACACTGCACTCCAGCCTGGGCAACAAGAGCAAAACTCCATCTTAAAATAAATATATTAATTAATTAATTAATT
>NW_012101354.1:1616726-1620980 GCF_000951045.1 Mandrillus leucophaeus | reverse complement strand
CCGGCTAATTTTTGTATTTTTAGTAGAGACGGGGTTTCACCATGTTGGCCAGGCTGGTCTCAAACTCCTGACCTCAGGTGATCCACCAGCCTCAGTATTCCAAAGTGCTGGGATTACAGGCGTGAGCCACCGCGCCCAGACTGTATTTTTCTTTTATGAGAGATATGTAGATATATGAAAACACAGATTGTGAAGAATAATCAGAAAAACGACCTTCAGAAAATCAGCAACTGATTCAGGACAAATTTCGACCAATCTGTAGTAAAAATTAATGTTCCCAGTGAAGATCCTGGGGCCATATGCAATGCCAGGTATATGATTAAGTATTATAATTAGGCCAGGCAAGGTGGTTCATGCCTGTAATCCCAGCACTTTGGGAGGCCGAGGCAGGTGAATCACCTGAGGTCAGGAGTTCGAGACCAGCCTGACCAACATGGTAAAACCCCGTCTCTACTAAATATACAAAAATTAGCTAGGTGTGGTGGCATGCACCTGCATTCCCAGCTACTTGGGAGGCTGAGACAGGAGAATTGCTTGAACCTGGGAGACAGAGGTTTCAGTGACCTGAGATTGTACCACTGCACCCCAGCCTGGGTGACAGAGTGAGACTCCATCTAAAAAAAAAAATTATATTTAAGTCCAGGTGCGGTGGCTCACACCTGTAATCCCAGCACTTTCGGAGGCTGAAGTGGGCAGATCACTTGAGGTCAGGAGTTTGAGATCAGCCTGGCCAACATGGTGAAACCCCATCTGTACTAAAAATAAAAAAATTAGCTGGGTGTTTGGCACACGCTGTAGTCCCAGCTACTCGGGAGGCTGAGGCAGGAGACTCGCTTGAACCCAGGAGGGGGAGGTTGCAGTGAGCTGAAATCACGCCACTGCATTCCACTCTGGGCGACAGAGCGAGAAAAAAGAATACTTGTACAACAATGAGAGTATTCAGCTAATGAGTGACTCTTGCCCAGTTCTGTAACTTTAGAGTAACAAGCGTTGGAAGGAGAGAAGAATGGATACTGGGGAGCAATTGGCAATCTTTACGACAATACAAAACTAATGATGCATGAAAGTTAAAATGAAGTAGACATTAGGTCCACTGACAATTAGGTAATGAGTCTAAATGAATTGGAGCATCCTGTTTTACTTCCTTTTTTTTTTGTTTTGTCAAAGGAGTTTATGATCTGTGGGGATGCCCAAAGTATGTGTTGTAGGCAGTTCTGGGAAGAGTCTTGTGAGTAAAGTGACTCAGGAAACTCTGAAAATGAGGATATTAGGAATTGATGACAACACTGGTGCACAGAAAAAAAAACAGGAATTTTACAATTAAAAGTTTTTATTTAGAAATCTCTCATAACAACACATTACTTAGTATAATCAATTATAATTCAGGATTTTGGTGACTTGTACCTGTGTTATTTCTTTTTTTTTGGTTTTGAGACAGAGTCTCGCTCTGTCCCAGGCTGGAGTGCAGTGGTGGTTACTCTACTACAACCTCTGCCTCCCAGGTTCAAGCGATTCTCCTACCTCACCCTCCTGAGTAGCTGGGATTATAGGTGCCACCACACCCAGCTAATTTTTGTAGTTTTAGTAGAGACCATGTTGGTCAGGCTGGCCTCGAACTCCTGACCATAAATGATCTACTTGCCTTGGCTTCCCAAAGTTCTGGGATCACAGGCATGAGCCACCACACCTGGCCTGTTATTTCTCTTTTCTTTTTTTTTGTTTTTTGTTTTTGTTTTTGTTTTTGTTTTTTTGAGACAGAGTTTTGCTCTTCTTGCCCAGGCTGGAGTGCAATGGCGCGATCTTGGCTCACTGCAACCTCCGCCTTGTGGGTTCAAGCAATTCTTCTGCCTCAGCCTCCCAAGTAGCTGGGATTACAGACGCCCACCACCATACCCAGCTCCGGCTTATTTTTGTATTTTTAGTAGAGACGGGGTTTCACCATCTTGGTCAGGCTTGTCTCGAACTCCTGACCTCAGATGATCCACGCGCCTCGGCCTCCCAAAGTGCTGGGATTACAGGCGTAAGCCACTGTGCCTGGCCTGTTATTTCCAAACTGAACCTTTCATTACTTTCTTTAGCGAAAAAACAGGCCTGCTGCATGTACAGGAGGAAGATAGCAACGTTGCACCCTAAGGGTCCAACTGGAGACACTAATATGCAGAGATGGGGCTGTGAGATGGCCCTATTGGGTTGGAATCAGAACCAGAAGTCACACAACCTTGTTCCCTATCACAGCCCCATCAGCTCAGTTTGGGGGTAGGGCAAGTATATCCTCCTTGGATATTCACTAACTTGAAAGTTAAAAGCAGTTTTCCTGGTTTTCATGCTGGCAGTCTTTACATGCATCAAATCTTTTCTAGCCTCCCTGAGATACCTATCTTTGGAGCTGCTCACCATCAAATTCTGGAGGTACACAGCTCTAAGCTAATGGTAGGGGCAGGAAAGACATGTAGAAGGAAATAAATACTCAAACTGCCCCCCATAGAGACTGATCTTTCCTGCTGTGTCATCTTCCATGAGGATGGACAAAGATAACTTTTGTCCCAAGATAATGTATAATGTACACTCTTATCCCTTGACTCCCACCTTGGCTCCACTTTCTGCAATAACCCTCCACGCCATTCAACCCCTACTCTCAGTGAGACTCTCACTAACCACCCCCCATCTGTTTCTTCCCCTACTAGGAAACTGAGCCCAATTACCAAGTCCTGATTCGCATCCTTATCTCTCGATGTGAGACCGACCTTCTGAGTATCAGAGCTGAGTTCAAGAAGAAATTTGGGAAGTCCCTCTACTCTTCTCTCCAGGTGAAACTTGGTTACTTCTTAGCCTGGAGCCCCAGGCCTTCACTCCTCACCTCCACCCTCACTCCCTGCACAGAGATGAGTATATTCTTGCCCCATAGAAAACCCAGTAGTCAGCCGTGGCTCACACCTGTAATCCCAGCACTTTGGGAGGCTGAGGCGGACGGATCACGAGGTCATGAGTTCGAGACCAGCCTGACCAACATGGTGAAACCCAGTCTCTACTAAAAATACAAAAATTAGCCAGGCATAGTGATGCACACCTGTAATCCCAGCTACTCAGGAGGCTGAGGCAGGAGAGTCACTTGAACCCAAAAGGTGGAGGTTGCGGTGAGCCGAGATCGTGCCACTGCACTCCACCCTGGGCGACAGGGCGAGACTCTGTCTTAAAAAAAAAAAAGAAAAGAAAAGAAAACCCAGAAAAGAAAAGAAATGCAGCGCAGGACTCTGAGCTCCAGGAAGGACCCTTCCCTTCCAGATGAACTATGATGGACCAACCCAAAGGACGGGAAAGAGTACTTGGGCCATAGTAGTGGTGGATCTTTCTAACACTGAATTCCCTTGTCTGCAGGATGCAGTGAAAGGGGATTGCCAGTCAGCCCTCCTGGCCTTGTGCAGGGCTGAAGACATGTGAGACTTCCCTGCCCCACCCCACATGACATCCGAGGATCTGAGATTTCCGTGTTTGGCTGAACGTGGGAGACCAGCTGGGCCTCCAAGTAGGGTAACCCCTCACTGAGCACCACATGCTGTAGCTTCTTGAGGTTGAAACTGTTTCTTTAAAATCCTTTAATTTTCCTCATCTCAAAATTATATCTGTACCTGGGTCATCCAGCTCCTTCTTGGGTGTGGGGAAATGAGTTTTCTTTGATAGTTTCTGCCTCACTCATCCCTCCTGTACCCTGGCCAGAACATCTCACTGATACTTGAATTCTTTTGGCAAACTTCACTGTTGTTTGTGTTCCCTGATTGAAGTTTGGGTGGAGCAGGACATGGACCTGGAAGAGGCGTTGGAGTTGAAGGTGCCTTTGATGTGCACTTGGCTATTCAGCAGGAATCCTGTTTTGCCTTAGAGCTACAGTAATCAACTCCCACCCTCTCTATGTCTCCCCTCACCCTCATTCTCCAGGAAACTTCAGGCAAAATAATTGAGACACAGGCACCAGAACAAGGTGAGAAATGGTCAGGGGGAGCAAAGGACCATCTGTATGAACTGGGAAGCAAGCGGAGGGTCAAACTACCCTTCCCAGCTGGGAATTATTGGGTTAGTGGAGAGTACAACCCTCAAATGCATGTGTCCAACTAGAGATTTGGAAACCCATCTCCCATGAGAGCACTATTTCCTATAGAAAACAAAAACAAAAACAGAAACAAAAACAGTCAGGCTTTGGTTCCCCCTGCCGGCTATATTAGAAATGACAGGTAGCTGGGCGCAGTGGCTCACGCATGT
>NW_012101354.1:1597734-1615921 GCF_000951045.1 Mandrillus leucophaeus | reverse complement strand
CCTCAGTCTCTCAAACTGTTGAGATTACAGGCGTGAGCCACCGTGCCAGGCCAGAAGTTTTATTTCCAAACCCCACGAAGGCATTACAAATAACAGAGATAGAAACCCAAATTAAGCTCTGAAACAACTGGAGACAGGCCTGCCTAGGTGATCAGGAGCATCCAGGCAGCAGGGATGGGAAGCAGGAGAGATGCATTCCAGATAAGGACCTCACCCCAGAGCCTTAGTCTGTATATACGTGTGACTATTCAGGGGCTGGAAGTTGAGAACCAGAAACCCACCTGGGTGGGAGGCAGAGAAGGCAGCAGCACGTGAGGTCAAGGACATTACCAAGTCTGACCCTGGCATTTGTCACCTGCTCTGATCCCCAACAGTCCATAAATAAGTTATCCAGCGCATCTCAGGGATGGAGGCGGGGGAGCAAGCCAACTAGCCATAGCCTCTGGAAGGGGCAGGCCAGCCTGGCACTGGGGCAGAGCTACAGCAGAATGCAGTCTGACTCGTGCTTCGGCCTCTGCCGACGCTCCCCAGCTGGGCGTCCAGATGTGGCTCCTCTCCCCTGTATCGAATTTAACAATCGGTCACTGAACTTCCTTGGAAGCGCACAAGAAGAGATTCTAGAAGGAGGGGTGTCAGGATTGGGACAGGGAGTAGGGAGAGGAAGATAGGAAGGGACTCCAGGGGAGAGGGACAGGCAGGGGAAGGGCCCTGAGAGAAGAAACCTTGAAGAGACCAGTGCAGGAATAACAGGTGTTCTGGACCCGGCAAAGCATGAGGTGGAAACCGGGAGTGTGGGCGCCCGGGCAGCAGCCCACCTGCGGTGACAGGGCCCGTGTCCGCGTCCACACTGGCTGCACTGCCTGCTGCTGTTGATACTCCTCTTGCTGAAGCTGCTGGGCCAGCTCCAAGTCGGTGAGCCCCAGCGCGCCTTGTGGCTGCTGCTGCTGCAGGGACAGAGCAACCAGGTAGTCCTGGGGAGAACAAGAGTTGTACAGTGGGCTGAGGCCCAGAGCTGTGGCTATTCAGGCGAGGTTTCCAAATCAGTTTTTCCGCATCCCTCAAATTCTGTAGCTCTTTCTCCCTACGGAGCAGCACACACAGCCAAATGCATTATCTGTGGTGCCAGAGAATACACACCAAGTGAGGAGACGATCTGAGGTAACCCAGAGAAAGAGGCATGGATTCACATGGCCTCTAGCGGTTAAAATGTATATGGCAAAAAGCTCCCTGAGGCACATGTGCTCTCTGCACTTTTCCTAAGTGCCCTACACACCTGGTCTACCTGCAGCTGCTTTTCTGGGGAGCCACTCCCACCTTCTGCTCCAGGCCCCTTGCCCAGGGAATGACTCAGGTGAAAGTCGGAGTCACAAAAGCAGCTGTCTCCATCCACATTGTGCAGGCTCTCCCATACGACTTGCTCCTCGTGTAGAAAGCCCTGGTCAGTGACCAGTAGGTATAAGTGACTCTACAAAGAAAAGAACAGAGCTCACTGCGGGGACAGGTGATACAGAGGCAGTTTTTTTTTTTTTTTTTTTTTTACAGAGTCTCACTCTATCACCCAGGCTGGAGTGCAGTGGCCGGATCTCTGCTCACTGCAAGCTCCGCCTCCCGGGTTCACGCCATTCTCCTGTCTCAGCCTCCCGAGTAGCTGGGATTACAGGCACCCACTACCATGCCTGGCTAATTTTTTGTATTTTTTTAGTAGAGATGGGGTTTTACCATGTTAGGGAGGATGGTCTCGACCTCCTGACCTCGTGATCCGCCCTCCTCGGCCTCCCAAAGTGCTGGGATTACAGGCATGAGCCACCGCACCCAGCCCCTCAGCATGTGGACCTTTTATAAATATGTGTGGCCTTGGGGGGAAGAAAGGGATGTCTGAGTGTATGTCCAGTTGGGTGTGAGCACGGTGGTCATTCTGACCAAGCATGGCATGCAGTCGTTGGGGCTGAGATGCCACACAAGACCCTGCTCTCCCCATTTCCCGTTGTTCTCTGGGCTTGCCTGATGGCTCTTAGGATAAATCCTTTGAGAACCAGAGACCCCTCCCTCTACTGCTCAAATCCTAGAGAACTTTGGCAGTTTCTAACTTTTGAAGACCAGCATTGTTCAAAAATTCCACTGCCCCCTCCTAGGGGAGGATCGGACTTTCCTGTACCATCGACGGCAGGCTTATCCCTTATGGCTTGCTCTGGCCAGAAGATGTGAGCAGAAATGACATGTGTCATTTCCAAACAGAAGCTCTAAGCATGAATGCACAGTGCCCCCCTCTCTGTGTTCCCACATATATTCCAGATAAAGGATCTTTTGTCAGCTGGGTCCCAGAGTGAAAATGGTATGGGACAGAACCATAGCCAGTTCACAGTGGACATGCACCAGGAGCGGGAAATGAACCTTTGTTGTGGTAAACCACAGGGATTTGACGGGTCACTTGCTACCACGGCTTAATCTAGCTGATCCCAGCTGGACCCATGAGAAAAAGGCACCAGGAAATGACAGCACCGCAGCCCGCCGCCCTCAAACCCGCATTACCTTATGCTTAGTCATGGTGCTAAAGTGGTTGTTTCGGAAAAAGACGCTAAGTTCATCCTCCTTAGCAGCTGCTGTCAGCTCACACAGTCCGTGGTAGGTCAGCTGGGCCGCGGTGGTCTCCAGGAACTGCTCTGCAATCAGGCCTGCCAGAGGGGACAAGTTGAGGGAAACTTGGCTTGAATTCAAGGTCCACAACAGGAAAGACCATCCAGAGAGCCCCTGTCAAAAGCCCCGGGGGTCAGTCCCACCTTCTGACGTCCCTTTCTTGAAACCTGGCTGTATTCATTCACTTAACAAATACTTATAGAACAGCTACCTCATGCCAGGCACTGGGGATACCCCAGTGAACTAAACAGAAATTCCCCAAGCTCCTTCTTGTGAAGCTTATACCTAGTGGGATGTGGTGGGAGATGACACACAATAAAAAATAAGCCTAAGTAGCCATCATTCCCTCCACATACTATTCATGAGAAGGGGAGGAATGTCACCTTCCGTCACGAGGTTGGTGTCACTGGAGTGTTTGCAGGTGATGATCTTCTCCACCAGCTGGTTGTAACTCAGTTTCCCAACTGCACGCACAGCCTCAGGACTCTGCTTGAGTAGTGGGATGGTAGGATACCAAAATAATTGGGATTTTTTTTTTTAAGGAAGGAAATGAACAAAGCTCACAAGGTCTACAACCCTATGATGAATGGTTCCTAAACACTGTTTTTTTTCGTCTCTCAAAAAAAAAAAAAAATTTCAGGAACCATTCATCATAGGATTGCTATGTTGCTCAGACTGGCCCCGAACTCCTCCCAAGTAGCTGGGAATACAGGCATGTGCCACCAAACCCATCTGGTTCCTGAATTTTTGATGTCTAAAGAACTGACCTATTTGCATGTAGTTTGCTTGTATTTGCATGTTATCCCCAAAATTGGTTAAAATTCAAGGACTTCTGTACTGGGTCTAGTCTCCAAACCCTATTTCCCTCCCAAGCCATTCTAACCCCTAACTCCCTAACCTCTACCCCACAAAAACTTGCCTCTCTCATGTCAGCTTAAGCTGGATAAGGTCCCAGTGGGCCCTCCCACCCTCACCTGTGGATCAACAAGCCAGCCATGGTACAGAGGTATGCCTAGTAGGTCAAAGACACTGCATTCAGGTGTATACTCAAAATCAGAGACGCCTGTGAATCGCACATTGACATCCAGACCTGTGGCCAGTTTAGGCAGCACTGTTATTGCATCATCCACATTCTGGGGGTAGAAAAAAGATGATGGACATTCTAGCCTTTTCTCCCACCACTCCACTTCCACCTCCAGAAATTAAAAATTAACCTTGTTGCTTTTCTTTCGCGATTCTCTTACAAGCCACTCCATTTCTCCCTTGCCTCAACCCTTCTCTATGAACACTGTTTTTCTTTTAGAGTTTAAGTCTCATTCTTTCATCCAGGCTGGAGTGCAGTGGTGTGATCCTAGCTCACTACAGCCTCAAACTCTTGGTTTCAAGTGACCCTCCCACCTCAGCCTCCTGAGTAGCTGGGACTACAGGCACGTACCGCCATACCTGGCTAATTCTTGAAAAAAATTTTTTTTTTTGTAGAGACAGGGGTATTATTATGTTGCCCAGGCTGGCCTCGAACTCCTGGCCTCAAGTGATCCTCACGCTTTGGCCTCTCAAAGTGCTGGGGTTACAGGTGTGAGCACTCGGCCAATGAACATATTTTCTAGGACAAAGATAAACTCTCCTTTGACTCCTGCAGAATAAAATCATGGTTCAAGGAAACCTCTGAAGAACAACAAAAGCTTCTCTTAGTATTTCAAGATGTCCCCTTACAAACCTGCAGACCCCTATGCCCACAGACCTTCTGCCTCACCTGCTGGAAATTAAGCCGAAGTCCCTCTGACTTCTCCTGGGGCTTGATGGACAGGAGGCAGTTTCCTACAAGACAGGACCTCTTAGCTTACCCCACCAATGGCCTCAAAAGCTAAGTTTCCTCGGGTAATGTCACAGAACACAGATTTTCAGAGCTGGAAAAGACTTAGAGTCTAATCCGGACTCTTCATTTCTCAAAGGAAGCAACAGGCTCATAAAGGTGAAGGGCCCACCCAGGGTCAGATAATAAAGCTAAGGGCAGAATTGGTGTTACAACCCAGGACTCCTGACACCTTTGCTTTTCATTATCCAGCCTTGCAGAGAAGCCCCATAGACCCTTACCCTCCCTGCCATATCAGAACCCCCAAATGGAGATCCCTGAATAGTCTGGATTTCTGGCTGAGTGGATAGCTCTGGAACCCTTTGGGTAATTCCTCTTCAAGGCCCAGTCACTCACCAAGATGGGCCATGAGCTCATCCGATGTGATCACTTCCTTCTGCAGGGGGAGCTTCACCTGGAGGCAGAAGGGGTGATCACGTGTGTGCTTTCCCCCAAAGAGCACTAAAGGAAGAACCCATGGAAAGGCAAGGGGGAGCTCCAGTAGTAGGGTGGGGTAGGAAAAAAGGCTTGCAACAGGCACAAGGGAATGAATGTGAAATCTTGCAAGGCATGTGCATTTGCTAGGGAGTAGGAGATACAGGGGTAGGACAGATCTTTCTCTTTTTCTTTTTTTCTTTGTTTTTAGGAACATCTTATCTCATTTGCTCAAGTTGGAGAAATATGGAGAATAATCTGAAAAGTTTTGACTGGTTTGAGAATATCAGGATGATCAAGGAAGTAGGTCAGGGAAGAGTACTCCCTGATATTTTTTGCACCCCTAACTGGGTGTTCTCTTACCTTCCACTGAAGAAAGAGGATATTCATGATGGCAAGGAGAGGGCAAGGGCCATTACTGCTCTGGGTGATGATAGGTGTCCGTTCTCCTTTCCAAGGGATCCACTTGACACAGTAGAAATCTGGCTCAGGCTGTCGGGTCCTGGGGGACTGAGGAAGCTCCTGGGGCATGGAGCATGCCCTCATTGTCTCTACTTCAGGCAGTGTCCCAAGGGTTGGCCCCAGTGGAGCTGAGCTAGCTTCAGGCAGAGGGGACTCAAGGTTGTCCCCACACTGGCCACGCAGCAAAGCTTGGCCCCGTTTTCCAGCCTCCCCATCAGCATCTCTTGCATCTGCGTTCTGAGGGTGCTCATGTGGGCCTGCCAGAAGCTCATGGTTTTCAGGGATGACTGCTTCTGCAGTCCCGGCCTTACCAGGGGTCGGATCCTCAGGCTGATGGTGTTCCATAGTCAAAAGGGACTCAGCTGAGGGGCACTGAAGGTGTTTACTGACCTCAGGGACTTGCCTAAGCCAGGCTTGGGATGCAAAAGAGGGACCTGTTCAATAAGAAGAAAATCAGTGGGCTGGAAAGCAAACTAACCCAGATAAGTCTTGGAAAAGGAATGTAGTGTAGAAGGCTGGTTAGTGTTTGTGCAGTCACTCCTGGCTAGGGGCAGTATATGTGTAAACAGAAGGGTCCTGTGCTAAGCTCTTTCCACCTCTAACTTGCTGTGACCAGATGAGACCAAGAGGGCACGGGGCGGAGGGAAGACTGGTGGGATTGAAGACATGGGTGGAGTCAGCTTCCCTGAAACAGATCGTGACAGGGAAGGAAGAAAAGACAGAGAGAAAGGGAGAGCACAAAGGAGAAAGAAGGAAAAGAGGTGGAGAAAGAAATGTTAAATCTACGCTAATGGTTATTAATATGATGATCTTTAGCTTACTCTAATAGGCATCACATCAGTAACTGCCTCATAGCCATATTCCCTCACAGGGATAATTCCTCTGCCCTACCCTACACCCTGCCCCTTCACACAACATACTAAGCATACACAGGCTGCTTGTATTTTTAGGGATATCTTCTCTCTGCCTCACCCAAGGATAAAAAGATTAACAGTCACATAGTGCTTGGGGTGAAGAATGGAGGAGGCACAGAGTCAGTGTCATGCCCCTAAAGGCGAAATGCTGGTGAGGAAGGGGAAGTCTTCCTCCTCAAAGGGCTCTTCCGAACCATACGCAATACGAGACCACAGTATAAAGGCCTTGGGAGGGGTTTCCTGTAAGCTGGGAGGGGAAATGTAGGTAGGGGGTGACTGGAATCAGAGACTGGTTTTAATAAGTGACTTCAGATTAGGGACACAAAAAGCACTCCCCACAAGTTCTTCCAGTAAGCTTCTCTTTAAAAAAAAAATTAATAAAGATATTCAAATTTATTTTAATTAAATTGAGACAGGGTCTTGCTTTGTTGCCCAGGCTGGTCTCAACTCCTGGGGCCCCAAGTAATTCGCCCTCCTCAGCCTGTCAAAGGACTGGGATTATAGGCATGAGCCACGGTGCCTGGACCCAGAAAGCATCTCTTGACAGCTAGAGTTGAGACAGCAACTTTTCCTCAGTTCATTTTTTTTTTTTCTTCCAGAAGCTGCCTAAACCCAGAGATACTCTCTGGCCTGCTATTTCTATGAAATATGAAAATGCTGATTATTAATTTACTTAACAATACTCCCTCTACATTCACCTACCTGAAGTTTTATGTCTATTCCCATCCAAGTGGTTTTATTTATTTATCTTTATTTTTTTGAGACGGAGTTTTGCTCTTGTTGCCCAGGCTGGAGTGCAGTGGCACAATCTCAGCTCACCGCAACCTCTGCCTCCTGGGTTCAAGTGATTCTCCTGCCTCAGCCTCCCGAGTAGCTGGGATTACAGGCATGCACCACCATGTCCGGCTAATTTTGTATTTTTTAGTAGAGACGGGTTTTCTCCATCTTCGTCAGGCTGGTCTCAAACTTCCGACCTCAGGTGATCCTCCCACCTCGGCCTCCCAAAGTGCTGGGATTACAGGCATGAGCCACCGCACCCAATCCTATCCAGGTCGTTTTAGATGTGAACACTGGACCTGTTTAACCTGCTCTCTATCAGCACTAGAGGCACACTGAGGCAAGTACAGATAGACATTTAACTAATGCTGTGGGTATAAATAATAAAAAACCACAAATCCTGCCCTTTGGAAAACATCTCCCTTTAATCTCCTTGCTCCCCTCCCACTCTTTATCAAGGAGAGAAACAGGGAGAAATTAAACTAGTTAGGGACCAGGCGCGGTGGCTCACACCTGTAATCCCAGCATTTTGGGAGGCTGAGGCGGGCAAATTACTTGAGATCAGGAGATCGAGACCATCCTGGCCAACATGGCGAAACCCTCTCTGTATTGAAAATACAAAAATTAGCCAGGTGTGTTGGTGCGTGCCTGTGTCCCAGCTGCTCAGGAGGCTTAGGTGGGAGAATTGCTTGAACCCAGGAGGCGGAGGTTGCAGTGAGCTGAGATTGTGACACTGCACTACAGCCTGGACGACAGAGCGAAACTCCATCTCAAAAATAAAATAAAACAAAATAAAATAAATTAAACTAGTTAGAAATCTTGTCTTTTCCCCATCCTCCTCCCAACCTGAGACTGCTTCCTTCTTGTAAACCTACATGAATTTGGGGCTAGGGGAAGGCCTGGGAGATGAGGTTGAGGAACATTAAAGTTACTGAAATAGAATAAGCCTAGTCACTCAAATTGATTATCCTCTTGATTCACGTATGTTTATGCTAGCTGCATATCATTTACTTGTTGTTAATTTAGAATCAGAGTAGCAAAAACTGCCTGCAGGCCTTACACTTTTTTTCTCTCTCTTTCTCTCTCTCCTTTTCTTCTCCCCTTAAATGACACTTAGGGTGAACCTCAAAGCAGATGCCAGAGCCTGGAAAAGTAAAAAAGCTTGAAGAAAAGCAGGCCTCGGCTGGGCACAGTGGCTCACACCTGTATCCCAGCACTTTGGGAGGCCAAGGCGGGTGGATCACCTGAGGTCAGGAGTTCAAGACCAGCCTGGCTAACATGGTGAAACCCCGTCTCCACTAAAACTACAAAAATTAGCCAGGCGTGGTGGCGGGTGCCTGTAATCCCAGCTACTCAGGAGGCTGAGACAGGAGAATTGCTTGAACCCCGGAGGTGGAGATGGCAGTAAGCCAAGATTGTGCCACTGCACTCCAGCCTTCGTGACAAGAGTTAGACTCTGTCTCAGAAAAAAAAAAAAAAAGAAAAGAAAAGCAGGCCTCAGTTTTTATATTTTCTGTCCAGTGCCAGAAATGATCAATGATGAAGTGGGGTTGGGCAGCTAGCTGGCTGGAGAGGTGAGCCAAAGGAACCCAGGAACACCTGAGGGAGTGGGGTCTCAGAGGAACTGGGCAGAGCTAAATGGGCTAAGTCTTAAGAGGCAGGGGCAGGAAATGTAATGGAAGGTTTCTACCCTACGAGGTCCAATCCTGCTGGGGAGGGCATGGAGTATCTCAGAGTAGGAAAGAATGAGAGAGAGGATAGTCAGACAAATCAAAGTTTCATTCTCCTCCTCCTCTTTCTCAGCTCCTCAAGTCCTACACTTCTTCTCCAGCTGGAATTATGGTGGTGGGTGAGGGAATTAAAATAACCCTGGCTCCTCCCTAATCAATGGCAGTACAGAGTCAAAAGTTGGAAGAAGCATGTAAAACAGGTATGTAACTTCAAGAAGACACTCTTCCTCTCCGTAGGAACAATTCCCTTACTGTCCCACACCAATCTCTTTCTCAGTCTGACCTACGTCTTCATGCAATCAATAGTTTAGATTTTCATCTCAGAATATGTCAACCATGGCCACAGTGCCCTGTCTACTTGCTCATAAGGAGAGGGGGAGGGTTTCGTGCTTTCATTAAAAGGAGGAGGACCAAGCAGCATCCCCTTTACATATCTCTCCTGACTTAGCTCCTCTAAGCAATCCAGACTTGTAGACCAAAGGTGGAAGGACAGCAGGTGTCAGCTCCCCAGAGCTGGAGAGGAAATGGAGAGGGGTGGGAGAAGAAGTGAAGAAGATGATTAAAATAAAGTTTTTACCTTAAAGAAGTGGGTGCTGTTCCAAGATTGAGAAGGAGGGTTCAGCTGTGGCAATGCGATGGGGAAGATAGGTGCAATGAGGGGGTCTGCCAGTGCCAGCTGCCTTCCAGCTGTCAACGCCTGAGCTTATACAGGTTTACACAGCTTTGCGAGCGACAGTACAGGCTTGGTTGTGGCCACTTCCGGACTCACGCCCAGTACTGGGGGCACTGGAGAGGGTGAAGGCAGGCAGGGGCGGAGCCCAGGTGCTCCAGGTCACTCAGAGAGTCTTCAGGATTCCTGAGTCGCCGAGTCTAGGGCATGCGCTCCAGGCCCTGACTACAAGCTGGTTTTCAAAGGAAGTTTGTGGTTTTTCTTTTCTTCTCTCTCTCTCTTTTTTGTTCTCATCGGGACGAAGAAAAATTAGGCAAGGACAAGCTCCCTGGAGGAGGAGGGGCCTGCCCAGCGCTGGTGGATTTCCATCAGGGCTTTCTGACCAGGTCAGCAGCTTTGTGATCAGCAGAGAGGGAGCAAGAAACAGGAGAGAAAAACAACAGACCCTTTCTCTTCCCTCCGCCTGCCTCTGGAAGGGACGGAGCGCTTGTGCCTCTCTGGTGAGAATAGGGAAGAGCAAGTGCCCTTGCTGAGTGGGGAGGAGCAGGGCTGGACAGAAGCAGCTTGTTGGATCTGGGCTGTCTCTCTGGGTATGGCAGTTCTTTGCTCTCGATCCACAGAGGCAGGACCAAAGAGCACGATATTTGCATATATTACTCAGTTAATGTTAAAAACAAACAAACAAACTCAGCTCTTTTCCCTCTGGAGCCCTCCATAGAGGTCCTTTCCAAGTCCTTGCTGTATCATTTTTAAGTCTAGAAATGAAACTGGTTGGGTTGTGCACCTGGTAGAGTGCAGAGGGTGTGGAAGAAGCCCCAGGCTCTGGGTGCGATGGCTGACACCTGTAATCCCAGCACTTTGGGAAGCTGAGGCGGGCAAATCACGAGGTCAAGAGATTAAGACCAACCTGGCCAACATAGTGAAACCCCATCTCTACTAAAAATACAAAAATTAGCAGGGCGTGGTGGCATGCACCTGTAGCCCCAGCTACTCGGGAGGCTGAGGCAGGAGAATCACTTGAACCCGGGAGGCAGAGGTTGCAGTGAGCCAACATCCTGCCACTGCACTCCAGCCTGATGACAGAGCAAGACTCCGTCTGAAGAAGAAGAGGAAGAAGAAAAAAGAACTGGCAGAGCAGGCAGGCGATCCAACACCCCTGTGCTCTGGATCTTGGTTCCACCACAGGCCTCTCATCAGTCACCTCCTCTCGATTTACAGCTGGGGAAGCAGGAAAAGCTAGTGTGAGGCTGATGGTAGGAAATAAAGCGATAGATAAATAAATGAGGGAATTTTTGATGATGAGTGTCCATTTATTTACAGTACTTGCACTACCCTGCGGCTGCAAAGTGGCAGTTAAGGGAGGCTGGAACCTAACTCTACATTCTGAAGGGTTCCCTAAAACTCTATGTACAGGGTCGCCACAGGATGAAACTTCAAGCAACTCTAAAGGCTGAAAGAGCAGTTGGAACAATTAGGGTGGCAGAGAGCAAAAAGTCAAGGTTACAACCCTCCAAGAAAGGAAGGAGAAGATATTTGCGGAGGCTGTAGGAAAAAAACATGCTACAGAGTTGCAAAGGGAGAAGCAGCAGGAGTTGGCAGGAGACTGTAGGTGTTAGGTAAACAAGAGGGGTCAAAGATTATTCTAATGTTCTCCTAACATGAACAACCACAAAACTGGTGGTGATTGAATCAGTTTGGTAAAAGGCAGAATTTCGGGAAAGAAGATATGTTTTGCCAAGTGTCATTTAAAATGTCAACCGGATGCTCGGTGTGATATATGGAAAGATGTTATACTTAGCCTGATCTGAGAGGGAAAGTTCAGATGCCACAATATGGGTTACTGTGACACATACACATTTGTTTACCAAACAACGGATCCCTCAGAAAACGCTCCTTCCCTCGGTAGCTAGGGACATTGCGGAGCCGCAGGACTACGTTTCCCACGTCGCCCCACGCCACACCCCCTTGGCCTCTCCGGAAAGACGTCCCAGGAGCCTCTGGGCGTAGAGCCCCGCCTCCGCCGCTGGGGGAGGGGCGACGCCAAGCTCAGGAGCACCCGGTTACGCACTTCCTCCCGGGGTCGGAGGCCGATTCGCCGTGTGGCGGGTTCGAGTCCCGCCTCCTGACTCTGGCCTCTAGCCCCTGAGTCCCGGGCGGGGTGCATTCGCCGGGGAAACCTCTCCTCGACCACGGGCACCTCTCCTCGACCAGGGGCGACGGCGTACTTTGGCCTTCATCATGGAGGACTACCTGCAGGATTGTCGAGCTGCTCTACAGGTAACCGATCCCTGTATGTGACTGTAAGGAATGGAGCACGGGGTCCAGGAAGGACGAAGACGTGGGATCTGGGGAGCCTCGACGGTCCGTGTGGAGGGAACACTGAGTTGTGGGGAGGGGGGTTGGGGCCTGATCAGGTTTGGGGCATGAGGAGCGAGGAGCGAGAAGCCAGCTTAGGAGCGTGAGAATGCTGCTTGCTTAGTCTCCCGGTTTTTGGCTCCCCGCCTTTGGGGTCCGCCCGAGAGCTGGGAGAAGTCTTGGGTCTGAATCCTGCATTTGAGCCTCTGCTTGCTGTCATCTCGGTCAGTTCCGTCAAAAGGACCAGGACTGTGCGACCGCCAGCCGAGCCCCGCGAGGTGTGTTTATTCTTTTCTCCCCGCCCCTCTTTGAGTTCTCCGCTCCCAAGGCCTCGCTTGGCCCACTGGCCTCCAGGTGAACCTCGCGGGTAGGAGGGAACCGGTGCTCACGGCTTTATTTCCTCTGAATGGCGGTTTCTGTCTGGCGGGCTGAACTCATTTCTAAGTTAGAAGTAGTCACGGTATTTTACTTTAAGTCAGTGTTTTTAAACCAAACATACATAATCCATCAGGCATATTTGTTGACCCACAACCAGCATTCCTTTGCCTCCAGGTTTCTCCTTTGGCCTTAACGCACACACATTACATAAAAATTCTCCACTTGGAAGGGATAAGCACAAAGTGTGTTTAGAATCAAAACCATAAATATGACTACTGAATGCTTTGTGGCTTATTTTTGGTGCTCTCTGAGCCAGTTGGACTCACCCAGCCATGCTGAGCCGTCATGAGGCATTAGGCTGTTACCCCAGTTAGCAGCAAAAAGCTAACCAGAGACAGACTCCAGGAGGTCACCCGGCCCCTCTACTTTGAGTTATATTGCCCTGAAGAAACCTAGACAGATGGCTTGCTGAGCTTTCCTTTTTAGATATCTGAAAGTCAACAAATTCCCCTGGGGGACAGATTCTGTTCTTTAACAAATCCTGAAAGTCACTTAATTCCTGCTGCAGACTCAGCTGCTGGAATAAATGAATTGTCTTCATATTGAATTGGGGAGAAAGTCCATTTTAACACCAATTACATAGACATTTTCCTTGTGAAAAACAAATTTGGGGAGTTATTTCAATGCATAAGGCCATTTGGAACCAATCCCTTTTTGTTACGTCTGATTCCACCACAGAACTAATGTAGAGTTTTGGGGGCACTATTCTAAGTGCTAAACAGTTGGATTCCCCCCCCTCCAAGTAACCCAAATGACTGGTCTCTTCCACCATGTGGTAAAGTGCCCTTGGACCTGAAACCTCACTAAATAGTATTTCTTTGCATGCATCTATTCTCCAACATATATCCTCCAGAGCCTCCCCCCACCCCCAGGTTAGCAGTATATTCTCTATTTTTATTTTGTATTTGTTTATTTATTTTGAGCCAGGGTCTCACTCTGTTGCCCTGGCTGGAGTGCAATGGTGTGATCACCTCCCCAGCTCAAGTGATCCTCCCCCCGGCTCAAGTGATCCTCCCACCTCAGCCTCCCGAAAAAGCTGCGACTATAGGCAGTGCCACCATGGAGGGCTAACTTTTTGTATTTTTGTAGAGACAGGGTCTCGCCATGCTGCCCAATCTGGTCTCGAACTCCTGGACTCAAACAATCCCTCTGGCTTGGCTTCCCAAAGTGCTGGAATTATAGGTGTGAGCCACTGTACCCAGCCCTAATAGTATATTCTCTACAGCAATATGAAGCTGGAAAAATACTTGATTTTTCCAATATTGCTGGAATCCTGACCTTTCTCTACCTGCATTCATCCCCCAAGGAGCAAGATCTAGCTCTTCCTTTCAAACTTGTGAACTTGTGAAAGTTGAGATTGTGTCTTAGAGCTTTCATCATCACATAGCCTCTCCAGGGCCTGGAGAAATGAGAAAATTAGACTCTAGGAAGGTTAACAGGTGAACTGATGGCAAGACATACTGGTAGATGCCAACAATTTAGATTGCTTTAATTTTTTTTTTTTTTTTTTTTTTGAGATGAACTCTCACTGTCGCCCAGGCTGGAGTACAGTGGTGCAATCTCGGCTCACTGCAACCTCCACTTCCTGAATTCAAGCGATTCTTCTGCCTCAGCCTCCTGAGTAGCTGGGATTACAAGCTTGCGCTACCATGCCTGGATAATTTTTGTATTTTTAGTAGAGACAGGGTTTCACCATGTTGGCCAGGCTGGTCTCGAACTCCTGACCTCAAGTGATCTGCCTGCCTTGGTCTCCCAAAGTGCTGGGATTACAGGCATGAGCCACCACATCCAGCCTAGATTGCTTTAAATTATAGAAGTAGTAAATGTGTACTTCATGAACAAATTTAAATACCAAAGGGATATGGAATGAAAAAGATAAAGATCGTTTTTCTTCTCTCCTCTCCATCCAGTTCTCCAGAGGACACCCTGTTAAGTTTCTTGTGTAAAGAGAGAGAGATGATTTAGACAGATACATTCTTAAGTTTGAATGTTCCTGTTAAACTACAGTTTAATTATAACTTTCAGAAAATCATGAATGCTCTTCTTTGCACAGAATAAAGACAGCTGGTAATCCAGCCAAGTCTCCCGTTGCTACTATATTTTTAGTATTTGATACCAGAGAAATTTTCTACAGCCTCTGCCACAGAGACAATAGGATGTTCCATTAAAAAAAAATCTTATTTAACCTAATGTCCTATTTATGGTGACTCATCTTTCACTTCTAGGGGGGAGAAATCTTTGCTTCAGGCTGGGGCTGCATTGCGTTTTAGGTGTTCATCCTGGAGCCTTTGGACAATGTACTGTGTGCAGTTCTCAGGCATGAGGCAGGAATCAGGAGCTGGCTCTCCTTAGAAATTTGTAGTCCTGGCCGGGCGTGGTGGCTCAAGCCTGTAATCCCAGCACTTTGGGAGGCCGAGACGGGCGGATCACGAGGTCAGGAGATCGAGACCGTCCTGGCTAACACGGTGAAACCCCGTCTCTACTAAAAAATACCAAAAAACTAGCTGGGTGAGGTGGCGGGCGTCTGTAGTCCCAGCTACTCTGGAGGCTGAGGCAGGAGAATGGCGTGAACCCGGGAGGTGGAGCTTGCAGTGAGCCGAGATCCGGCCACTGCACTCCAGCCTGGGTGACAGAGCGAGACTCCGTCTCAAAAAAAAAAAAAGAAATTTGTAGTCCTGGCATCAGTATTGTTCCTATTTTCTCTGCTGAGAGGGTTTGTCTCTCTCTGGCTTTCTGTCTCGTTTATTTTTCTCCCCCATTAACTATTCTGAAGAGTAGTTATCATACCATATTCAGCTTTAGAAGGGAAGTGGTTTACTTTGCCAGGCCTAGAACCCCCTCCCTGCCCCCTCCTCTTGAGGCCACAAAGAACATTTCAGGATAAGAGAGTCTTTTCAACTAGTGAGTATTTATTCATTTATTTGTTTTCATTTAATTTATTTTTTTTTTGAGACGAAGTCTCACTCTGTCGCCAGGCTGGAGTGCAGTTGCATGAAGCTCTCTGCAACCTCCGCCTCCCAGGTTCAAGTGATTTTCCTGCCTCAGCCTCCCGAGTAGCTGGGACTACAGGCATGTGCCACCATGCCCAGCTAATTTTTGTATTTTTAGTAGAAACGGGGTTTCACCATGTTGGCCAGGACAGTCTCAATCTCTTGACTTCATGGTCTGCCTGCCTCATCCTCCCAAAGTGCTGGGATTACAGGCGTGAACCACCGCACCTGGCCAACTAGTAGGTCTTTAAAAAAAAAAAAGAGAAGAAAAGAAAGTTTGTATTTATTTACTTGTGGCCCTCAGATGGTATTTCTTCCATTGGCAGCTTAGATTTCCTCATGCTGCTAAGTATAGCTGTATTTTCCCTGACTCTTTCTCTGATGGTCAGAAAACAGGTTGTTTGGCTTGTGCTTTCAGCTGGTGGAGGATGGGCTTGGAATTAAGGGTTACACATGTTTTTTCCTAAATAAAGAAGAGAATGATGTCTTATAAGTTGGGCAGCCCCACACCCGGTTTGCCCGGGGCAGTCTTGGTTTTCCCCTGTGTAATCATTAATAGCACCCCTTTTCATTCTCGTAAGTGTACCAGTTTGAACAATAAAGTATATAGTCACCCATCACATAAGCCATGTTAAGGATCAGGGATACATGACCATGAAAAGATAGGGAGCTCCTTAAGATAGAAGTTAAGGTCTGTCTCAGAGCCACAAGTGCTAGAAGCTGGAGGTTTAGGGGAAGAGGATTGCTCTGGACTGGGTGTTCAGGAAGGCTTCACAGAGAAAGACATTAGGTAGACTTGAACAATGGGGAGAAGTAAAGAAAGAAGATGGGAAGGATCACATTTTACTATTTATAGCATAGGCACTTATGGTAGTATCTCATTTAATCCTCCTAACAACGTCATGAAATTGGTTACGATATTATTCTCATTTTTTGTTTGTTTTTTTGAGATGGAGTCTCACACTGTTACCCAGTCTAGAGTGCAATGGTGTGATCTCAGCTCACTGCAGCCTCCACTTCCCGGGTTCAAGCAATTCTCCCTGCCTCAGCCTCTGGAGTAGCTGAGATTACAGGCACGTGCCACCACGTCCGGCTAATTTTTGTGTGTTTTAGTTTCACCATGTTTGCCAGGCTGGTCTCGAACCCCTGACCTGAGGTGATCCACCCACCTCGACCTCCCAAAGTGCTGGGATTATAGGTGTGAACCACGACACCTGGCCTATTCTCATTTTTATATGAGGAAAATGAGGCTTCGAGGGTCCAAAGTCCTGCAACAAGTAAGAAGCAGAGCTGGGATTCAACCCCAAAGTCTGTGATCTTTTCAATTAGTAGTTCTGCATTCAAACAGAGAACGAATAGTGCAAAGGGCAGAGCTGGGAATGTGCACATCATGGTTTGCGGGTGGTGAATAGTCCAGTCAGGCCGGGGTGACAGTGGGTGTTGACAGGGGAGAGGAATGCTGCTGCCTCCCTTGGTCACCCCAGTTCCAAGATTTGCTGCAAGTCCCAAAGTATTCCTTTTGTATTCATTCCTTCTGGTTGCTGTCTGTTGGCTGAGTGCAAGGGGTTCATTGTTCACCTTCCTCTGGAGATAGTTTCTCCTGACTTCAGAGCCATGCCGTTATATTTGGTCCCTACTTTGTGCTTCTCTGCTTAGCGTTCTCTTCATGGTGAGGATCTAAATAAGCCTGATTCAGCCGCTGCTTGCAGTGAAGCAACACTGATGTAAATAAGTGTGGAAAGGTTCTCCAGCGTCTCTTTGGACCCAGCAGTAGATCTCTCCTGCTTGCTCTGCCTTTT
The DNA here is from genome assembly GCF_000951045.1 of Mandrillus leucophaeus. NCBI lineage: Eukaryota > Metazoa > Chordata > Mammalia > Primates > Cercopithecidae > Mandrillus > Mandrillus leucophaeus. Next base: position 1,598,865 of record NW_012101354.1, on the reverse strand, counting down.
CTCCGCTGCTCTTACGTTTTTCCTCCAGAGTCACGGCCATATGCCTCATGTTTATATAGTTTCCTCTCTAGAGAACACTCGCTCCCCCTAACTGCTTCAGTGAGCAAGTTATTTCTGCAGACTCTTATCTCAAATGCTTTCCTGTCACTTTGGTCCATAGCCATCTGGGCAGTTCTTGGTCTCCAGGAAACAGAGGTCTCTGGTATCAGGAGGAGGAATTACAAGTCAGAGAAGTTACTATGGGACCTGGAGTATTGGGTAGAATTCTCTTATTGCTTTGGAAAAAAGTAAAGCCCCTACCCCAGTGCTGTTCAGTGTGAATGGGCCTTTGCTTCCACACTCTTGAAGTAGACTTAGAGAAACAGGCATGGGGAGGACCTCAGGGGAAACTTCCTTAGGGGCCCTTTGGGCGGAACCCGGACAGATAACCTCTGTCTTCTGTATTTCTCTCCAGGGATGGGAGTAGGAGATGGGGAAGAGGGTGGTTTAAAAACAAAAACCTATCTTGTAACTGGAGGGGGCAATTGATACCACCAGAAGTCTTCTCAATTTGCCCTTTCTGAGCTGTGGCTTTCCAGTGGGGGAAGAGAAGGAGTGATAGCCTGTATAGGGAAGATGATTCTAGGTTTCCCTAGATTCCCTTTTTTTCCTAAAGTTACATTAGTTGATAACTGTTCTTTGCTATGTGTTACTCCTCTGAACCTTCCCACTTTGCTAAACTCTTGTGTCTAGCAAATCTTCCCTGACCGACGAAGTCAGAGTATATGGATTTTCACCTTCTTGTAACCCAGTAGTTCTCAACTGGGGGCAGTTTTGCTCCCCAGGGAACATTCAGCAAGTCTGGAGACATTTTTGTTAGTCATGACTTAGGGTGCTACTGGCATCCATGTGGGTAGAGGCTAGGGATCCTGCCAAATATCCTATAATGCACAGGACAGCCTCCACAAAAAAAAGAATTATCCGGCTGGGCGTGGTGGCTCATGCCTGTAATCCAGTCATTTTGGGAGGTCGTGGTGGCTGTGTCACTTGAGCCCAGGAGTTCGAGACCAGCATGGGCAACATGGTAAAACCCCATCTCTACAAAAAATGCAAAAATTTGGCTGGGCACAGTGGCTCACGCTTGTAATCCCA
>NW_012101354.1:1591519-1597069 GCF_000951045.1 Mandrillus leucophaeus | reverse complement strand
GGGTGGATCACGAGGTCAGGAGTTCAAGACCAGCCTGACCAACATGGTGAAACCCCGTCTCTACTAAAAATACAAAAATTAGCCAAGCATGGTAGCACGTGCCTATAATCCCAGCTACTCAGGAGGCTGAGGCAGGAGAATCTCTTGAACCCAGGAGGTGGAGGTTACAGTGAGCCAAGATCACGCCACTGTACTACAGTCTGGGCGACAGAATGAGACTCTGTCTCAAAAAAAAAAAAAAAAATTAGTCGGGCATGGTGGCGGGTGCCTGTAGTCCCAGCTACTCAGGAGGCTGAGGTGGGAGGATCACCTGAGTCTGGGAGGTGGAGTCTGCAGTGAGCCATGGTTGTGCCATGCACTCCAGCCTGGGTTACAGAGTGAGACCCTGCCTCGAAAAGTAAAAGTTACAAAAATGAAAAAGAAGTATCTAGTCCAAAATACCAGTCATGCTGAAGTTGAGAAACCCTGCTATATTTAGTGTGTCTCATTTTGTCTGTTTCATCCCATCTTCTCTCAAAACTAGGCTGAGATAGAAGTTCAAAAGTAAACTGATGGGCTGGGCACGGTGGCTCACACCAACACTTTGGGAGGCCAAGGTGGGCGGATCACTGAAGGTCAGGAGTTCAAGACCAGCCTGGCCAACATGGCAAAACCCCATCTCTACCAAAAATACAAAAATAAGCCGGGCATCATGGCGCATGCCTATAGTCCCAGCTACTCAGGAGGCTGGTGCAGGAGAATCACTTGAACCCAGGAGGTAGAGGTTGCCGTGAGCCAAGATAGCACCACTGCCCTCCAGCCTGGGCAACAAAGTAAGACCCTGTCTCAAAAAAAAAAAGTAAGCTGGTAAGAGAGAAGTATTGTGCCCTATGCTGGGCCATAGGCTTTCTGGTCTCATTCCACCCAGCAGAAAGCTTATACCTGGAATGAAATGACATAAGTACCTGCCTCATCGGGTTAAGGATTAAATGATTGATTAATGCATGAAAAAATATGAGAATGATGTCTGGCACATTCAATAAATGCTTAAAAACAAAACAAAACCCAAGACCCTGTCACCCTGATTTTGGGCACTCTAGTTTTAGTTTTATTTTATTTATTTATTTGAGACGGAGTTTCGCTCTTGTTGCCCAGGCTGGAGTACAAAAGGCACGATCTTGGCTCACTGCAACCTCCGTCTCCCGGGTTGAAGCAATTCTCCTGAGTAGCTAGGATTACAGGCGCATACCACCACCCCTGGCTAATTTTTGTATTTTTAGTAGAGATGGGGTTTCATCATATTGGGCAGGCGGGTCTCAAACTCCTAACCTCAGATGATCCGCCCGCCTCGGCCTCTCAAAGTGCTGGGATTACAGGCGCCAGCCACCATGCCGGGCCTTGGACTAAATCTTACTTTTAACCTTTATTCTCAAAGCCTCTTCACCTGTTCTCATGATTTAGAAGTGTAAGCATCTGGCCGGGCGCGCTGGCTCACACCTGTAATCCCAACACTTTGGGAGGCTGAGGCGGGCAGATCACCTGAGGTTGGGAGTTGGAGACCAGCCTGACCAACATGGAGAAATCCCGTCTCTACTAAAAATACAAAATTAGCTGGGTGTGGTAGCGCATTCCTGTAATCCCAGCTACTCGTGAGGCTGAGGCACGAGAACCTGGGAGGCAGAGGTTGCAGTGAGCCGAGATCGCACCATTGCGCTTCAGCCTGGGCAATGAGCAAAACTCTGTCTCAAAAAAGAAGTGTAAGCATTCTTTTCCCTATTATGAAAGTGGGAAGAAATAGTCAACCAGGGTTGATATGCCCAAGAGCATGCCTTGAATATATCAGCTACCCCAAATCCCCTTTTTTGACTATTTGAGTGCCCAAAGAAGATAAGAAATCAGAAGTTTATTTACTGCTTTGTAAGTTAACATTCAAGGAGATAGGAGGAAAGAACACTTTTCTACAAACTGGATATATGTAGAATGCTATAAGCTTAGCCGAAACACTTATGCCATCTATGGAATGAGGACCTACCTCCTCTGTGAAGATCAATGAGAGGAAGTGTGTGAAGCCCTATATGAGTATAAGGTAAATGGAGAGGCCAGGCACAGTGGCTCACACCTGTTATCCCAGCACTTTGGGAGGCCGAGGCGGGTGGATCTCTTGAGCCCAGGAATTTGAGACCAGTCTGTGCATGGCAAAATCCCATCTCTACAAAAAATACAAAAAGTTAGCCGGGCATGGTGGCACTTTCCTGTAGTTCCAGCTATGCAGGAGGATCGATTGAGTCTAGCAGGAGGTTGAGGCTGCAGTGAGCTGTGATCACGCTACTGCATTCTAGCCTGGGCGACAGAGTGAGACCTGTCTCAAAAATATATATAGATGTTAAAAAAAAAAAAAAGGTAAGTGGAAATGGATAGAGATACTTTTGTTAGTTTCCCATTTTCCTTCTTCTCCAGGAGTCCCGACCTCTACATGTTGTGCTGGGAAATGAAGCCTGTGATTTGGACTCTGTGGTGTCTGCTCTCGCCCTGGCTTTTTACCTAGCAAAGGTGGGTAAAACAAAGTAGTACCTAGAATCTGAGTCCCTTAGAATGAAAAGATCTGGATTCAAGACCCAGCTCTGCCACTTACCAGCATTTAGCATTGGGTAAATTTAAATCCCTTAAGTTTGCTGAGTCTCATGCCACCATCTATAAAATCTAAAATGATATTTTGCAGTGTTGCTGTGAGAAAAAAAGTGAGTAAATGTATTCTGGGGGATTTGTAAACCATAAAGCAATATTCAAACAGTTTATTACTGAGTTCCTTATAGGTATCAGTGATCTAGTGTGTATTCCTCTGCCCAGGTTAGTTCTTGAGGACTGTTCCCTCTCTGCAGCATTGCATGTAGAACTAGGTCTTTACCATGAGTTACCTTGTTGACCTTCATGTTATCGCTAAGGAGGGAGGGCAAAAGTCATCCTTTCATATTTATAGACTGGGTACTTGTGGCTTTGAGAAAGGTGGTAACTTACCTAAGTCTGTCTCTTTTGGTCCCAATAGTCTTGTTACTTTTTCCTGTCATTGTAAAACATTGTGATGCCTTCTTTTCACTTTCCTATCTAGACAACTGAGGCCGAGGAAGTCTTTGTGCCAGTTTTAAATATAAAACGTTCTGAGCTACCTCTGCGAGGTGACATTGTCTTCTTTCTTCAGAAGGTTCATATTCCAGAGAGTATCTTGATTTTTCGGGATGAGATTGACCTCCATGCATTACACCAGGCTGGCCAACTCACCCTCATCCTTGTCGACCATCATATCTTACCCAAGTAAGCACAAGGAAATTAAATTGCTACCTATCATGTACCCTGCTGGGCTCTGATGAGTGAGATATAAAGAGAGGAAGAAAGAGTTTTTGCTGGCTGGGCGCGGTGGCTCACGCCTGTAATCCCAACACTTTGGGAGGCCGAGGTGGGTGGATCACCTGAGGTCAGGAGTTGGAGACCAGCCTGGCCAACATGGCAAAACCCCATCTCTACTAAAAATACAATTAGCTGGGCGTGGTGGTTGCAGTGAGCCAAGATTGTGCCACTGCATTCCAGCCTGGGCAACAGAGCGAGACTGCATCTCAAAAAAAAAGAGGTTTTGCTTTCAGGGATCTCACAGGCTAATCATAATTGATAGGTCATATTAGATATAGAAAAACAACACAAAATATTGTCAGTTCTGCAGTTATATGTTTGTCTATGGCATAAAGACATACCCTGTAATAAAAAGAAATAGAACATGTTGAGTTCAAACTAAAGGATAACTCAAAAATCATTTAAATCTGCCTTTGGTATCATTATTTAAGATTTTGTGTGCTGGGTGCGATGGCTCACACCTGTAATCCCAGCACTTTGGGGGGCCAAGGCAACCAGATCCATTAAGCTCCAGGAGTTCAAGACCAGCCTGAGCAATATGGCAAAAGCATGTCTTTACAAAAAAATTTTAAAAATTAGGCGGTGCATGCCTATGGTCCCAGCTACTCGGGAGGCTACTTGAGAGGTTGAGGTGGGAGAATCACTTGAGCCCAGGAGGTCGAACCTGCAGTGAGCCAAGATCACACCACTCCACTCCAGCCTGGGAGACAGAGAGAGACCCTGTCTCCAAAAAAAAAAAAAAAAAAGATTCTGAAACAGATTTATTGTAATAGAAACCTTTGAAACATGTTTGCAATTTTCTTTTTTTCTTTTTTTTACTTATTATTTGTTTTTGTACTTACTAAAATTTTTTAGAGAACAGGGTTTTGCTATATTGCCCAGGCGGCTCTTAAATTCCTAGGCTCACGCTATCTTCCTGCCTCTGCCTCCCTAAGTGCTGGATTATAGGTGTGAGCCACCACACCTGGCCTGCAACTCTATTTTTAATTTTAATTTTAATTAATTAATTTTTTTCAGATGGAGTCTCGCTCTGTCACCCAGGCTGAAGTGCAGTGATGTGATCTTGGCTCACTGCAACCTCTGCCTCCCGGGTTCAAGCTATTCTCCCTGCCTCAGCCTCCAAAGTAGCTGGGATTACAGGTGCGTGCCACTATGCCCAGCTAATTTTTGTATTTTTTACTAGAGATGGGGTTTTGCGCTGTTGGCCAGGCTGGCCTGGAACTCCTGACCTCAGATGATCCGCCCGCTTTGGCCTCCCAAAGTGGCAGGATTACAGGTGTGAGCCACAATGCCTGGCCTATTTTTAATTTTTAAAAAGTGGCCTGGTATGTTGGCTCACGCCTGTAATCCCAGCACTTAGGGAGACCTGTCTGATCAATATAGCGAGACCCTGTTCTCTAAAAAAAAATAATAAATACAAAAATCCATAAACATAGTGTGACCTTGTCTCTACTAAAAATAAAAAAAATTGCCAGGTACAATAGTGCATGCCTATAGTCCCAGCTACTTAGGAGGCGGAGGTGGTAGGATCACTTGAGCCCAGGAATCAAGGCTGCAGTAAGCTATGATCACATCACTGTACTCCAGCCTGAGTGACAGGGCAAGACTTTGTCTCCAAAAAAATTTTTTTTAAGTTATCAAAAGGGCCAGGTGTGGTGGCTCACACCTGTAAACCCAGCACTTTGGGAGGATGAAGTAGGAGGGTTGCTTGAGCCCAGGAATTCAAGACCAACTTGGGCAAGATGGTGAGATCCTATCTCTACAAAAAAAATTAAAATAAAAATAAAAAGCACACAAAAAGTTAGCAAAAGTTTTTCTACATAAACTCATGATTTTAGAAGAATGTATTATTAGAATATATAAATATCTCAGGCGAGGCATGGTGGCTCACACCTGTAATCGCAGCACTTTGGAAGGCTGAGGCGGGTGGATCACGAGGTCAGGAGATCAAGACCATCTGGCTAACATGGTGAAACCCCGTCTCTACTAAAAAATACAAAAAATTAGCCAGGCGTGGTGGTGGGCGCCCATAGTCCCAAATACTCCGGAGGCTAAGGCAGGAAAACGGCGTGAATACGGGAGGCGGAGCTTGCAGTGAGCCGAGATCGTGCCACTGCACTCCAGCCTGGGCGACAGAGTGAGATGTGAGACTCCGTCTTTAAAAAAAAA
>NW_012101354.1:1589590-1591097 GCF_000951045.1 Mandrillus leucophaeus | reverse complement strand
GGCTCACACCTGTAATCCCAGCGCTTTGGGAGCCTGAGGCGGGCAGAATCACCTGAGGTCAGGAGTTCAAGACCAGCCTGACCAACATAGAGAAACCCCGTCTGTACTAAAAATTCAAAATTAGCCGGACGTGGTGGCGCGTGCCTGTAGCCCCAGCTACTCAGGAGGCTGAGGCAGGAGAATTGCTTGAACCCGGAAGCCAGAGGTTGCAGTGAGCCAAGATCATGCCATTGCACTCCAGCCTGTGCAACAAGAACGAAACTCCATCTCAAAAAAATTTTTTTTTTAATTCTATAAATAATAATGTCTATTTAACAAATGTACACATTTATAATAATTCCATCCCTAATTTACTACTGGAAAAAAACGACCAAAAAAGCAACACGAGTATGTGACTTTCCTAAGTCTGTTTGGCTCCTGCTAATATTCTTTTCGTGAGCACATTGTGGTTATAGCAGGATACTGACAGAAGGCAGCCTGAGAGAGCATTATCCATCTATGGATTCATTCAGTAATAAACTTTCCTTTTTTTTCTTTTTTTTTCGAGACGGAGTTTTGCTGTTGCCTAGACTGGAGAGCAACGGCACGATCTCGGCTCACTGCAACCTCCGCCTCCTGGGTTCAAGCAATTCTCTTGCCTCAGCCTCCAAGTAGCTGGGATTACAGGCATGTGCCACCATGCCCGGCTAATTTTGTATTTTTAGGAGAGAAGGGGGTTTCATCATGTTGGTCAGACTGGTCTTGAACTCCTGACCTCAGGTGATCCATCCACCCTAGGACTCCCAAAGTGCTGGGATTACAGGCGTGAGCCACTGTGCCACCACTTTTTTTTTTTTTTTTAAGAGATGGTGTGTCTCTCGCTCTGTCTCATAGGCTGGAGTGCAGCGGCATCATCATAACCTTGAGCTCCTGGGTTCAAGGAATCCTCCTGCCTCAGCCTCCTGTGTAAAAGCATCATTCCTGGCTTTTTTTTTTTTGAACCTGAGTTTTGTTCTTGTTGCCCAGGCTGGAGTGCAGTGGCGCCATCTCAGCCACTGCAGTGAGCCTCCCAGATTCAAGTAATTCTCCTGCCTCAACCTCCCAAGTAGCTGGGATTACAAGCATGTGCCACCACGTCCAGCTAATTTTTTGTATTTTTAGTAGAGACAGGGTTTCACCGTGTTGGCAAGGCTGGTCTCAAACTCCTGGCCACAAGTGATCTGCCTGCCTCAGCCTTCCAAAGTGCTGGGATTACAGGCGTGAGCCACCATGCCTGGCCTGGCCAATTTTTTTTTTTTTTAAAGAGACGTAGTCTCGCTCTGTCGCCCAGGCTGGAGTGCAGTGGCACAATCTTGGCTCACTGCAAGTTCCACCTCCCGGGTTCACACCATTCTCCTGCCTCAGCCTCCTGAGTAGCTAGGACTACAGGCGCTCCCGCCACCATACCTGGCTAATTTTTGTATTTTTAGTAGAGATGGGGTTTCACCATGTTAGCCAGGATGGTCTCCATCTCCTGACCTCGTGATCC
>NW_012101354.1:1572821-1584411 GCF_000951045.1 Mandrillus leucophaeus | reverse complement strand
GCTACTCGGGAGGCTGAGGCCGGAGAATGGCGTGAACCTGGGAGGCGGAGCTTGCAGTGAGCTGAGATCCGGCCACTGCACTCCAGCCTGGGCTACAGAGCGAGACTCCGTCTCAAAAAAAAAAAAAAGAAAGAAAAAAAGAATTGCTGGGCGCCGTGGCTCATGCCTGTAATCCCAGCACTTTGGGAGGCCAAGGCGGGCAGATCACGAGGTCAGGAGTTTGAGACCAGCCTGACCAACACGGTGAAACCCCATCTCTACTAAAAATACAAAAAAAAAAAAAATTAGCCAGGCTTCGTGGCGTGCGCCTGTAATGCCGGTTACCCAGGAGGCTGAGGCAGGAGAATCACTTGAACCCGGGCAGCGGAGGTTGCAGGAGCCACGATCGTGCCACTGCACTCCAGCCTGGGCAACAGAGTGAGACTCCATCTCAAAAAAAAAGAAAAAGAATTGAGAGGAGTGAGGCAGAGGTAAAAATGACCAAAGGTCAGTTTTAAATGCTTGCCTGGCAGATCACATGAGGTCAGGAGTTCGAGACCAGCCTTGCCAACATGATGAAACCCCGTCTCTACTCAAAATACAAAAAAATTAGCTGGGCGTGTTGGCAGGCGCCTGTAATCCCAGCTACTCAGGAGGCTGAGGCAAGAGAATCGCTTGAACCCGAGATGCAGAGGTTGCAGTGAGCCAAGAATGCACCATTGCACTCTAGCATGGGCGACAAGAGTGAAACTGTCTCAAAAAAATAAATAAATAAATAAGCTTGCCTAAGACATCTGCATTTTCCTTGATGGGTGGCATAGAGGTTGGCTAGAAGCAGCTGGAGTGTCCCTACCTACCTATCTTTCTTTCTCTTTTCCCATACCCTCCCCTCCACAGAAGTGACACAGCCCTAGAGGAGGCAGTAGCAGAGGTGCTAGACCATCGACCCATCGAGCAGAAACACTGCCCTCCCTGCCATGTTTCAGTTGAGCTGGTGGGGTCCTGCGCTACCCTGGTGACTGAGAGAATCCTGCAGGGGGCACCAGAGATCTTGGACAGGCAAACTGCAGCCCTTCTGCATGGTAAGGGTGGCTTTTGGATTGGGACCCGAGTAGTTCTATTCCTATCCCTGAGAAGGGAGGGTGGAAAAGTCTAGACACTTCCAGCCTAACCATATGCTCTCAGAGCCATTCAGCTCATACCAAAAGATAGGATTCTTTCGGCGGACAATTAAGTATCTGTTTAAAGGCCTGTGGGATACTTGTTGGAGAAAGTAGAAAGGAAGTACAGGGCAACAGACCAAGAAGCTTCCTGTTGGCATCATTTTATGATAGAAGGAGGACTAGCCAAAAAAGCAGGAAACAGATTCCAATACCAGTTCCTCCAGGAAATAGAGGGGTGACCTTGAACAGGTCTCTTAACCTTTCTTGTTCTCGTTTTTCCACTTGTGAAAAAAAGAGAGAGAGTGAGTTGGACTAGACTGTCTTTTCAACTTAGAAGATTCTTTGCTGGGATTTGGCCTACTAAAGAGGTGTATCTTTGTCTGACTAGGCTATAAAATCTCCAAGGATTGAGATGCTCAGGCTTTCTTTCTACCTTTTTCCCATTTCCCTTCCTACATCTTAGTTTGGATTTGGGAGGTCTGAGGACACAGTCCATCCCAGTTTCTCATTTTGCTTTTAGAGATTTTGCTATACAAATCTCCTTGTATTGTGTCCATTTGGTGTGAAGGTTATATATGTTCTGGTGGTCATGTGTGGAGGGTCACAGGATTCAAGTTCCACCATCTCCCTTCTCCACAGGAACCATCATCCTGGACTGTGTCAACATGGACCTTAAAATTGGAAAGGCAACCCCAAAGGACAGCAAATATGTGGAGAAACTAGAAGCCCTTTTCCCAGACCTACCCAAGAGAAATGATATATTTGATTCCCTACAAAAGGCAAAGTTTGATGTATCAGGTATGAAATGTTAGCTAACTTTTCTACCTCCCAGATGAGAAAACAGAAAGGCAAGCCTTGTTCATTATATTATTTTTATTTTTTTTTTGAGATGGAGTCTCACTCTGTCACCCAGGCTGGAGTATAGTGGCGCGATCTCGGCTCACTACAAGCTCTACCTCCCAGGTTCACGCCATTCTCCTGCCTCAGCCTCCCAAGTAGCTGGGACTACAGGTGCCTGCCACCACGCCCGGCTAATTTTTGTATTTTTAGTAGATATGTGGTTTCACTGTGTTAGCCAAGATGGTCTTGATCTCCTGACCTCATGATCCGCCCACCTCGGCCTCCCAAAGTGCTGGGATTACAGGCATGAGCCACCGCATGCAGCCATTATTTTTATTTTTTTTGAGACAGAGTCTTGCTCTGTCACCCAGGCTGGAGTGCAGTGGCACAATCTCGACTCACTGCAACTTCCACCTCCTGGGTTCAAGCAATTCTCCTGCCTCAGCCTCCCGAGTAGCTGGGATTACAGGCGCCCACCAGCACACCCAGCTAATTTTTGTATTTTTAGTAGAGATCGGATTTCACCATGTTGACCAGGCTGGTCTCGAACTCTTGAGTTCAGATGATCTGCCCGCCTGGGCCTCCCAAAGTGCTGGGATTACAGGCATGAGCCACCATGCCTGGCCAATTATTTAAATTTTATGCCAGAGAGAAATGAAGTAGCATATTAGCCTAAGCATGAACTAATCAATCATTTACTGGATTGTTCTATCCTGGCTCTTGGTTAGGATGAGGAGGAATGTATTAAGAGCCTCACAAGGGCTGGGCGCAGTGGCTCACGCCTGCAATTCCAGCACTTTGGGAGGCCGAGGTGGGCAGATCACCTGAGGTCAGGAGTTCAAGACCAGCCTGGCTAACATGGTGAAACGCTGTTTCTACTAAAAATACGAAAAATTAGCCAGGCATGATGGTGTGTGCCTGTAATCCCATCTACTTGGGAGGCTGAGGCAGGAAAATCGCTTGAACCCGGGAAGCGAAGGTTGCAGTGAGCCGAGATCGCGCCATTGCACTCCAGCTTGGGCAACAAGAGCAAAACTCCGTCTCAAGAAAAACAAAAAGAGCCTCATAGGTTCTAGTCTATTCAGAGAATATAGGACATATATATAAAATATGCTGAGAGTATACTAAATTATCAGAGTGAAATCTATAGAATTGGTTAGGGAGGCTAAAGAAATATTTTGTGAGTATACAAAAGACGAAGAGAACCAAAAAAAAACCATATTCTTCTACTCATCTACCACCTGTTGACATGAAAAGGAAAAATGAAAGAAAGAACTCGTATATAAACAGTATAGCAAGAGGGAAAATACAAAGTAAAAGCCTCTGTGCTGGGTTTTATTCTTCTCTCCAAAGTTCCTTGCTGTAAAGGTACCTATTATCACCAATTATTTAAGATGGCTTTTGATTATGTGATTACATTTTCTTTTCTTTTTTTTTTTGAGATGGAGTCCAGGTTCAAGTGATTCTCCTGCCTCACCCTCCTGAGTAGCTGGGATTACAGGCGCCCGCCACTACACCCAGTTAATTCTTTGTATTTTTAGTACAGACAGAGTTTCACCATGTTGGCCAGGCTGGTCCCGAACCCCCGATCTCAGGTGATCTGCCCACCTCAGCCTCCCAAATTGCTGGGATTACAGGCCTGAGCCACCGCACCCAGCTATGATTACATTTTCAATTGTCTCCCCCATTCATTGCCCCAAAGAGAGGCTATTTTTCCTTTCTTGACCCATCTGGCTGCCCTTGCCTTCTTGGTCTTGGGAACCTGACCTCCCCTGTTTGACCCCTAGTCTCACATCTGCTTTCTAGGACTGACCACTGAGCAGATGCTGAGAAAGGACCAGAAGACTATCTATAGACAAGGCGTCAAGGTGGCCATTAGTGCAGTATATATGGATTTGGAGGTAAGAGTAAGTTGTGACTGTGGGTGGGGAGAGAAAGCCTTTAGCTATGCATGTTATGCATGTGGCCTTGCACCTCATTCCTGGCTCACCTCCAAAACGTATTTTGTGTCTATCTTCTTGTCTCCACCTCCACTATGACCACCAGAGTCCAGCATCTCTCACTGCACCACTGTACTAGCCTCAGTGCTGGTTTCCCTGCCTCCGCTTTTGCAGCCCTACAAACCATTCTCCCCAAAGCAGCCAGAGTGGTCTTTTTTAAATTTTTTTTTTTTTTTTTTTGAGAGTCATGCTTTGTTGCTCAGGCTGGAGTGCAGTGGTACCATCATGGCTCACTGCAGCCTCAACCTTCCAGGCTCAAGCAGTCCTCTCACCTTAGCCTCCCGAGTAGCTGGGTCCACAGGTGCACACCACCACACCTAGCTAGTGTGTGAGTGTATGTGTGTGTATGTGTAGACAGGGTCTCACTATGTTGCCCAGGCTGGTCTCAAACTCCAGGCCTCAAGCAGTTCTCCCACCTTGGCCTCCGAAGTTCTGGGATTACAGGCGTGAGCCACTGTGCCCGGCCTCATTGTACTTTTAATAAAATCTAAAGGACTTACCATGGTTTACAGGGCCATGCTTGATCTGGCCCTTGTCTTTTTCCCTGGCCTCATTTCATTCCAGCTCCACTCCTGCGCTACAGTACTACAGGCACACTGGTTTCTTTTCTGTTCCTCGGAACCATTAAGCTCATTCCCAGATGAGCTTTTCTCTTTGTAGAGATGGCTCTTCTTAACATTCAGATGTCTCAGCTCAGATGTCTGTTGTTTTGGGAGGTTTTTCCTGACCACCCTAACTGAAGTACTATCTCCTATGCTCAAAAAACCTCTAGCAGTTATGTTTGTTTGTTTTGAGCCTTACTCTGTTGCCCAGGCTGGAGTGGAGTGGCGCAATCTCAGCTCACTGTAGCCTCTGCCTCCCGGGTTCAAGTAATTCTCTTGCCTCAGCCTCTCTAGTAGCTGGGATTACTGGTGCGTGCCAGCATGCCCAGCTAATTTTTTGTTTTGTTTTCGTTTTTTGTTTTTTGAGAAGGAGTTTCGCTCTTGTCCCCCAGGCTGGAGTGCAATGGTGCTATCTCGGCTCACTGCAACTTCTGCCTCCCTGGTTCAAGTGATTCTCCTGCCTCAGCCTCCTGAGTAGCTGGGATTACAGGCACATATCCCCATGCCCAGTTAATTTTTGTGTTTTTACTAGAGACAGGGTTTCACCATGTTGGCCAGGCTGGTCTCGAACTCCTGACCTCGAGTGATCCACCCGCCTCGGCCTCCCAAAGTGCTGGGATTATAGGTGTGAGCCACTGCGCCCGGCCATTTTTGTATTTTTAATAGAGACAGGGGTTTCACCATGTTGGCCAGGCTGGTCTTGAACTCCTGACCTCAAGTGATCTGCCCCCTTTGGCCTCTCAAAGTGCTGAGATTACAGGCCTGAGCCACTACACCCAGCCTGTTTGTTTTTCAAAGCACTTAACATACTAAAAGGATCTTGTTTCCTGGTTTGCCTGTTAATTGTCTATATTCCTCTGCTAGTTTATCAACTCTACCAGGACCCTGTTTCTTTTTTGTCTGTTGTAGCTCTAGGACCTTTAACAGTGTCTAACACATAGCAGATGCTCAGTAAACTTTGTTGAATGTATCAATGAATATAACTTTAATAATAGTGTTCAATTAAATGCTGTATATGGAAACCAAAAATAATAATAATGGTGTCTGAATACCTGGTTCCATGTCATAGTGGTTTAAATCATTCATCTGGCTGGGCGTGGTGGTTCACGCCTGTAAATCCCAGCACTTGGAAGGCAGAGGCAGGTGGATCACTTGAAGTCAGAAATTCGAGACCAGCCTGGCCAACATGGGGAAACCCTGTCCCTGCTAAAAATACAAAAAAAAAAAAAAAAAACTGGATACAGTGGTGGGCACCTGTAGTCCCAGCTACTCAGGATGCCGAGGCACAATAATCGCTTGAACCCAGGAGGCAGAGACTGCAGGGAGCCAAGGTCGCTCCGCTGCACTCCAGCCTGGGTGACAGAGCGAGACTCTATCTCAAAAAAAAAAAAAAATAGGCCGGGCGTGGTGGCTCAAGCCTGTAATCCCAGCACTTTGGGAGGCTGAGACGGGCGGATCACGAGGTCTGGAGATTGAGACCATCCTGGCTAACACGGTGAAACACCGTCTCTACTAAAAAATACAAAAAACTAGCCGGGCGAGGTGGCGGGCGTCTGTAGTCCCAGCTACTCAGGAGGCTGAGGCAGGAGAAACATTTGAATCCAGGAGGTAGAGTTTGCAGTGAGCTGAGATCATGCTGCTGAATTCTAGGCTGCAACAGAGTGAGACTCCGTAAAAATAAATAAATAAATAAATAAATAAATAAATAAATAAATAAATAAAATAATTCATCTGATCTGAATACATACTCTACACAGCTTTCTACTAAGTACTGTGTAAAAATACTAAATAAATAAAACACGATAGCATGGTCTCTTCTCTCATGGTTCGTAACCTAGTTCGAGAAACAAACAAAAACATAAAAGGCTTGCCTAGTACCTTAATCAAGTACAAACTGACATATTAGAAATGCCAAAGATTGGCCGGGTGCAGTGGCTCATGCCTGTAATCCCAGCACTTTGGGAGGCCGAGGCAGGTGGATCACCTGAGGTCAGGAGTTCGAGACTAGCCTGGTCAACATGGTGAAACCCCGTCTCTACTAAAAGTACAAAAATTAGCCAGGCATGGTAGTGGGCACCTGTAATCCCAGCTACTTGGAAGGCTGAGGCAGGAAAATCGCCTGGACCCAGGAGGTGGAGGTTGCAGTAAGCCGAGATCACACCACTGCACTCCAGCCTGGGCGACAGAATGAGACATCTCAAAAAAGAAACAAAGAAAAAAGAAAGAAAGAAATGTCAAGGCTTAAAAACAAACAAAAAAAAAAAACAAGAAATGACAAGGATAGAGAAAAGCAGTTTTCACATGTCTGCTCTTATTTGTATACCCCATTATTCTGTTTTAGAATAAAAATACCCACAAGGCGGGCTGGGTGCGGTGGCTCACACCTGTAATCCCAGCACTTTGGGAGGCCAAGGCAGGCAGATCCCCTGAGGTCGGGAGTTTGAGATCAGCCTGACCAACATGGAGAAACCCCGTCTCTACTAATAAAAAATTAGCCAGGCATGATGGCACATGCCTGTCATCCCAGCTACTCGAGAGGCTGAGGCAGGAGAATCACTTGAACCCGGGAGGAGGAGGTTTCAGTGAGCCAAGATCGAGCCATTGCATTCCAGCCTGGGCAACAAGAGCAAAACTCCGTCTCAAAAAAAAAAAAAAAAATACCCACAAGGCAAAGACTTTGCTTGTTTGATTGCAAGAACAGGAGAGCCTTGAACACGCTAGGCACGTTACATACATTATCAGCATTTTTTTTGTTTTTGTTTGTTTGTTTGAGACAGAGTTTCGCTCTTGCTGCCCAGGCTGGAGTGCAATGGTGCGATCTGGAATCACTGCAACCTCCGCCTCTCGAATTCAAGCGATTCTCCTGCCTCAGCCTCCCAAGTAGCTGGGATTACATGCATGCGCCACCACGCACGGCTAATTTTGTATTTTTAGCAGAGATGGGATTTCTCCATGTTGGTCAGACTGGTCTCAAACTCCTGACCTCAGGTGATCCGCCCCCCTTGGTTTCCCAAAATGCGGGGATTACGGGCGTGAGTGACCGTGCCTAGCCCAAGGATGTTTTATTGATGATGATGAGAAAGTCCTTCATCCCTCTCCGTTTCTTCCCTTTCAGGCCTTTCTGGAGAGGTCTAACCTCCTTGCAGATCTCCATGCTTTCTGCCAGGCTCACAGCTATGATGTCCTGGTCGCCATGACTATCTTTTTCAACACTCACAATGAGCCAGTGCGGCAGTTGGCTATTTTCTGTCCCCATGTGGCACTCCGAACAACGGTGAGTCTGTGTCCCTTCTCCAACCTAAGAGCCTTACAGAGTCTGCCTGTATGTACCTCTGTGCTCTACAGCTGTCCTATAAGGACCTTTCTTAGGTTCTTATATTAACATACTTACACGAGGTCCCTTGACCTGTTTCTGGACCTGTTTCCTCCCCTTTCTGCTTTTTCCCATTCTCTCTGTATATGAATATCCTTTTTTTTTCATTCTTTTTTTTTTTTTAGTGAACATCCTTAATCATAGCATTGTTGAGAAAAGGTGAATTCCAAAAACAACTAAAGATTCAATTCATACTTTGAAGGAACTTGAAAGAAATCTAGTTAGAAGGAAATGTTACAAATCTGTAGTTAAAATTCCCTTCTTGAGCTAGGGACTGTGGCACATGCCTGTAGTCCCAGCAACTCGGGAGGCTGATACGGAAGGATTGCTTGAGCTGGAAAGTTTGAGTCCAGCCTGGGCAAAGATAGCAAGACCTCATCTCTATTGGGGGAAAAAAAAAACAAAACAAAACTCTATTCTTGGTTTAATCATTAATTCCTCACCCCTGGAATCATGCTGTTGCCTTGAAAATTAGAAATATGAGAGACCTTTTCTGCTACTTACTATGCAGGGATTAATTATTCTGTATCGTGCAAACTCTGTAAAGAAGTGATCTAGATCCAGATTTGTTTTCTTTCCTGATCTTCCTTTTGGCTATCTTTCCTACTTCCTCTCCTTTCTGTTCCTCTGCTGGTTACTGATTAGCCTAGGGAAGAATTTAAAAGTGGACTTAAGGCTGGGCATGGTGGCTCATGCCTATAATCCCAGCACTTTGGGAGGCTGAGGCGAGCAGATCATGAGATCAAGAGATTGAGACCATCCTGGCCAACATGGTGAAACCTCATCTCTTCTAAAAAATACAAAATTAGCTGGGAGTGGTGGTACGTGCCTATAGTCCCAGCTACTCAGGAGGCTGAGGCAGGAGAATCTCTTGAACCTAGGAGGCAGAGGTTGCAGTGAGCCGAGATCACGCCACTGCACTCCATCCTGCCAACAGAGAGAGACTCCGTCTCAAAAAAAAAAAAAAAGGTGGGCTTAAGGCAATTCAGGGATTCTGAGGGTGGCCTAGGCTCTGTGAGGACTGCTAAAGACAGAATACAGCCAGATAATCCTTTGCTCTCATAGAAGGTATGTCTGCCCTTTCCCACCTCCCTTTGCCTTTGCCTTCTCCCCAGGAAGCAAATCTGATTTCATTCAGTGTAAGGTGGTTTGTCATTATGAAAAGAACTACAGTTTTGTTTGTTTGTTTTTTGAGTCAGAGTCTCACTCTGTTGCCCAGGCTTGAGTACAGTGGTGTGATCTTGGCTCACTGCAACTGCCACCTCCCAGGTTCAGGCAGTTCTCCCACCTCAGCCTGTAGCTGGGACTACAGGCGCCCGCTACCATGCCCGACTAATTTTTGTATTTTTAGTAGAGACGGGGTTTCACCATGTTAGCCAGGCTGGTCTCGAACTCCTGACCTCAAGTGATCCGCCTGCCTTGGCCTTCCAAAGTGCTGGAATTACAAGCGTGAGCCACTGCACCTGGCCAAGAACTGCAGTTTTTAAAGTCAGGTAGATGCGTTTTTCTGTTCTAGATTTGCCTCTTACTCTTTGAGCTAAGGCAAGTCTTACTCTTTGACTTCTGCATCTGGAAATGGCATAATAGTACCTACTGCTAATTCTACTATGATCATTAAACATAGTATCATGTGTAAAGCACACTTCTGGAGCAGAGTAAGCACTTTGTAAATAGTGGCTCTTAATCCTTTCATGAAGAAAAGGGTGCTTTGGCCATTAGAAGTACCTCTTCCACATTCCTGAATCTTCTCCCCTCTGTGCTGCTCATTCGAAGCTGTGTGGATTTCTTTTTTTGTTGTTTTTTTTGAAACAGAGTCTCGCTGTGTCTCCCAGACTGGAGAACAGTGGTACAATCTCGGCTCACTGCAAGCTCCGTCTCCCGGGTTCACACCATTCTTCTGCCTCAGCCTCCCGAGTAGCTGGGACTACAGGCACCCGCCACCACGCCCTACTAATTTTTTGTAGTTTTAGTAGAGACAGGGTTTCACTGTGTTAGCCAGGATGGTCTCGATCTCCTGAGCTTGTGATCCACCCGCCTCAGCCTCTGAAAGTGCTGGGATTACAGGCTTGAGCCACCGCGCCCGGCCAGCTGTGTGGATTTCTAATGACTCTACCATTGTCCAGGCTGCCCCTATGCTTAGAAACAGGAGTCCTTTTCTCTCTCTCTTTTTTTTTTTTGAGATGTCTCGCTTTGTTGCCCAGGGTGGAGTGGTGCAATGGCATGATCTCAGCTTACTGCAACCTCTGCCTCCCTGGTTCAGGCAATCCTCCCAGCTTCCTAAGTAGCTGGGGCTCCAGGCACACCATCATGGCCAGCTAATTTTTTTTGTATTTTTTGTAGGGACAGAGTCTCGCTACATTGCTCAGGCTGGTCTCGAACTCCTGGACTCAAGTGATCTACCAGCCTCAGCTTCCCAAAGTTCTGGAACTGCAGGTGTGGGCCACTATGCCCAGCCAGGAGTCCTTTTCTCACAGTCTACTCTACCATCTCCTCTCTTTCTCCTGTGTTAGGGGTAGTATAATATATTGATTTAGAACACTGGCTTTGGTGACAGCTCTGGGCTTAGTGTCAGTTTCGCTTCATGCAAATTATGACCTTAGGCAAGTTACCTGATCATCTAATTCTCAGTTTCCCTGCATGTAAGTGAGGCTAATAGTGATACCAATCTTATTTTGTTCAATTCATTCTTCCTCCATCCCTCTTCTGGCCTCTAGATAAATTCTAGTCCCATCCTAGTTCAAGTTCTTGAGCACATTTATACACTTGGAAACAACACTAGATTAGAAGCTGGGGTTCCTGGATTCTGGTTTAACTGCCATCATCTACATGATTTTACTCATAATCATCTTACTTAGCTTTAGTTCCTTTAATAATAAAATGAAATATACAATCTAAACTGTTTCCTCTGTTTTTAAAGTACTGTGTATGGCTGGGTATGGTAGCTCATGCCTGTAATCCCAGCACTTTGGGAGGCTGAGCTGGGCAGATCACCTGAGCTCAGGAGTTCAAGACCAGCCTGGCCAATATGGTGAAACCACGTCTCTACTAAAAATACAAAAATTAGCTGGGCATGGTGGCAGGCACCTGTAATCCCAGCTACTCGGGAGGCAGAAGCAGGAGAATTGCTTAAACCTGGGAGGCGAAGGTTGCAGTGAGCTAAGATTGTGCCACTGTACTCCAGCCTGGGTGACAGAGCAAGAATCCATCTCAAAAAAAAAATTAAAGCAAAATAAAATAAATAAAACACTGTGTATGAATCCCAGCACTTTGGGAGGCTGAAGCAGAAGGATTGCTTGAGACCAGAATTTGGAGACCAGCCTGGGCAACATAACAAGACCCCATCCCTGTTCTATTAAAAAAAAAATATATATATATATATGATAAAATAAAATACTGTGGGTCGGGCGCGGTGGCTCACACCTGTAATCCTAGCACTTTGAGAGGCCTAGGTGAGAGCGGATCACCTGAGGTCAGAAGTTCGAGACCAGTCTGGGTAACATGGTGTAACCTCGTTTCCACTAAAAATACAAACATTAGCCAGGCTTGGTGACACATGCCTGTAATCCCAGCTACTTAGGAGGCTAAGGCAGGCGATTCACTTGAACCAGGGAGGCAGAGGTTGTAGTGAGCCGA
>NW_012101354.1:1566586-1572192 GCF_000951045.1 Mandrillus leucophaeus | reverse complement strand
ATCTTGGCTCACTGCAACCTCTGTCTCCCGGGTTCAAGCGATTCTCCTGCCTCAGCCTCCCAAGTAGCTGGGATTACAGGCATGCGCCACCACACCCGGCTAATTTTGTATTTTTAGTAGAGATGGGGTTTCTCCATGATGGTCAGGCTGGTCTCAAACTCCTGACCTCAGGTGATCCGCCCGCTTCGGCCTCCCAAAGTGCTGGGATTACAGGCATGAGCCACCACACCCTGCCGACTTACTTTTTGAAAGCTTCCTCTTCTATAGAGGAAACCTCTCACTTAGAAGCCTCAGCACTTTGCTACAGCAAGTTGTGTATCATTTCCCTGTTATTGTCTCCTCTTTAGATCTGTGGAGTCCTGGAATGCTCCCACTCTCCACCCCTGAAGCTGACCCCTGCCTCAAGCACCCACCCTAACCTCCATGCCTATCTTCAAGGCAACACCCAGGTCTCTCGGAAGAAACTTCTGCCCCTGCTCCAGGAAGCCCTGTCAGTGTATTTTGACTCCATGAAGATCCCTTCAGGACAGCCTGAGACAGCGGATGTGTCCAGGGAGCAGGTGAACAAGGAATTGGACAGGGCAAGTAACTCCCTGATTTCTGGACTGAGTCAAGATGAGGAGGACCCTCCGCTGCCCCCCACGCCCATGAACAGCTTGGTGGATGAGTGCCCTCTAGATCAGGGGCTGCCTAAACTCTCCGCTGAGGCTGTCTTCGAGAAGTGCAGTCAGATCTCACTGTCACAGTCTACCACAGCCTCCCTGTCCAAGAAATGACTGTTGAGAAGGGAGGAGGTAGTGGGTGAGGCTACCTGACTCACTTCAAATGCATGTTTTGAGATGTTTGGAGATTCAGCAATTCTGTCTTCATTGCTCCAGGATCTGGTATACTGTTCTCATAAAACTGAGAGGAGAAAAAAAGTGAAAGCAGCTGCTTTAAGAATGGCTTTCCACCTTTTCCCCCTAATCTCTACCAATCAAATTTTATTTAAATCTGCACCTCTGTCTATTTTATTTGCCAGGGGCGCGATGTGACACATCTGCAGTCCCAGCACAGTGGGACAAAGAGAATGTAGTCCCCAAAAGTGTCCTCAGCTTGGATCTTGAACAGAACCAATATCTGTCATGGAACTGAACTTTCATTGATGGTCTCCACGTATTCATTTATTCACTTATTCATTCAAGTATTTATTGAATACCTGCCTCAAGCTAGAGAGAAAAGAGAGTGCACTTTGGAAACTTATTCCAGTGTTCAGCCTACAGCAGATTGCTAGCTCAATGACTTTTCTTTTTTGCCACCATTTAGGTGATGGCATTTGATTCAGAGATCGCTGAATTTCTATTCTGAGCTTATTGTGACTGTTTCAGATCTAGTTTGGGAGAAGATTAGAGGCCATTGTCTTCTGTCCTGATCAGGTGGCCTGGCTGTTTCTTTGAACCCTTCTGTCCCAGAGCCACCCAGAACCCTGATTCTTGAGAATCAAGAAAACACCTAGAAAGGCCTTAATGACCTCACAGGCACTCTTCCAAAAAGACAGCATAACTGGAATGAGAGGCCTGGGTCTGTCTCCTGCCTTAGCAGGCCTATCAATTTCTTGTCAGTCTCTTTTTCTCCTTGCTCATATTAAAAGGAAGCATGGAGTTCTAATGCTCCCATAGACTATGTATTTTGGCAAGACACTTCACTACTCCAGGTCTCACTTTCCCCATCTGTAAAACAGGGTTTGGACTAGGTGTTCCCTGGTATTCTGTGATTTGCCTCTTGCTGCCATTCTTTCTCTCCTCTGCTTCTCTGTATTTTTCTTCTGTTATCCCTGGGGGTGCTCAGGTTCACTCGATTGTCTGTATTTCTGTGTGGTTGTAGCAAGGACTCAGCCTCATGTAGCATGAATAGGGGTGTGGTTCATGACGTGTTGACCCAGCAGAGAGCTCCCTCTCACTGACTTGTTCTGCATGTGTAGAGTCTCCCCATTTTCTTTAACCCAACCCTTTCCCCTTTTTCCTACTCCACAGCTCTGTTCCATGTAAGCTGCCAACAGTTTCACTGAACAGTGGGGTATGTGATGGTTTTGGCATGACATCTTCAGTATGAGGGGGACAGTCTGACTTCACTTTGAGGGTGTGATGTCTGTAGCTATGTGGAAGGTAAAAATAGTGGTGTGATTATGAACCAAAGGAATTTATGTTTTGTAACTTGGGTACTTTATTTTGCATTTTGTTATAGTATTAAAAATACTTTTTTCCTGTTTGGGGGTCTTACCGTCTTTTTTTATAAGGGTATTCAGGCCTTTCTCTGATAATTGTTTCAGTCTCCTCAAAATTCATCTCCCTTCTTCCTACTATACTTAATGTCTTCTTTCTGTTGACTCTTTTTGGGAATAAGGAGCAACAGGCTTTTGTCTCCCCTCATCCTCAGCCTCCCGTTCAACTTGTTTATTCTCCCAGAAACCTCCTTATAACATGCTTCTGTTTCCCCAGTTTTCCTTATGCTTGAAAAGTAGACCCAAGATAACATAATCTTAGAAACACACACAATGGTTTCTTTTTCTTTTTTTTTCTTTTTTTTTTTTTTTTTTTGAAAAGTAGACCCAAGATAACATAATCTTAGAAACACACACAATGGTTTCTTTTTCTTTTTTTTTCTTTCTTTTTTTTTTTTTTTCTGAGACGGAGTTTCGCTCTTGTTGCCCTGGCTGCAGTGCAATGGCGCAATCTCGGCCCACTGCAACCTCCGCCTCCCAGGTTCAAGTGATTCTCCTGCCTCAGCCTTCCGAGCAGCTGGGATTGCAGGCATGCGCCACCACGCCTGGATAATTTTTTTTTTTTTTTTAAATTTCTAGTAGAGACGGGGTTTCTCCATGTTGGTCAGGCTGGTCTCAAACTCCTGACCTCAGGTGATCCGCCCGCCTCAGCCTCCTGAAGTGTTGGGATTACAGGCGTGAGCCACCACACCCAGCCAGAAACACAACGGTTCCTACTGGTTTTTTGCTTGTTTGTGTAAAGAGCAACTTTGAGAGGGATATATGGCGTCTGGAAAGGAGAACAATTGCTTTCCTAGACTCACCCAAGACTGGCCCCCCCTAGAAAATGCACTCTCCTCCCCAAAATCCGCCCCCTCACAGGAGGCAGGGTTTTTCTTTTGGGCAAACCTGCTCCTGGGGAGAGGAGGTGGCAAAACCTGTTTGAAGATGAGGTTACCTCCCCTCCACTCCTCCCTCCTTGGAGGCAAGAACTACAACAGCTGAGACAGAAACGAGGTAACGAAGTGTTGGGGGCTGGGACAACCAGCTCCCCAACAACTCCTAGGTGTTTAAAGAAGGAGGCAGGAAGACTTGTGAAGATGGGAACTATACAAGAGGCAGGAAAAAAGACAGATGTTGGGTAAGTAAGATCCTGGCTCACTTGATTGGTAACAGGGAATAAATAGTCTTGAGAGACTTCCCCACCACCCAGCTCTTACTGGGTCAAATCTCGTGTTCCTCAAGGAGACAAGACTGTAAGAGAATTTGCAGAGCAGGGATGAGGGTGGTTGTAGGTAGGAAATGTCAGTATGGTATGGATCTGGGGAACAGGGGATTCCAGGATAATTCCCTGGTTTAAAAATAAAGGAAGTTTCTATAATATGTTGTATCTGATAAATCTGCCTGTGTTCTTTGTTTTCTAACCCTCACCCTCCAGAATGGCCATTAGGAAAGCTGAACCAGAACTGAGTTTAGGTCCAGGATCTCGTTGTGGCAAATCTTTCTCCTTACCTTCTTCCTCCACCCCTCCACCTATGCCATGTTTTCCCTTAGCCACTCCCCAGCTGGGTGGAGGAAAGGCAGGCCTGACTAGGTGCCGTCTTCCTGACTTCGCTCAGTGATAGCTGGGTGGGTCTAGCTGGGTTCCAGCCCATTGTAATGTGGGATATCTCTAACCCCAACTTCGTAGGTGGAGCAATTGCTATGGAGGTAAATATGATTAACTTTACATTCCATCTTTCCTCTGCTCTCAAACCCAACAAGCAGGTAATCTACTTCTAGCAAGTGGTGAAGGTAAGAGAAACATCTGTATAGGAGGCAAGAGATCTAAGTTCTTTTGAAGGCCTGCCCTCTGCTCTGTATCTCAATTACTGTTCTTCATTTCAGTTATTCTTACCTACTATTCAATTCCCTTAATCTTTTCTTCTTGGGGGGCTGTCGTTAGGGTCAGGGAGATTGCAGAAGCCCCAGAACTAGAAGCAGCCCTGAGACATGGGGAATTGGAGCTGAAGGAGGAATGGCAGGATGAAGAATTCCCTAGGTGAGGATGTGTGAGGGCGGCTGGGAGAAGGGAGGGATGGTCACGAATGGACGGAGGGGATGGCGCAGCAGCTCATGGCTGTAATCCCAGCACTTTGGGTGGCCAAGGCAGGTGGATCACTTGAGCTCAGAAGTTCAAGACTTCTCTGAGCAACATGGCATAACCCCATCTCTACAAAAATATAAAATTTAGCCAGGTGTGGTGGTGCATACCTGTAGTCCCAGCTACTCGGGAGGCTGAGGTGGGAGGATTGCTTGAGCTCTGGAGGTAGAGGCTGCGGTGAGCTATGATTGTGACACTGCATTCCAGCCTGGGCAACAGAGTGAGACCCTGTCTCAAAAAACAATTAAAAAAAGAGAAAGCATAGGTGATAAAATCATGGTGGGGAGAGAGAACCTATATATTGAGTCCAGGCTTGATGCCTTTGGTGTATATCTCTGCCGCCTTTTAATCTCTTCCCCTCTAGATTGCTTCCTGAGGAGGTTGACCCTTCTGAAGATCCTGGAGACCCTAAAGGAGATTCACAGGCAGGTAGGTCAAGTAGAAACCAGGCCTCAAGTTCTTGATTCCAGTCCAGTAAAGGGCTATACCACCTCTATCCTTTTACAGTTCCATTTCCCCCTTCCCCAAATCTCCCCTGCATCAGTCCTTCTTCAGCATTCACCCCATATTATCACTTTCACATACAGGAATTCTAGCCCTCTCGGCCCTCCAACGCACACACCCATCTTGGTTCTCTTTTTCCCCCTTTCTCCAACTGCAGGTACCCCCAGCACTTTAGCCCTGTGTGGCCAGCGCCCCATGCGCAAGCGTCTTTCTGCCCCAGAGTTGCGGCTGAGTCTGACTAAGGGGCCTGGAAATGATGGAGCTTCGCCCACCCAGTCTACACCTTCCTCTCCTGATGGCAGTTCTGACCTGGAGGTAGACGAATTGGAGACACCTTCAGACTCGGAGCAGCTGGACAGTGGACATGAATTTGAATGGGAAGGTGGGAAACAAACCAGAGGACTCAGCTGGTAGAAGTAGAGGCTAGAGCTAAAGGATCAGGATGGACTTAATGGGATTGCAGTTAGAACTAATAAGGTGGGACCAAGGGCTGCAGTCAGCAAAATTAGTTTCCTCAAATGGAACAGCAGGGCTTATAGGTCCAATGTGAGAGTAGTCAGTAGAGGGGGAGGGGAGCCCTTTGTTTATTAAGGAAAATTTAATAGAATGCCTGTTATATACTATCATGTATAGGACTGGGGTTATAAAGAGAGGCCCTACAGGTAATTCCCTGCTTAGTAGGAAACAAACATATATAAAAATAATTGCAGGAGCCGGGCG
>NW_012101354.1:1561570-1562111 GCF_000951045.1 Mandrillus leucophaeus | reverse complement strand
AATAGAGCAAGACTCCATCTCAGAAAAAAAAAAAAAAAAAGGAAATAGGAAATATGAGGGAGAATAAGAAGAATGATTTATTTATTATTATTATTATTATTATTTTTGAGACAGTCTCGCTCTTGTTGCCCAGGCTGTATTATTAGTATTTTTTTAGAGACAAAGTCTTACTCTGTCACCCAGGCTAGAGTGCAGTGGTACGATCATAGCCCACTGAAGCCTTGAATTCCTGGGCACAAGTGATCCTCCCACCTTGGCCCCCCAAAGCAGAAGAGAATGATTTTGAGTTCCATTTTTTTGTTGTTGTTATTGTTTTGTAATTTGTAATTTTATTATTTTTTTAAATTTTTTGTAAAGATGAGGTCTCACTTTGTTGCCCAGGCTGGTCTCAAACTCCTGGCTTCAAGCAGTCTTCCTGCCTTGGCCTCCCAAAGTGCTGGGATTACAGGAACGAGCCACTGAGCACGGCCTTGAGTTCCCTTTTGAATCTGGTGATTTGTTGATGACAAGGAGACACCAAGTGAAGATGTTTTTGTTTTTG
>NW_012101354.1:1554859-1555824 GCF_000951045.1 Mandrillus leucophaeus | reverse complement strand
CCGTCTCAAAAAAAAAAAAAAAAAAAAAGGCAGCTCTTTCTTGCTATGGAAAGATCATGCAGAATGGTGGGTATAATATATTATCATTTGAATAAAAAGCTAAAGAGGCTGGGTGCAGTGGCTCACACCTGTAATCCCAACACTTTGGGAGGCTGAGGAGGGCAGATCACCTGAGCCCAGAAGTTGGGACCAACCTGGGCAACAAAGTGAAACCCTATTTCTACGAAAAAAAAATTTTTTTTAAATTGGCCGGGCTTTGTGGCACACATCTGTAGTCCCAGCTACTCGGGAGGCTGAGGTGGGAGGATCACCTGAGCCTGGGAAGTCGAAGTTGCAGTAAGCCAAGATCATGCCACTCCACTCCAGCCTAGAAGACAGAGTGAGACCCTGTCTCAAAAAAAAAAAAGGTAAAGAAGACAGGAAAACTTGCTCTAGCAGTGGTATAGAGAGTGGACTGGAAAAAAACAGAGTAGAGGCAGGGAAAGCAGTCAGGAGGCTAGTACCAAGGCCAGGTGAGAAATACTAAGAACACAAACCAGGATAGCAGTATGGAAAGGATGATGAAAGAATATCATAGAGATAGATGGAAGACAATCTGGAGTCCAGTTGATTTCAGGGCTGATAGAGAAGAAAGAGTTTCACATGACATGCAGTTTTCTCACTAGCCAGGTATGCTGATGTGTACCCATAGCCCTAGCTGCTTGGGAAGCTGTGATGGGAGTATCACTTGAGCCCAGGAGGTCAAAGCTGCAGTGAGCAAAGGTCGAGCCACTGTACTCCAGCTTGGAGTACAGAGTGAGTCCCTGTCTCTAAAAGAAAACAACAACAACAATAATAATAATAATACAATTTTCTCATTCAGGCAGCTAGATGGATTGAGTCATTCATCAATATAGGAAATAGGGCCGGGCACGGTGGCTCATGCCTGTAATCCTAGCACTTTGGGAGGCCAAGGCAGGTGGATC
>NW_012101354.1:1550730-1552192 GCF_000951045.1 Mandrillus leucophaeus | reverse complement strand
CAGGAGTGGAGCCTGCAGTGAGCCGAGATGGTGCCACTGCACTCCAGCCTGGGCGACAGAGCAAGACTCCATCACAAAAAAAAAAAAAAAAATGCAGTTAAAGGTTATGATCTATACATGTGTAGGGTACAGTGTAGACAGGGAGAAGGAAAAGTCAGTTCTACCTGAGAGATGTTAGGAAAGGCTTCATGAAGGAGATGATTCTGAGCTAAGTGTTGAAAGCTGAAGCTGACATTTATCAGGTAGTTGGAGAGAGGGCATTCTAAGGAAAAGAAGCAGAAGCAACTCAAGCAATAGCATGGCATGTTGGGGAATTCAAAGTATGAGCATGACTATTTTAATATGAAGGGCTGGGAGGTGAAGAGAGAATGACAAAAGATAGTGCTGCTGGGTTAAGTAGACAAAGGTCACATCATGGAGGCCCTTGCTGCCATGCTAAGGAGTTTAGGTTTTATCTTGTAGACAATAGGGAGTCATGATAAGTTTTTTTGTTTTTTGTTTTTGATACAGAGTCTTGCCCTGTTGCCCAGGCTGGAATAAAGTGGTGCAATATAGGCTCACTGCAACCTCTGCTTCCCAGGTTCAAGTGATTCTTGTTCCTCAGCCTCCTGAGTAGCTGGGATTATAGACATGCACTACCACATCTGGCTAATTTTTATATTTTTAGTAGAGATGGGGCTTCACCATGTTGGCCAGGCTGATCTTGAGCTCCTGGCCTCAAGTGATCTGCCTGCCTTGGCCTCCCAATGTGCTGGGATTACAGGTGTGAGCCACATGCCTGGCCCAGTAAGGTTTTAATGAAAGGAGTAACATGATCAAATTTAATGACTCTGAAAAGATTGGAAACAACCTAAAGATCCAGCAGTAAGATATTACGTATGTTATGGTGCATCCATCCAGTGGAATACTAAATACTAGGCAACATTTTGTTTTTGAGACAGTCTTACTCTGTTGCCCAGTCTGGAGTGCAATGCACGATCTTGGCTCACTGCAGCCTCAACCTCCTAGGCTCAAGCAATCCTCCTGCCTCAGCCACCCAAGTATCTGGGACTATAGGCACATGCCACCACACCTGGCTGATTTTTTTATATTTTTGTAGAGACAGGGTCTTGCTACGTTGCCCAGGCTGGTCTTGAACTCCTGGCCTCAAGCAATCCTCCTGCCTCAGTCTCCCAAAGTGTTGGGATTATGGGCCTTAGCCACTGTGCCTGGCTATGCAACTATTTTTTAAAATGAAGCAGTTCTTAGGCCAGGAGCAGTGGCTCACGCATGTAATCCCAGCACTTTGGTAGGCTGAGGCGGTTGGATCACCTGCGGTCAGGAGTTCGAGACCAGCCTGACCAACATGGAGAAACCCCATCTCTACTAAAAATACAGAATTAGCTGGGCATGGTGGCACACACCTGTAATCCCACCTACTTGGGAGGCTGAGGCAGGAGAATCGCTTGAACCCGGGAGGCAG
>NW_012101354.1:1541911-1545065 GCF_000951045.1 Mandrillus leucophaeus | reverse complement strand
TATAATCCCAGCACTTTGGGAGGCCGAGGCGGGTGGATCACGAGGTCAGGAGATCAAGACCATCCTGGCTAACACAGTGAAACCCCGTCTCTACTAAAATACAAAAAAAAATTAGCTGGGCGTGGTGGCAGGTGCCTGTAGTCCCAGCTACTCGGGAGGCTGAGGCAGCAGAATGGCATGAACCGGGAGGCGGAGTTTGCAGTGAGCCAAGATTGCGCCACTGCACTCCAGCCTGGGCGACAGAATGAGATACTGTCTCAAAAAAAAAAAGGAAAGGAAAGAAAAGAAAAGAATCTCAAAAAATACCTGATACTGCTAAGGGTCATAGTGCAAGGTCATCCTAAGTCCATCATCTAGTTAAAAGGTGAGGATAGTGAGTCACAGGAGAAAGAAACCAGCAAGATATTGGGTTGATGGGACAAAACAGGGCTAAAGAGTCAAGGAAAAGGCCAGATGCAGTGACTCACGCCTGTAATCCCAGCACTTTGGGAGGCCAAGGTAGGTAGATCGCTTGAGCTCAGGAATTTGAGACCATCCTGGGCAACATGGTACAACCCCATCTCTACCAAAAAATTAGCTGAACGTGGTGGCATGTGCCTGTGGTCCCAGCTACTCAGGAGGCTGAGGTGGGACGATCACTTGAGCCTGGGAGGCGGAGGTTGCAGTGAGCTGAGATTGCACCACTGCACTCCAGCCTGAGTGGCAGAGTGAGACTCTGTCTCAAAAAAAAGGAAAAAAAAAAATCAAGGAAAAAATCTAGGAATGACAGATTAGAGTAACAAACTAGGAATCTGAGGAAGTTACAAAAAACTGAAGGTAGAAAATCTGCCTGATCCTTCCCCATCCCTCTCTTTTAGATGAACTACCCCGGGCAGAGGGTCTGGGTGCCAGTGAGGCAGCTGAAAGGCTGGGCCGAGGTTGTATGTGGGATGTGGCTGGAGAAGATGGACGTCACTGGAGGGTGTTCCGAATCGGACCACGGGAGCAGCGTGTAGACATGACTGTCATTGAGCCCTATAAGAAAGTCCTGTCTCATGGAGGTAATGGCTAGCATAAATGGAGGGTAAGAGCTATGGCTTCTTAATAAAATGCCTAAGCTGGAGACTCAGTCATTGGATCCAAAATCTATCCTGTAACTTCCAAAGACCCTCAGAGTCCCTCAACTTAAACAGATATATTATCTATCAATACATATTTGTTGACCAAATGAATTTTCCCCTTATACTCTCCAGGTTACCACGGTGATGGCCTCAATGCTGTCATCCTTTTTGCTTCCTGTTATCTACCTAGAAGCAGCATCCCCAACTACACCTATGTCATGGAACACTTGTTTAGGTGAGGTGGAAGGCCTGAAGGGCTACAGGGCAGTGTTAGGGAGGGAAAAGTAAAAAAGAACTCCTTCAAAGATCAGTAGCTGATGGGAGAGTACAGTAATGTTCCTCTCACTCCCTGAAACCCCCAACACATACCTTCCCTGTAATTTCATCCCCCTAGGTATATGGTGGGAACTCTGGAGCTGCTAGTAGCTGAAAATTACCTGCTTGTTCATTTGAGTGGAGGCACAAGCAGGGCCCAAGTTCCACCTCTGAGCTGGATACGCCAGTGTTACCGTACCCTGGATCGGCGGTGAGACCTGGGATGTGAGGGCTACAACTGTCTATCTCATCTTTTTTTCCCACCTTTCTATTATTTCTTCTTCCATTTAGTCCTTTCCTATTGTCTTTGTCCTTCCACGTTCCTTTCCCAGCTCTTTTGTCTTCTGTCCTCTCTTGGAGTCAGGGAAATCTAGCTTCAAATCTTGCCATTACCACATTACCATTTACTAGCTATATGGCTTTGGACAAGTCACTTAACCTCCCTGGGCTTCAGCTTCAGCTGGCTGTGTTATCCAGACTGGAGTACAGTGGCATGATCTCGGCTCATTGCCACCTCTGCCTGCCAGGCTCAAGCGATCCTCCCACCTCAGCCTCCCAAGTAACTGGGACTACAGGCATGGGCCACCATGCCCGGCTAACTTTTGTATTTTTTGTAGAGATGGAGTTTCACCATTTTGCCCAGGCTGGTCTCAAACTCCTGAGCTCAAGTGATCTGCCCGCCTCCACCTCCCAAAGTGCTGGGATTATAGGCATGAGCCACTGCACCTGGCCACTTTAGCTTCTTTATCTGTAAAATGGCAATGATTATACTTTTGCCACTGGGTATTTGTGAAAAGCAATTAAATTAGTGTGGCATATTGCCTGGCACACAGAAAGCACTCTTCTCTTCTCTCAGTCTTGCTATTTATTTCCCTTTCCATACCTCCATTATCTTCTTCTCTGCCTTCATCACTGACCTATGTGTCTTCTCTGTCACCAGGCTGTAGTGCACTGGTGCGATCATGGCTCACTGGAACCTCTGCCTCCCTGGCTCAAGCCACTCTCCCACCTCAGCCTTCCAAGTAGCTGGGAGTACAGGCATGCGCCACCACCATGCCTAGCTAATTTTTGTATTTTTTTGTTGTTGCTGTTAGAGACAGGGTTTTGCCATGTTTCTCAGGCCAGTCTTGAACTCCTGAGCTCAGGTGATCTGCCTGCCTCAGCCTCCCAAAGTGCTGGGATTACAGGCGTGAGACACTGTCCCTGGCCCTATGTCTTCTTTTCCTTCTCAGGATTTTTTTTTCCCCTTTTGTTTCCCCCATCTCCCTTTGCTCACTTTTCTCTTCTTG
This sequence comes from Mandrillus leucophaeus, assembly GCF_000951045.1. NCBI lineage: Eukaryota > Metazoa > Chordata > Mammalia > Primates > Cercopithecidae > Mandrillus > Mandrillus leucophaeus. Next base: position 1,542,361 of record NW_012101354.1, on the reverse strand, counting down.
CCCCCTTTCCTTTTTTTGTCCTTGCTGGTCTTCTTCCACCTAGAGTTTTATAAGTAATCTTGGTCATGGAGCGATGCAAAAGCATGCAAAAGGAACTTACACAAGGGTAGGGCACAAGAGGGAAATGGAGCAGAAAAAGACTAGGTGGCTGGGCATGGTGGCTCATGTCTGTAATCCCAGCACTTTGGAAGGCCGAGGTGGGCGGATCACAAGGTGAGGAGTTCAAGACCAGCCTGGCCAACATGGTGACAAGTCACCATCTCTACTAAAAATATATAAAAATTAGCTGGGCATGGTGGCATGTGCCTATAATCCCAGCTTCTTGGGAGGCTGAGGCAGAAGAATTGATTGAAACCGGAAGGTGGAGGGTTGCAGTGAGCCGAGATCACACCACTGCACTCCAGCCTGGCGACAGAGCGAGATTCCGTCCCAAAAAAAAAAAAAAAAAAA
>NW_012101354.1:1525125-1540986 GCF_000951045.1 Mandrillus leucophaeus | reverse complement strand
AAAAAAAAAAAAAAAAAAGAATAAATGAAAAAAAACCCTATATATATAAGTGCAGAGGCAATAAGGAATAAAGGAATAATCACAGTGCAGAGGAGATTCCGACTGGCCCTAGAAATTAGGAAGAGATGTGTTGGAAGTGAACAGATGATATCCAGTGGGGGAGAGGGTATTAGGGAGCAAAAGTGCTAAATGATGACTCAACCCAATCATCTAGCTCTTCCAGTTCACCTGGCTTGTCTCCCCAAACCAGAAAGTAAAACCCAAGTCCTGCCCCTGAACCTCTTCTTTCCTCTCGTCTCCCCTCCCTCTCCTAGGCTGGACCGGGATCTCCATGGCTCAGGAGGGACCTAACACAGGACTGGATAAAAGGCCTTAGAACCAGTTAGTGATCTGCCTACACCCGAATCCCTGAAACATCTGAGCTGTTTTGTAAATCATCTTATCCCCAATCTCAGTACCACTGGATCTTCACTTCTCAGTGGGATTTTGTCCTTTGCATGACCCTGCCTTCAGCAGGGCTTTGAGACTGGGAAGCTGGTCTGCTGGGTGACTTTCATTCCAGTTGTTGGGGCAGAAGGCTGAATGTAGGGTCATTTTGTATGGGATATGCAGAGCTCTGGGGTTGTTTTGTTTTTTGAGACGGAGTCCGGCTCTGTGGCCAAGCTGGAGTGCAGTGACGCCATCTCGGCTCACTGCAACCTCTGTCTCCTGGTTCGAGCCATTCTTCTGCCTCAGCATCCCGAGTAGCTGAGACTACAGGCACACACCACGCCCAATTACTTTTTTCGTATTTTTAGTACAGACAGGGTTTCACCTTGTTGGCCAGGATGGTCTTGATCTCTTGACCTCGTGATCTGCCCGCCTCAGCCTCCCAAAGTGGAGAGATTACAGGTGTGAGCCACTGCGCCCGGCCAGAGCTCTGAGTTTTAATCCTACTTTAGCTGTAGAACCTTGGGCAAATCATCTTTTTGGGTTCCTCATTTTCCTCCTCTCTAAGTGGAGGGGCTGTGATCTTTCCACCTTGGATGGAAGAGGCTTACCTGACAGCCAGCCTGCCTGCTGGGAGCCAGGAGAGTCAGCTCATTAAATCTTGAAGAACCCCTGTATGCCCTTTTTCCTTCTAAGTCATGTCTGCTGCCTGTGAGCCTGGGAAGGAGTGCTTTCAAAACCTGTATTTTGCGCCCTTTAGTAAATTTAGAACTGTAAAGACTAATAAACTGCGATGAGACATTTAAGCTCTACTCCAAAGAAGTGAACGACTCTTTCACCACCCCTTGCATCCCAAACCTTCTTTCGGTTCTGGCAGAGTTCTTGCCGCAGAGATTCCTTAGGAGCACCCCACGCGGTGCGCGGGCGCCTGCGCGTCGAACCCCACCCCCTTCCCCGCGGGCCTCGGTTCAAACGACCCAGTGGGTCTAGAGCGGAAGGGAGGGAGCGAAGGTAGGAGGCAGGGCCTGCCTCAGTGGCCTCCCTCCCAACCCCAAGAGCCCAGCCCCATGGTCCCCGCCGCCGGCGCGCTGCTGTGGGTCCTGCTGCTGAGTCTGGGTCCCCGGGCGGCGGGGGCCCAAGGCCTGACCCAGACTCCGACCGCAGTGCAGAGGATCAGTTTACGCTCTGCGGGCCCCAGGATCCGCAGCTACCGGAGCACCGCCCGGCCTGTTCTTCCCCGGAAGACGAGGATAATCCTAGAGGACGATAATGATGCCATGGCCGACGCCGACCGCCTGGCTGGACCGGCGGCTGCAGAGCTCTTGGCCGCCACGGTGTCCACCGGCTTTAGCCGGTCGTCCACCATTAACGAGGAGGATGGGTCTTCGGAAGAGGGGGTTGTGATTAATGCCGGAAAGGATAACACCAGCAGAGAGCTTCCCAGTGTGACTCCCAGTACAGCGGGGAGTTCCAGCACGAGGTTTATAGCCAATAGTCAGGAGCCTGAAATCAGGATGACTTCAAGCCTGCCGCACTCCCCCGGGAGGTCTACTGAGGACCCGCCAGGCTCGGAGGCCACCCTGAGCCAGTGGTCCACACCCGGGTCTACCCCGAGCCGGTGGCCGTCACCCTCATCTACAGCCATGCCACCTCCTGAGGATCTGCGACTGGTGCTGATGCCCTGGGGCCCGTGGCACTGCCACTGCAAGTCGGGCACCATGAGCCGGAGCCGGTCTGGGAAGCTGCACGGCCTTTCCGGGCGCCTTCGAGTTGGGGCGCTGAGCCAACTCCGCACGGAGCACAAGCCTTGCACCTACCAACAATGTCCCTGCGACCGACTTCGGGAAGAGTGCCCCCTGGACACAAGTCTCTGTACTGACACCAACTGTGCCTCTCAGAGCACCACCAGTACCAGGACCACCACTACCCCCTTCCCCACCATCCACCTCAGAAGCAGTCCCAGCCTGCCACCCACCAGCCCCTGCCCAGCCCTGGCTTTTTGGAAACAGGTCAGGATTGGCCTGGAGGATATTTGGAATAGCCTCTCTTCAGTGTTCACAGAGATGCAACCAGTAAGTGTTTGGTGATAAGCCAGAGTCTTTGATGAGGGGTCTGAAAAGTCCTGATATCTAAAACCCAGTTGCTGAGCCAGCCAGTGTTGCTTACATGAACTGTTACTGACTTACCTGGTTATTGATTCATAACATGCATTGGTTATTCACAATGTTAGCCATTGATTCCACCTTTTTTTTTTTTTTTTTTTGAGACGGAGTCTCGCTCTGTCGCCCAGGCTGGAGTGCAGTGGCCGGATCTCAGCTCACTGCAAGCTCCGCCTCTAGGGTTTAGGCCATTCTCCTGCCTCAGCCTCCCGAGTAGCTGGGATTACAGGCGCCCGCCACCTCGCCTGGCTAGTTTTCTGTATTTTTTTAGTAGAGACGGGGTTTCACCGTGTTCACCAGGATGGTCTCGATCTCCTGACCTCGTGATCCGCCCGTCTCAGCCTTCCAAAGTGCTGGGATTACAGGCTTGAGCCACCACACCCAGCTGATTCCACCTATGATTTATTGAGCAACTACTGGTTGGTCATTAGGTAAAATGTCTTACTGCTCATTAGGTGATTATTGACCAAATAGTTAATAGTTAAGATTGGAAATACTTTTTTTTTTTTTAAAGACAGAGTTTCACTCTTATTGCCAAGGCTGGAGTGCAATGGCATGATCTTGGCTCACTGCAACCTCTGCCTCCCAGGTTCAAGCAATTCTCCTGCCTCAGCCTCTTGAGTAGCTGGGATTATAGGCACTCACCCACTACCACACCCAGCTAATTTTGTTTTTGTTTAGTAGAGATGGGGTTTTACCATGTTGGCCAGGCTGGTCTAGAACTCCTGACTTCAAGTGATCCACCTGCCTCGGCCTCCCAAAATGCTGGGATTATAGGCATGAGCCACTGAGCCTAGCCCTGGAAATTCTTTCTTTTTTTTACAAAGTCTCGCTATATTGCCCAGGATGGTCTTGAACTCCTGGGCTCAAGCAATTCTCCTGCCTCAGCCTTCCAAAGTGCTGGGATTACAGGCATGAGCTACTGTGCCCCTGGCCATAAGACTTTTTTTTTTCAAGACAGGGTCTCACTCTCATCACTCAGGCTGGAGTGTGGTGGTGCAATCACAATTCACTGCAGCCTCCATCTTCTGAGCTCACGCAATCCTCCCACTTTAGCCTGCTGAGTAGCTGGGACTACAGACATGTACCACGCCTGGCTAACAAGATCTCACTATGTTGCCCAGGCTGGTCTCCAACTCCTGAGCTCAAGGGATCTGCCCACCTTGGCCTTCCAGAATTCTGGGATTACAGACATGAACCACCATGCCCAGCCCATAAAGACTTTTTGATGCACAGATAATTAACAGATATGGAGGATCTTAATCAATTAATAGTTTTGACCTAATACAGCTTAATAGCAACAACTGCCAAAATTTGAGGTCTTACTATGTGCACTTTACCTGAATCGATCTTCACACCCTATGAGGTATTATTATCCCCGCTTTTCAGATGAAGAAATTGAGGTTTACAAAGCTAGTAAGTGGCAGAGCCATGAGATTTAAATCAGGTTTGACACCAGTGCCAACCCTCTTCACCACTACTATCTGGGAGAACTGTCCTTCCGGGACAAGGAAGGATAGTCCTCTGCTTTACCCAGAATTACCAAAGGTTCTGATTGACTTGATAAGGTTTCAATTGATACGGATGATAGGACTTTGAGGAGGGAAAGGTGATAAACAAAGCATATGCTTGGTCATTTTGCTTGTTTCTGTTTTTCTCCTTGTGTGTCCAGTACCATTATTGCATACAAAAATAAGTAAAGGGTGGGCAATAGAGTTGAGGGAATATGGGTTTGTGGGAGGGGGAGATGAAGCAAGGAAGGGAAAGAATATAGATGTGGTTGTAATTTCCCTTTTTCTCTTTTTTTTTTCCTTACCCAGATAGACAGAAACCGGAGGTAATGGCCACTTCATCCACATGAGGAGATATCAGCATCTCAACCTCTCATGCCCTTTCAATCCTAGCACCCACTAGATATTTTCAGAACAGAAAAACAAAACTGGAAAATACATTGTTTGGTCTTGTGTTTCTTTACAGAGGTACCTGAGGGAGGAGAGACATAAATCTCTTCATCACTAAGACTGAACTGTGTAACTAGCAGCCTCTGGCTTATTCCCTACTCCCTGTCCCTCAGGATAAAATGTTGATATTGCTCATTTTCCTCATTTCCAACATTGTTTTAAAACAACTACTTCTTTTACAGGCTTGAAAAATCTCAAATAAATGCTAAGAAAAGGGAGTAGGAAGAACAAGGAGTTGAGCCCTTGAAAGATGACATTGGTCTTCTTGCCTTCATAATACTTGGCCCTCTCTCCTCAGAAGGGCAATGTTGGTACAAAATTCCATCTTGGCCACTTTGGAGGAGTTATCTTCATTAGCCACATCCATCCTTTAATCCAACACACACCTGCAGTGATTACTGTGCAACTATTTTGCTTAAATTTTTTTATTTGAAAAATGTATTTAAAAGTCCAACAACTTTTTAATATAAATTATGACTCTCAAACCCATTCCCATCACTTTATTAGTGATGGTAGCATACATATTAGAGAAGGTAGCTAAAGGCAAGAGAGCACCAAAGGAAAAAGACTGTGTCCAAAGAACAGGTATTAAATGGGGCTGAAGATCATGGTAACCAGAGATTTCCAGGAGTCTCTAATCTTTCTACCCTATCCTGTTAACCCTTTAGATCTCTAGTATAACACTCAGGCTACTGAGGTATTTTAGGGCAACAAGTTGGGTTACTTTCAGAGCAACCAGCTTGACTGGAACTGAGAGTAAATTGGGAATGTAGGACCAATCTTAGACCCTGAAAAATGGCAGAAAATACATGGAAATTAAAAAAAAAAAAAAAAATAGAACCTCAGTCACTGCTCTGTAGGTATAAGCAAACTGAATGGGTGGTGGAATTGGCAGAATGGATACCAGTTCCTACCTTCCTGACCCCACTACCATAGAACAGGATGTTTCCTGTTGCAAATCGAATGAGACCCCAGCCTTGTCTCACAGCAGGCAGGAGCTCATCTGTCTTGTTCTGCCTTCCTAATTACCCTGGAAGGGCCAGAACAAAGAACACCTGAGAATACTGAAAGTGCCTAAAGACCCCTGCTCCTACGTTGTTTTCCCATCTAAAGCAGACTCTTCAGCCGGGGGGGGGGCAGTGGGACCTGGTCTTCAGACAAAACTCCCTGAGTCTAATGTGTGTCTGGTTCTAGGACTAGGGCACAGAAATAGAGCTTAAAATTTGGGGAGGATAAGGAGTGTATCTACTGCTTCTCTCTCCTCCATCCTCAATCCTACCATACCCTGTTCATATCTACACTGCAGGAACCACTTCTCCAGAGGGCGAGAATGGAGGAGCATGGGACCTGTCCATCACAGCAACACGCGAGCACAAGCAAAACACTGAATAAAGAATTGTTTGGAGATTATGTGCAGCCCTGCTGAGCCTCATTTATACGAGCTCCTAGTTCATCCATGGCTCGGGCTTAAGATGAGTAACATGATGAGGGTAGCGTGCCAAGCAGAAATCACTTCAGAGAAAAATATCTTGACTTTAGAGCTGTGGTTCTCAAATGGAGGCGATTTTGCCCCCTAGGAGAAATTTGGCAATGTATAGAGACATTTTTGGTTGTCATAACTAGGGTGGGCCAGGGATGCTGCCAAATATCCTGTAATGCACAAAACAGGAAACAGGTATCCTTTACCAAGAACACTTCAGCCCAAAATGTCAAAGGCATCTCGGTTGTGAAACCTTGTTCTAGAGCCTCTCCCTGCTCCCGTGCTGTGAGGATCTTAAGACTCCTAAACTCACAGATGATTGTTTTCAACCTATTTATCTCACCATCCTCAATGATCAGAAGTTCACCTTGAGATGGACTTACTCCTAGTTCTGCTGCATTCTGGGTTTCTCTCCAGACCCCTCTTCCTCCTCTCACCTGGGCCACCAGGGAGGTTGGCAAAGGGCAGGAAAAATGCCCCAAGACTTAAATGGAATGTCATCAGGTGAAACGCTATCTCTTACCTTAACTCTTATTCGGTGGGAAACAAGGTTCCTAATAGGGATAGAGTTAAGGGTGGAGGCAACAGCAGGATGGGGATAATTAAGAGAACCTGAATTAAATTTTTAATATTTTAAAAGAGGAAAGTTGCTGGGAAGCTGGTAAACAGAAACAGAGGATTGATTAGAGGCCTAACTAGAGAGAGACACTGGTATTAGCAGAGAGATATTGAGGGGCTGTGAGCCTAAGGTTTGAAATCTAAAGAGTGGAAAAGGGAGTAGTCACCCCCACCAGCCCATTTGACATCTGCTTTAGTTCATTCCAGGAGGAAGAACGGCAGGGAGGTAGGGAGCTTCTCAGCAAAGCCAGCTTCAGCTTTGATAATTTCACCCACCTACCCCATTTAAGGAGTTCCAGGTTAAGAGTTTAAAAACAGGTGGCACCCAGACCATCATTCAGGAGACAGGAACTCATTCCAGGTTCCTAGAGAACTCCTATCTCAGATCTGAGGGTGTCCAGGGCTTCAGCTGAGCTCCTCTGGCTAACCAGTAGTCACTTGGTCAGTCCTGCTGCCTTGACCCCATCTCCAGGAGGGGCTATAGCCAGAGGGAGCAGAGGGAGTCCAGCCCCCAAGCCTTGTGAGGCACTGTTAGGCAGATAGGGAAAAGAGGGGTCCTTAGATCACTGGTTCAAGGAGGGATCTGGTAGGGGCAGCATTTCTTCTGGGCTGGAAACAGAATGGGGGTTTCAAGATGGCAGAACCTGAAATTAAAAAAAAAAATTTTTTTTTCTTAAAGAAGATTAGCCTCAAAGAAAACCAAGGCTTTAGGAAGAAGGCACTACCTAGTGCAGACTTTAAGCTGTTTCCACAGTGTGTTCTTTACTTCTATCTGCACAACACCTTCTCAGTCTTTCTATATCCTACGCTTTTTTTTTTTTTTTTTTTTTTGAGACAATCTCGCTGTGTTGCCCAGGCTGGAGTGCAGTGGCACGATCTAGGCTCACTGCAACCTCTACCTCCCGAGTTCAAGTGATTCTCCTGCCTCAGCTGCCTGAGTAACTAGGATTACAGGCGTGTGCCATCATGCCTGGCTAATTTTTGTACTTTTAGTAGACACAGGGTTTCGCCATGTTGGCCAGGCTGGTCTCGAACTCCTGACCTCAAGTCATCCGCTGACCTCGGCCTCCCAAAGTGCTGGGATTATAGGCGTTAGCCACCATGCCCAGCTTAGATCCCACATTCTTGAATCTTCCCTTCTAATTCCTCCCTATCTCCCATTCTTTTTTTTTTATTTTTTGAGATAGAGTCTCACTCTATCACACAGGCTGGAGTGCAGTGGCGTGATCTCAGCTCACTGTAACCTCCACCTCCCGGGTTCAAGTGATTCTCATGCCTCAGCCTCCCAGGTAGATGTGACTACAAGAGCATGCCACTGTGCCTGCCTAATTTTTGTATTTTTTGGTAGAGACGGGGTTTTGCCTCATTGGCCAGGCTGGTCTTGAACTCCTAGCCTCAAGTGATCCACCCACCTCAGCCTCCCAAAGTGCTGGGATTACAGGCATGAGCCACCACGCCTGGCCACACCTTTCTTTCTTGCATGAGATCAGGGTTCTGAGTCAGGGTATCAGGTTGTGTTGTTATGGGGGCTGAGGCGTAGGGTGGGTTTCTCTATCACTCACCGTTCCATTATTGGAGCTATAAGCCCCTAGAATTGCTCCATGGCCTATCTCGGTTTCCCTTGGATCTCATCTGCTCCTGAACTGCACCTGTCTGTGAAAAAACAGATGTGAGACACCTTCCTAAGTCTTCATATCCTACAGTAAGAACTCTACTTTGTGCCCTCCAAGGAAAAGGTTGATGCCATCTCCTTGACAATAGCAGCCGTCTACTAACCGCCATTCCTCCTAGGGGAGTCTCAATGCCTCTTTTCACACTGGCCTTCATGAGGATGAGGTAAAATGGGTCTTTTACTAATATTCCCTCACAATGGATTCTCCCCTATATACCTGAGTTTCAGGATCTGGGAAAAGACTATCTTTAGACCCATTTCCCTTATTTTGGGAACAGAAATGCATCTTAGACATTGTTTAGGATGACGGTGCTCAGCTTTTTTCCTGTCCCAACACTCCTAAATATATGATTTACTCTGACACTGAGATAGCAGCTCTTAATTAGGAGAAGGGAGGATTATAAGCTTTTTGGAAAAAGCCTTCCAACTATTAAGATATATATACCCCCTACCCCAGTGAAGAACAATCTGCTAAGTTGTAAAGATGAGAGAACCTAGGCCCAGACACCTAAAATGCCAGGTCTCAGGTTTCCACAACTTGTGACCAGGACTAGAATCCCAGGTTTTTACTTCCCCATTGAGTATTTTCATATGTCCCTAGCTTGAACTTTCAAAAAGAAGGAATGGTTATAGACCTCACCCCCGTATCAACCTCTCCCCATTTCCTTGTTACCATGGCAAGTCCATCTCCGGCCCCCATCTCCCCAGAGCCAATGTGAGTCAGGTGGACAAAATTCATTGGTTCCCCAATCATGGTCCGGTCAATCCGTCTTCTCTTCTTCTTCTGCTTGGAGAAGATAAGGAGTCATGTCTTAAGGCCCCTCCTCCAGTTAGAGTGGAGGAAAGGAAAAGAGTCTTCAAAACCACTAAAAAGCTAAGGGCCTGGTGGGAAGAGGGGATGTGGCATTGTAACAGGGAAACCACTAGGGCATGAAAGGCAAAGCTGGAACAACAAAAGCACACAGAAGACATGAACCAGAGTAGTGAGGGCAGTGGCCTGTAGAGTGAACACCGGACGAAGAAAGGACACGTCAAAGTCACCTCTGACTGATGATGAAATAATGGGGAAAACTGACAGGTATGCAGCTCCACCTACAAACCCCGCCCAGCTCAGAATGGACAGGAACAGGAGGTAATAGCTAGGACTATTCACTTCTTCCATCACCCAATGCCCTTTATTCCACATATACAGCTGCTTGACTATAGAAGCTCCTGACACAGAGGGAGGCAAGAAGTGTGCTTTTTAGATGGCAGATCCTAGATGGTGTGGCTACCTCACAGCACATGGTAATTGACTGCTCTTTGGGTTAGGATGGGGGTGGGGAGACTCACCGGCTGGGGTTTCTCTACCACACAGCAGCCCAGTTTGTGCCAAAATTCACTCATGTTCCCTGATGGTTCCAGCTTCACTCCTCTGTCTGAGGCCCCAAAGGGCTCTTGCTCTGGTGTTTGGACAACCCACTCCTCACTCTCCCCAGATATAACAACACCCTGGGTTCACTCAGCTGGATGGGTCCAGAGAAAGTAGAATCCCTGGAACCCTTAACTGAGCAGTGAAGGTCAGTGTCTCAGAGCCTGAGAGATGAACAGGACCAGAGAGAGAGGTGGGCAGGCAGGCACAAGGTTATGTCTTCCTCAGACTCGGAACCCTGGATTAGAAGAAAGTAAAAAGAAAGAGAAATGAGAAATCTCCCCCTCCCCCAATCCTTGAGAAACCTCCTGATGAGCCTATATCTTCTCAGTCCTCCCTGAGGGGCCCGAGACCTGTACACCAACACTCGTTCCCAAACACTACAAACCTCAGTTTGACTCTTAAGATAAAGGAACAGAACCAAAAGGCCACCAAGGGGTTAAGGAGCAGTGGCTGGTGGTACCAAGGGAGAGGAAGGGGGCTAGAAGCACTTAGAGTTAAAAGGATGGGCGAGGACCAAAGGACAGTGGCAGAAATTAGCAAAGTTTGGGGTGCTAGAAGCTCCAGCTCCCTTCTCTCTGAGTTTAGGGCAGAAGGGGAGGGGCATTTAAGTGACTCTGAAGAGGAAATAGTGGTTTTTTGTTCTCACAAACAAGGTCTCCACCCTGTCCCTGCCTTTTTTCTTACCTTGCCCTGAATGCTAGAGTTTCTTTAAGAACAGGGGAGCCCTGGACCACTGAGGTCCTAGGAGACTAACTGACAGGTTGGCCCTCAGGAAAGACTTTCTACAATGAGAAATGTTTTCCCCCTCTGCTGCCCTGTTCCTCCTGATTTCCCTCCAGTGAAATCCAATCCCTCCCAGAAGCCAGTTAGCAGTTCCTTTATTACCTGACCTTGAGATCCTTCCTGAAGGCTGTGTACATTCTGTTTATCTGTGTCCTGTATCACTGCACTCCTGTGTGTACACCTCTGTTTGCACATGTGTGGCATGGCCATATCTCCACGTGTGTCCAGTACAGATCATCTGTGTACAGGTTGTGGGTACATGTGCCAGGTATCTTCTGTCCCATGAGGAATATTTTCCCCACCGTCCACATGTCCTATCTGCCACTCTGCTCTGCCTCACACCCTATAGGGCCCAGGCTCCCCTCCAGCTGTGACCTGTTCTCCCCTCCCTCCTCACCAATTCCATCCTCAAGCTTCATCAGTCAACCAGACACAAGGAACTTTCCAATAGTACTAGTGTCCAGGGAAGAACTTCCTCCCTTCTCACTACTGCCAGCCAGGGTAGGACACATCTGGGTTTCTTCTTAGACTCACTTGCATTTCCCCAGTCCTATAGTACAGACAACCTCAAAGATTCCAAAAAGGGGAGTTTCATAAATACGACACTTTAACATGAACAGGAATCTCCCTTTCTTCCAGGCCAGGAACACTGATGCTTTGGCACCCCAGACTGATTTAAAAACAAGAGATAGGCCGGGCGTGGTGGCTCACGCCTATAATCCCAGCACTTTGGGAGGCCAAGGCAGGCGGATCACCTGAGGTCAGGAGTTTGAGACCAGCATGGCCAACATGGTGAAACCTCATCTCTGCTAAAAATACAAAAGATTAGCTGAGTGTGGTGGCGCATGCATGTAATCCCAGCTACTTGGGAGGCTGAGGCAGGAGAATTGCTTGAACCGGAGGTTGCAGTGAGCCAAGATCGCGACATTGCACTCCAGCCTGGGCAACAAGAGCGAAACTCCACCTCAAAAAAACAAAACAAAACAAAAAAACAAGATAGCAGGGTGTAGTAGCATGCGCCTGTCATCCCAGGTACTGGGGAGGCTGAGGCAGGAGGATCACTTGAGCCCAAGAGTTGGAGGCTACAGTGAGCCATGTTTGCACCACTGCACTCCAGCCTGGGTGACAGGGCAAGACCCTGTCTCAAATACAAAAAAAAAAAAAAAAAAAAAAACACACACACACACATAAAGAGAGGTTTTTTAACAGCCTTGAGATGAGATCACACAAACACTCAAATGCAGCGTCTAGGGGAAGGGAGAACCCAGGAGGCTAGGCTTTCTCTTACTTCCCTTCTCACCACTGGAAGGGAGGAGTAACCAGAAGGAGCGGAAGCTAAAACACAGCTGTCCAGAGAGGAGAGCTGTGGTCAGTGGGACGTCAGTGAGTCAGTCATAGGGTTTATCCTGATGGTGATGGTGGCAGGTGGTAAGGGTTGGGGGAAAATGAAGAATTAGAGGAAACCCCCAACACCAGCAGGCAGGCTGTACTGCGACTGGACTCTCCCTCAACATCTCCTGCCCTGCTCAAAGCTGAGGGACAGAGGTGGATAGTGCTGGGAGCGAAGAGGAGAAGAGAGGGGGAGGAGGAGAGAGGGAAAGGGGCAGTGCAGAGAACAAGGCCATTTCTGTTTCTTTTCCAGGGACCTGACCAGAGCTGGGTGGAGGGAAAGTGTGTGTGTGGGACTTGGCATGAAATGACCAATGATGACGAGATGTGACCAGGAAATTCCATTCCCTAGGACATTAGGGTCTCTGAAACTTGAGGGTGGGGTCAGAGTGTGAAGACAGGTCAGGGTGAATGTGATGGTAGCGCAGGGAAGGGGGGATGGGAACAAAGCCAAAAAAGGAAGTAAGAGCCACTGGCGGCCACTCTTCTTTAAAGCAGCCAGAAGAGAGTGGGCTGAGGAAAAATGAAGTCCTGAGCTGGTCAGCCCAGGCGGAAGAGCCACCGAATCCAACCCCACAGTGGGTAGGGAAGGGGCTGAGAAATCAACAGGAGGGATGAGGATTAGACCGCATAAGGCCACGTCCTTGGTGCTCAGAACTCGGCCTCTCTGAGTTCCAAATGGCAAGAGTGAAATATGGAACCGGGAAAGCCACCCCCCACCCCCACCAAGATCACACTAGGACTTGAGGGTCTCAAAGCTGTTGGGAGGTGAGCAGAAGGGTTAGGAAAGAGGTGCCAGGGAGGAAGGATGTACAGGCTAGTTCTCTGGTCCCATTCGGGCCCCAAACCGGTTCACCCGGTCCCACCGCCTCTGGCCCTAAGGCCTCCAACCCGCGGCCTGACAAGCCCTCACATGAAGCAGCTGGAGAGAAAGAAAGAATCGAGAGAATGGAATGGGCAATTCTGGCTAGAAGCCCGGGGCAGCAGCTGGTCCCTGTGTGGAGACCCCTAGACATGGAGGGCTGCGGAGGGGCTCTGGAGAAGTGGAGTGGACTCCATATTTCAGCCAAGTGACAGGCCCAGCTCCAACATTCCCCTTCCCCAGGAAAGGTCTTCTGGGGGCTTAAGAGGAAAGAGGGCTAGGCCCTAAGCCTCCCCTCCCCAAATATATTCAATCACTCAGATTCCGTATCTGTCTCCCCCCACTACCCAACTCTACCCAGAAGTTCTCTGCTCTTCCCAACCCTTAATCGGATTGGGACCTCCCTGGGAATCTTTCGGACCCTCCCTTTCCCACCCCCACCCCAACATTCCAGTTCCTTCTTTTCCTTCTACTCTTCAGCGGCCTCAGCCTGCGCACCCCAGGAGGGTGGATGAGGACGGCCACCCCGGGCGCGCACCCCGTTCCCAACGCCCCAGCATCTCTGCAGCCCAAGACATCCGCCTTCCCCACACCCCGCATCCGGTGTGTCTCCGCCTGGCCCTGCCGGCGCGGCGGGCGGGCCGGGGGACCAACTGCATGGCCTCACCTGCTCTTCTCCGGTATCCAGACGTTCAGCTACAGCTGGCGGGGGTGAGGGGCTCTGCTCCGTGGCCGCCAGTGTGGGCTTCCCGGGCTAGCTCTGCGGCCCGGTGGGGGAGCCCAGGACGAGCCGGCAGAGGTGGGGCCGGCTGAGGGCGGAAGCGGCGGCGACGCGATTACGAAACCCGTCCGGCTCGGAGCCGAGCGCACAGCTCCCCTCTGGACTGCGGAGGCACTGCACTGTGCGAGGCGTGGGAGGGTGCCTCTGCAGCCCCCCAAGGCCGCCGCCCCTGAGGGGAGAACCGGAGAATGCGAACACCTAGATGAGGGCCTGGTACCCAAGCTGAGGCCCCCGAAATTTCACGTTCCCTTTGCGCGCCAGGCATTTCGGGACAAAACGAAGCGGAGCCCCCCAAACCCCGAGACCTAACCAAGTTCAGAGATTCGCAGAAGCACGCCCCCCCACCCCAAATCTCTTCTGTGCTCTACCCAAAATGGAATAGGACTAGGTTTATTTACCCATTGTGAGGGTAGAGAGGCGAGTCGGGAGGATCAGGGATTGGGAGAACGGGTGGAAAAATATGATTCTTAAAAATACCTTGTAACCTGAAGTCCTTAAATTGTAGAAGAGAGGAACACTACTTTCCATTGTAGTCTAGAGTTAAGATTTCAAGTCCATAAATTAGAGGACCTAAAATTAGAGGGCAATTAACTGCTCATTCATTGCGCCCCTAGTCAGCACGGGTATGCTGGAGGAGATTGGGAATAATAGCGCAGACCAATGAGCCTACGGAGACGCTTTAATCGTCTCTTTCCCTCAAGTGTTCTGGAACCTATCATTTGAATTAGCCGAGTCAGGCAGGAGGGGGCGGGGAAATCCTTCCGCCCTTCTTAGGAGGGGCTGCATTGCAGGGGGAGAGCTAACTGACAGTCTCAGTCACTGAAGAGGGAAAAGGAGTGAGAAGACAAAGCCGTCAAAGCCCCAACAGCTTTGTATTTCTCCAGCCCGGCACAGATCCCGGAGCCCCCGAGGCACTCCCTCCATCTTTGGAACACGCCAGTAATTGATTGATAACAGGTAAACCAAACTGAGGGAGGGGGGCAGGGGGCTGCAAAGATAGAAGAGCGGCTGCTTATGGTTAGATTGAAAGACCCCACATAAGGTGGGGGACAGCTGAAGAGGAGAGAAGGGGGCGCTATGAACAATGGGTAGTTATTTCTTCACAGCATCCATGCCTTGTTACCTTGTACAGACCATTAATTTCTAACAATTTACATGTAGTTATTTCTCAGCACCTACCTCCTTATTTCAAATATCCTTTTCTGTAATTTATTGTCCTGTGTATTTAATATATTCAGTCTACTTATCTTCCTTTTCAAACCATAATTTGTTCTACCAGCTATTTGATGAATCTTTAGTCCTACTGTATCTCTCTGCCCTCTACTTCCCTATACTTGCAATTTTTTTTCCGTAGTGTTCTATGTTTCTCTGTAGGAGGGAGTTTGGGAGGGGGTTATATGGGATAATGTTTAGTGTAATCCTGACCTTTCTTTGGACAATCTCTTTCACTCCACCTCAAATCTTTGCTCCAAAGAAAGAGGCAGCCTAGGGTAGGAAAGGTGGGGGCCTCTGTGTTGGAGAACTGCCTGATTCCATAGTGAAATCAGTATAGCCCACAGGAGCTAGCTATGGGGACAGATTCTGGAAAAGAATGATTATTTGCAGCTCAGTGGAATTGGTGGGGGAATGCTAATAGGAAAATCCAAGCTCTGACTGAGGCACACATTATGAGATGCCAGAGAGCTTCCGCTCCCCTCTACCACCACCACCACCTTGTCCTTCCCCCTTCCCCATGGTGGCAGCATGACACAGCAAGGCCCTGTTGAGTAGGCCTTGGATGCCCACAAAGGGTCTGGACAAAGGATATTTGGGTGTGTCTGTGTGCCTCCGAGAGAGATGTATCTTTCTAATCTATATATTTGCTAATCATTTATCTCTAAGAACAGAGTGATAATTAGAAATTGCCTTTGCCTAAAATACCTGGATAATTTAAAATGAAGGTTAGTGGGAAGCATTTATTGAACATATGTTGTGGTACAAGGCACTGTCGAAACCCTTTAAGTAAATGATACCGTTTAACATAACGATAGATGTAAAGATAGATGAAGTAGGGGTGGAGAGCATTTGTGGAGGGGAAGGGGAAGCTAGCCAAAAAAGGAACCTTTTGCAAAATTTGGAGTATTTGATAATTAAATCCATACTGTATTAAATCAAAAATGTCATTACTATTTACATTAGTGAATAGTATTTTAACTTCAATTTTCTGTGTAGTCTTAGTTTTATGTTCTTGACTTGATTTTAATGCCACATATGCTTGCATGCATGTCTTTCTTGAATATATTTTGTACCCTGTGTACATGTCTCTGGGTCAAT
>NW_012101354.1:1519242-1522415 GCF_000951045.1 Mandrillus leucophaeus | reverse complement strand
AGCCAGGATGGTCTTGATCTCCTGACCTCGTGATCCGCCCGCCTCGGCCTCCCAAAGTGCTGGGATTACAGGCGTGAGCCACTGCACCCGGCCACAACTAATGTTTCTTGACCCTTGGCTAGCAAGTAGCAGGATGGAGGCTGTAGGCAGCTGTAATAGTCATATAATATCAGGCACGGCTTGGGTAGAATGAGTAGAGAAAGTGATAGATCCATTAATGCACAGAAGAGTATCTGATTCTGTTAAGAGACCTTCTTCCAATCTGAACTTTACTTTAAATCCAAATGGATTTCCAATCCATTTGCTCTCATTATCATCAGTATACTCCAGCATTGGGATCAGAGAAAAGAGACCCCTATTACAGCATAGAAAAGTTACTTATTTATTATTACTTTTTTTTGAGATGGAGTTTCACTCTTGTTGCCCAGGCTGGAGTGCAATGGCGAGATCTTGCCTCGCTGCAACCTCCGTCTCCCAGGTTCAAGCAATTTTCCTGCCTCAGCCTCCCAAATAACTGGGATGACAGGCATGCGCCACTTCACCTGGCTAATTTTGTATTTTTAATAGAGACAGGATTTCACCATGTTGGTTGGGCTGGTCTTGAACTTCTCACCTCGTGATCTGCCTGCCTCTGCCTCCCAAAGTGCTAGGATTATAGGCGTGAGCCACTGCGCCTGGCCAGGAAAGTTCTTCTAGCACCTGGGTTTTGTTCTGAAGGAGAGTAGGCTAGAGAGAAATGGATTGTTAAGGCTTACCTGTGGGCTAATATATGGGAATGGCAAGGTATTAAATAGTGAGGGAAAGTTAATCAGCAGCCTTGAATGTCTTTGTGTAGAAAGCCCAGCACTCGTGTACAGAGAAGGTAGACTGGTTTTTATCCTTGGGGAATCTCCTAGGTATGGGGACAGATTCTGGAAAAGAATGATTATTTGCAGCTCAGTGGAATTGGTGGGGGAATGCTAATAGGAAAATCCAAGCTCTGACTGAGGCACACATTATGAGATGCCAGAGAGCTTCCGCTCCCCTCTACCACCACCTTGTCCTTCCCCCTTCCCCGCAGTGGCAGCATGACACAGCAAGGCCCTGTTGAGTAGGCCTTGGATGCCCACAAAGGGTCTGGACAAAGGATATTTGGGTGTGTCTGTGTGGCTCCAAGAGATGTATCTTTCTAATCTATATATTTGCTAATCATGTATCTCTAAGAACAGAGTGATAATTAGAAATTGCCTTTGCCTAAAATACCTGGATAATTTAAAATGAAGGATAGTGGGAAGCATTTATTGAACATATATTGTGGTACAAGGCACTGTCGAAACCATTTAAGTAAACGATACCATTTAAGATAATAATAGATGTAAAAATAGATGAAGTAGGGGTGGAGAGCATTTGTGGAGGGGAAGGGGAAGCTAGCCAAAAAAGGAACCTTTTGCAAAATTTGGAGTATTTGATAATTAAATTTATACATTAAATCAAAAATTTCTTTACTATTTACATTAGTGAATAGCACTTTAACTTCAATTTTCTGTGTAGTCTTACTTTATGTTCTTGACTTGATTTTAATGCCACATATGCTTGCATGCATGTCTTTCTTGAATATATTTTGTACCCTGTGTACATGTCTCTGGGTCAATGACATAGAGATTTTAGGCCTTTTGAGTTAATATTTCATAAAATTTCCTTTAGCTTTTTAAATTGCAAGATAGCTCTACCAAACACTCAGGGACTGTTTGAGCAGTTTTTTATACATAGTCTGGTTGTAAGAAAAGGAGTCAGTTTGTCAAAGAGCTTTTTCTTTTTCTCAGATTCTAGCTTGCTCCCTACTGCCCTTTGCTTTTCCCCATTCAGATCACAATTATAGGAACAATCACCTAACCTACGGAATATCTATTCTTCAGCAACTAAGAATTATTTTAAGTTTTGGGAATACTGGTATAGGTTTATATAAAACTGTTGGCAACTATCCATGTACAACACAAAAAGGGATCAGATTGGGAATTATGAGACCTGGATTCTATAGAAACTGGCTGGAAGTCTTCCCATTAATTTCTAAGATGTCTTCTAGTTTTAAAATTCTGTGATTTTTCCTCCCATGATTCTTTTTTTTTTTTTTTTTTTTTAGTTGGAGTCTCGCTCTGTCGCCCAGGCTGGAGTGCATTGGTGCGATCTTGGCTCACTGCAACCTCTGCCTCCCGGGTTCAAGCGATTCTCCTGCCTCAGCCCTCCGAGTAGCTGGGATTACAGGCACCTGCCACCGTGCCCAGCTAATTTTTGTAGTTTTAGTAGAGACGGGGTTTCACTATCTTGGCCAGGCTGGTCTTGAACTCCTGACCTTGTGATCCACCCACCTCGGCCTCCCAAAGTGCTGCGATTACAGGTGTGTGCCATTGCCCCAGCCCCATGATTCTATTTTTCAAAGAGCCTATAATGTGCCTTGCATTATACTAAGCTCGTTCTGGAGAAGACTTGTCAGGGAGGAGAGAGAAAACAACCCAGCTAGCTGGGGAAATAACTAGTAACAGTAAGAATCCCTGTAGCCACAAGTCCGTAACAGTACTGACTCCTAGGGTATGCTTCTTAGGATCTCTATAGTCCCAGATTTAAGCAGGGGGAGGTTGGTTAATGGATACAACCATTTTTTTTTTTTAGCTCTCTTTCTGTGCACATCTCAGCAAAGTACTATGGAGATTATCAGAGTTGAATATCATAGGATGATGACCTCACCTTTCCAACATGCTCCCCCACCCTGCTCCAATCCCTGCATCACCCTCCTTCTAAGCAGCTTCTCTGCTGAGTAATGCTCAGTTCCCAGGGTTTATTTTGGAACTTAAACTAAGAAGAAAAAGAACAACGCAGACTTCACTTTTAACATTAAAAACATCCTAGCCTACCCACTCACCATTCCTGAAGCCCCCACACTCTCACACATCACTGTGTTCTAGATTAACACTTTCTTTTTCTGCCTTGGTACAGTCATTTCACACTATACTGGAACATTTTGGAACCATTTAAGGCCATCACTTAGGAGTCTCTGACCTGGTGAGACCCAATAGGGTGTGTTGGAGAAAGGCCTTTTGAAACTTGGGGTTGTTTTTGGAGGCGGTAGAATGTTCTTTCTGCTCCTTTGGGAACATTTCAACTAATGCTTTTTTTTTTTTTTTTTTTTTTTTTTTTTT
>NW_012101354.1:1513486-1517397 GCF_000951045.1 Mandrillus leucophaeus | reverse complement strand
TTTGAGCAGTTTTTTATACATAGTCTGGTTGTAAGAAAAGGAGTCAGTTTGTCAAAGAGCTTTTTCTTTTTCTCAGATTCTAGCTTGCTCTCTACTGCCCTTTGCGTTTCCCCATTCAGAAAGCAGTAACACCATCCCTATACATAAAATACAGTAACAGTGATCTATGATCCCAAACTGATGGAGTTAGGTAAAACTCTACAGGGTGTTGGGGGAGATGCTAGAGGAAATAGAGTAGATGAAGCTGAGTAAGTTTAAGGAAGTTATCTGGAAGAGGTGAGTTTATAGTAGGGTTTAGAAGGCAAGAAGGAAAACAGCAGAAAAGTCATGGAAGGCCTTTTCACACATACTATGAGCTATTAAACCAAAGTCAAGAGGAGGAAGTCAAGTATTTTTAAGTATAATAGGAGTTTGGGCTAGGGGAATGGGGGTTCCTCTATAGACGTGGAGTTTTTTTTTGTTTTTGAGACAGGGTCTCACTCTATTCCCCAGGCTGGAGTGCAGTGGCACAATCTCAGCCCACTGGAACCTCTGCTTCCTAGGCTCAAGTGATTCTCCCACTCAGCCTCCCAAGTAGCTGGGACTACAGGCGTGCACCACCAGGCCCGGCTAATTTTCTGTATTTTTTGTAGACGGAGTTTCACCATGTTGCCCAGGCAGGTCTGGAACTCCTGGTCTCAAGCCATCTGCCTGCCTTAGCCTCCCAAAGTGCTGGGAATACAGGTGTGAGCCACTGAGCTCTTGAATGGAGTCCTGAAATGTGGAAAGTTTTTTTTTTTTTTTTTTTTTAAATAAGCCATTTAACCAGGCGAAGTGGCTCACGCCTGTAATTCCAGCACTTTGGGAGACTGAGGTCTTGATAGTGAATATGAAATGTGGAAAGTTTTTTTTTTTTTTTTTTTTTTTGACAGAATCTTGCTCTGTTGCTCAGGTTGGAAGGCTCACTGCAACCTCACCCTGCTGAATTCCAGCAATTCTTGTGCCTCAGCCTCCCTAGTAGCTGGAACTACAGGCATGAGCCACCATGCCTGGCTAATTTTTTGTATTTTTAGTAGAGGCAGGGTTTCCCCATGTTGGACAGGCTGGTCTTGAACTCCTGGCCTCAAGTGATCCACCCACTCTGCCTCCCAAAGTTCTGAGATCACAGGCATGAGCCACCACACCTGGCTGAAACACGGAAAGTATTTTAAGGTGGAGAATGGAGAGAGTTAAGCAAGACAGGAATGAGCATAACTCTAACAGAGGCTATACCACCGCTGGGAAGAATGGGCTAGGTTTTGGAAGGCCTTGAAAATCAGACCCAAGATCAATTTGATGCAATAGATGGTGAATAAGTCATTCCAAATGGGAAGAAGTTTAGAAAATAGTAGAAATTCATAATAAAGGGTTTCTGAAGCTTGTCCAAGGGAACTTGGATTATCTCCAGAGGTAATTGGGGATGTTGAGCTTCTTTTTCTTTCCTCCCCAAATTCCTTTTTACTGGTGGGCTTGGAAGATATACAATTTTCTAAAAAGAAATTCCTTTTTACCAGTATGTGGAGTATCTAAGCAAGGAAAGGCCATGGGCCACAAAGAAGTTGCTGTAGCATGAAAACTGACAAGTGGTTTCTTTCTAGGAAGCTATGAGGGACCCTGTGAGTAGCCAGTACAGCTCCTTTCTTTTCTGGAGGATGCCCATCCCAGAACTGGATCTGTCGGAGCTGGAAGGCCTGGGTCTGTCAGATACAGCCACCTACAAGATAAAAGACAGCAGCGTTGGCAAAATGATCGGGCCAGCAACTGCAGCAGACCAGGAGAAAAACCCTGAAGGTGATGGCCTCCTTGAGTACAGCACCTTCAACTTCTGGAGAGCTCCCATTGCCAGCATCCACTCCTTCGAACTGGACTTGCTCTAAGGCCAAGACTTCTCTCTCCCACCACCTTGCCCTCATTGTCTTCCCTCTCAAGTCCCTTCCTTTCCACTCCTTTCCCATTTTAATCTTCTCTCTCTATTGTGTTGGTGGTGCTGATGAATCTGCCAGAGTTGAGTTCTATGTATTTATTTATCTGTCTACTCCATTTCTCTCAAAAGCCCTCAAGTCACAAAGTAAATGGTTCAAGCAGTGGAGTACTGGGTCACAGGGATTCCTCCTTCCCCCTCAAATATTAACTCCAGAAACTAGGCCTGATTGGGGACACCTGAAAGTAGTATAGTAGTGCAAAATGGAAGACTGATTTTTGACTGTATTTTAATCAGCTTCAGAGATTCTTTAAACTTTCCTAATTTCCTGCTCTATGCCAGTAAATACAAATATTTCTTCAAGGGGTGATGAAAACCTCGGAAGTTTTAATCTGAAGTTATCTGCTATGAAAGGCTAAAGTGATTAAGTCTCATGCTTTTTTTTTTTGATCCTGCTCTTTCTTATATTCTTTTTCTTCCTCAGAGAAATCAGGAAGGTAGTTGGAGGTATAAAACAGGAGGAAATATTATGGAAAATGAAAATAGGGAAAATAACTGAATCATTTTAGAAGCAGCTAATTTCTTTTCTCCAGAGTATCCCTTCTTCAACCCTACTCACTTTACTACTTTGCTCCAGTGGGTTGAAAACTCTAGCTAAAGAAAGTTATCAAATCTTAATATGCATTCCTACTATTATTATAGTTTTTAAGGTTTCAATACAATCTTCTGAACGGCGTAAAGTCCTTAGTATTTTAGCCTTACCTCCTGCATTTGCAATATGTAAAACTAATCAGTGGGCACAGTTCAGCTACATTGAGACCCTGAAATGAACAATTACATTCTGACTCTGCATCTTGTCCCCAATCCTTCCAAAATTATTGTTGCTGATTTGTGCTGCCATTTAACTCATTTATTTAATAAAAACATTCAATCCCAGGACTGGAGTCTAGTTTTCTCTCTCTTCACAAGGGAAGTCATAGAAATCTGAGAAATTAGCCTTGCTTTCACACTCAGCTTATACATCTTTTTATGTTTTATTTTTTGAGACAGGGTCCTGCTCTGTCACCCAGGTTGGAGTGCAGCACTGCAATCACTGCTCACTGCAACCTCCACCCACCGGGGTCAAGGGGGCCTCCCACCTCAGCCTCCCAAGCAGCTGGGATTACAGGGGCCTGCCACCAGGCCCGGCTAATTTTTGTATTTTTCATAGAGATGGGGTTTCACCATATTGCCAGGCTGGTCTCGAACTCCTGACCTCAGGTGATCTGCCCGCCTTAGCCTCCCAAAGTGCTGGGATTTACAGGCGTGAGCCACTGAGCCTGGCCTCATTTTATCTTTCTATAATAATATTCAACTTAGAGGAAGAATGATTTGAATAGCATTTAGACATTAAATGGTGAACGTCACATTGAACAGATAAATAATGAAAGAGCAAAATCAACTTAAAACTAGAAAAGTAGGGAGACAGCTACAACCACTCTTCTGCTTGCCCACTGACTACCAACATATTTCAGGTAATAATTCTCCTAGGTGCCTAACAAGATAAACGAATTCACTCAAATACGTTATCTGCTTAATTTCTGGTTTTTGTGTGCCTACTATAGGAAAGCACTGAGCCAAAAGAATGTAAACGGGAATGAGACAAGACTCCAACTCTCAAGAGAAACTGTAAATACCAATATGGATAGGACAGCATTGGGTAGTGTATCATAAATAAGGACGATCTAGAGAAGTCCCCAAGAGAGAGGAAAAAAGGCAAATCCTCCCTCTAGGCCATGAAAACCCCACATCTAAAGACAGTCCCAATCTAACGGAGAATGGGGCCAGGAAGGATAAGCAGTGCGTCCTTTTCTATTTTTACTGAGTTTTGAAAGGCCCCTTCAGAGTCCTTCAGTCATGGCAATTGGTGGGTGGGGACAGGGATCAACTGGTAAATAAAATGACTAAATGGATTTGCAAACTCATGTTCCAT
>NW_012101354.1:1510410-1512956 GCF_000951045.1 Mandrillus leucophaeus | reverse complement strand
TGATGCACGATCCGAGTCTCCCTCAGCGGTTCTCCAGGTTCTTGGCGCCAACACGAGCCCCGGGCTCCGTCCCCTGCTGGAACTATTCAGACGCGCAAGACACGTAACCAGCAGTCCTCCGCCCCGTTAAATAGTCCTGCCTAGGATGCCTCGGTGACGCACTTTTCCACCTCAGAAGTCCCTCAGCAGATATGCTATGAGCCTCGGAGGTGCATCATCTTTCTGTTCAAATGGGAGTATGGGTTTTCTGATCATTTTCCCTTCACAGATTCCTCCGCCAGAAATCTTACTCGCGGCGTCTTCATTTCCGGGTCCGCCATTTCCTTGCCTCTGTTTCTCCACGAGGGGGGGTTAAAGGCCCCCAAAACATGCACACATGAAAAGGGCAAAAAGTAACCGTCCTTGACAGGCAGTCTTAACTAGAGAAGGAAACGGGACTAAACTGGCGGGCTCCGTGGAAGCGCGGCCGGCAGCGTCCCGGACGAGGAGGTGAGGGGAAAGAAGAGATGTGTGGACTCCGGGGGGCGTCAGGGCTGGAAAGGAAAGTGCCGTGAGAAGTCACACCGCTTCCCAGCCCAGCCTCGGACTTCTGGGTGCGGACAGCGCGGCTCCCCGTCACCGAAGCGGGGGCAGCTGGGGGAGGGGGACGGAGAGGAAGGGGATGCTGTCGGGAGGAAGGGGAGGGGATTGGAAGGAGGTGAAGAAGGGGGTGGGTGTAAGACCTGGGGCTGGGGAGCTGGACCAAGGGAAGCCCAGGCCGCGGAGGTGACCACTAGGGGGCGAGGCGGAGCCGGAGCCGAGGCCTGTCGCCAGAGGCTGAGTTTGGCTCCCTGCCCCAAATTGGTTCCCATCTTTCAGACAGACATTGGTGTGAGGAACTGTAGGGTTTATGATAGAGAGGGAAACGGCGACCCTCATTCTCTGACCCTAATAATGACCTGAAAGATAACTAGTGAACTCGGTCATCTGAACGAGAGCAGTATGAGTCCCGCCTCTGCTTTTTTGCTTTTTTTTAAGACTGAGTCTCGCTCTGTCACCTAGGCTAGAGTGAGTGGCGCGATCTCGGCTTACTGCAACCTCCAGCTCACTGCAGCCTCCGCCTCCCGGGTTCAAGCGATTCTCCTGCCTCAGCCTCCCGAGTAGCTGGGATTACAGGCGTGTGCCACCGTGCACAGCTAATTTTTGTATATTTTTAATAGAGACAGGGTTTCACCATGTTAGCCAGGCTGGTCTCGAACCCCTCACCTTAGGTGATCCGCCCACCTTGGCCTTCCAAAGTGCTGGGATTACAGGCGTGAGCCACGCTCCCGGCCTCGACTCCGCTTCTTTCACAGTTGTTTGTACAGCTGGCCTCCCAGTGGGGACTTGAGCAATACTAAAAGAAACATAGATTCTTCCATTGCAATTCTCCTTTCCGTTGGCTGTCTCCTGTTCTCACGTACTTCCTTGACAGAGGTCATCCCATTCCTCTCCCTTTCCCCGAAAGGGCTTTCTCTCTAGAGGGTCCCCCCACCCCATTGTCTTTGGAAAAGGACAATCTATGGCTTACTATCAACAATGTAACAAAATTTTGGCCATCCATTCATTTAATCACTTGGTCCACTCAATCCAGTAGAGATGTTCTTAGACATGTATTTTCACACCTGCTTTGATGACAGTAAGGACAAAAAACCCATCCAAATTCTTAAATAAACAAAAGTAATTAATTACTCTTGGATAATAGAATACTTTGTTGTCAAGAGCTCAAGCACTTCATGAATTATTAAAACACACACTTATTGAAAGGTTTTGGCCGGGCGCAGTGGCTCACGCCTGTAATCCCAGCATTTTGGGAAGCTGATGTGGGAGGATCCCTTGAGCCCTGGAGTTCTAGACCAGCCTGGGCAAAATAGGGAGACCCCTGTCTGTGCAGACAAAAAAAGAAAAAAAAAAATTTTAATCATTTGGGCGTCGTAGTGCCCACTGGTGGTTCCAGCTACTCGGGAAGCCGAGGTGGGAGGATCGCTTGAGCCCAGGAGGTCGAGGCTGCAGTGAGCCGTGATTGCGCCACTGCACTCCAGCCTGGACCACAGAGTGAGGCCCTGTCTCTTTAAAAAACAAACAGGCTGGGCGTGGAGGCTCTCGTCTGTAATCCCAACACTTTGGGAGGCCGAGGAGGGTGGATCACCTGAGGTCAGGAGTTTGAGACCAGCCTGGCTAACATGGTGAAACCCCATTTCTACTAAAAATACTAAAAATTAGCAGAGTGTGGTGGCACACGCCTGTAATCCCAGCTACCCAGGAGGCTGAGGCAAGAGAATGGCTTGAACCCGGCAGGCGGAGGTTGCAGTGAGCCGAGATCATACCGTTGTACTCCAGCTTGGGCAACAAGAGCAAAACTCCATCTCAAACAAACAAACAAACATACTTTATCCAATCCCCTATTGATATATATTTAGGTTCTTTTCAATCTTTTTATTTATTTTTATTTTTAGAGACAGGGTCTTGCTCAGTACTTTATTCCATCCCCTACTGACATATATAGGTTCTTTTCCATCTTTTTTTAT
>NW_012101354.1:1504817-1508570 GCF_000951045.1 Mandrillus leucophaeus | reverse complement strand
TGAAACTCCATCTGTACTAAAAATACAAAAAACTGGCCGGGCATGGTGGCTCACGCCTGTAATC
This sequence comes from Mandrillus leucophaeus, assembly GCF_000951045.1. Taxonomy (NCBI): domain Eukaryota; kingdom Metazoa; phylum Chordata; class Mammalia; order Primates; family Cercopithecidae; genus Mandrillus; species Mandrillus leucophaeus. Next base: position 1,508,506 of record NW_012101354.1, on the reverse strand, counting down.
CCAGCACTTTGGGAGGCCCAGGAGGGTGGATCACGAGGTCAGGAGATCAAGACCATCCTGGCTAACACAGTGAAACCCCATCTCTACTAAAAATACAAAACATTAGCTGGGCGTCGTGGTGGGCGCCTGTAGTCCCAGCTACTTGAGTGGCTGAGGCAGGACAATGGCGTGAACCTAGGAGGTGGAGCTTGCATTGAGCCTGGGCAACACAGCGAGACTCCATCTCAAAAAAAAAAAAAGCCGGGCAGGAGACTGAGGCAGGAGAATCGCTACAACCTGGGAGGCAGAGGTTGCAGTGGGCTGAGATTGTGCCACTGGACCCCAGCCTAGGCAACAGAGAGAGACTTCATCTCAAAAAACACCCCCCCAAAAAAACATAAAACAAAAAAAGATTGTCTTAATGAGAATGCAGCCCAGTAGGTCTCAGCCTTATTTCACCCAACTCCTATTCAAGATGGAGTTGTTCTGGTTCAAACACCTCTGACACTTCTCCCCTCCCTTTTATTGGAGAGCCCTTAATCCTAGGGGTTACAAATGAATAAAGATCCATCTTCTGTAACTTTTTCAGGCTGAATAGGGGCGATGATATTCCTGCCTGACTCTTAGGGTTTCCTGTATTCAAGGGTTCAGAGAGGAGCTCAGTCAGAAAGCATCAATATGGTGAGAGCTATTCATAACTCCAACAAAAGGTGATATCTGGAAGATGAAAAAGTGTTCAGTTTAAGACAACAGGCTTATCCTGCATTCCTACACAAAGAGTACAACAGCAATATACTGCACAACAGTAAAGCAAAATAAGCAAAACTGTCCCAAGTAAACTAAATAAGAAGGTTTTCTGTGAACTGGGCAACTGTTGGAACCAAGCTAATTTAGGGTTACTAGCTGATTCCAGTATTGTGCCCAGAATTAGAATATTGATCCAAATTTTTACATTACCCATCCCTTTTGTTTCTTTTGAGCAGCAGCCAGAGATCACTGGTTGGTTCACAGGAATAAGCAGGGTTAGTCTAAATTGCAGAAAAAAACTTAAAAACGATTGATGAGACTAGAAATTTTTTTTGTTTGTTTTGTTTTTTTTTTGAGACAGAGTCTTACTCTGTCACCTAGGCTGGAGTGCAGTGGCCAGTGGCACAATCTCGGTTCACTGCAAGCTCTGTCTCCTGGGTTCAAGCAATTCTCCTGCGTCAGCCTCTGGAGTAGCTGGGATTATAGGCATGCGCCACCACGTCTGGCTAATTTTTGTATTTTTACTAGAAACGGGGTTTCACTGTTTCGGCCAGGGTGGTCTTGAACGCCTGACTTTGGGTGATCCACCTGCCTCGGCCTCCCAAAGTGCTGGGATTACAGGTGTGAGCCACTGCGCCCAGTCTCCCATTTTTACTAAAGGCAAATCATGGTAAAATAGATTGGGTTTATCATACTTGGTCTGATTATTTGTATAAAGTGCAGCAAGAATGATGATTTTTCACATAGGCTTTTTAAATTGGCTTTGAAAGAACTCTGTTCCATAAAAGGAATCTCCCATAAGACTTACAAAGCCAATTAAAGCCCCTTGGGAAAACTGGCCTCATACCTTGTCTAAAGTCCCTGTACAGGGTTCCTGATGTGTGGTAAGTAAAGAATGTCACTTTTTGACAGGCCCAGGAGCCCCAAATTATCCTGGGACCTCAGGAGGGGAGGAATTTATCCAACTCATAGGTTTTTTTTTGTTTTTGTTTTTGTTTGTTTTTTGAGACAGAGTCTCACTCTGTCACCAGGCTGGAGTGCAGTGGCACGATCTCAGCTCACTGCAGCCTCCACCTCCCAGGTTCAAGTGATTCTCCTGCCTCAGCCTCCCGAGTAGCCAGGACTACAGGTGCACACCACCACGCACAGCTAATTTTTGTATTTTTAGTAGAGACAGGATTTCACCATGTTGGCCAGAATGGTCTCTTTCTCTTGACCTTGTGATCCGTCCGTCTCAGCCACCCAAAGTGTTGGGAGTATAGGCATCAGCCACCGCACCCAGCTGCTCATAGGTATTTGAGAGTATAAACCCACGGCTGGGCTGAGCTTTAAACAAAAAGAGAGGAGAGGCCAGGCGCAGTGGCTCATGCCTGTAATCCCAGCACTTTGGGAGACTGAGGCAGGTAGATCACAAGGTCAGGAGTTCAAGACCAGCCTGACCAACATGGTGAAACCCTGTCTCTAGGTACTAAAAATACAAAAATTACCTGGGCATGATGGCGCCTGCCCGTAATCCTAGCTACTCGGGAGGCTGAGGCAGGAGAATCGCTTGAACCCTGGAGGCAGAGGTTGCAGTGAGCCAAGATCATGCCACTGCACTCCAGCCTGGGCAACAGAGCGAGACTCCGTCTCAAAACATAATAATTTTCTTTAGAATAATAAAAATAAAGGCCAGGCACAGTGGCTCACGCCTGTAATCCCAGCACTTTGGGAGGGTGAGGCAGGTGGATCCCCTGAAGTCAAGAGTTCAAGACCAGCCTGGCCAACATGGTAAAACCCTGTCCCTACTGAAAATACAAAACTATCCAGGTGTGGTGGCACGCGCCTATAGTCCGAGCTACTCAGTAGGCTGAGACAGGAGAATTGCTTGAACTCGAGAGGTGGAGGCTGCAGTGAGCGGAGATCACACCACTGCACTCCAGCCTGAGTGAGACTTCATCTCAAAAACAACAACAACAAAGAAGAAAAAGAAAAATACATTTTACTTTTTTTGTTGTTGGTTTTGTTTGTTTGTTTGTTTGTTTGTGTGAGACAGTCTTGCTCTGTTACCCAGGCCGGAGGGCAGTGGCACAATCTTGGCTCACTGCGACCTCTGCCTCCCAGGTTCAAGTGATTCTCCTGCCTCAACCTCCTGAGTAGCTGGGATTACAGGCATGTACCACCACGCCTGGCTAATTTTTGTATTTTTAGTAGAGGCAGAGTTTCACCATGTTGGCCAGTCTGGTCTCCAACTCCTGACCTCAAGTGATCTGCCCGCGTCTGCCTCCCAAAGTGCTGGGATTACAGGCGTGAGCCACCGCACCTGGCTACATTTTACTTTTTCGTAAGATGGATGCTTCAGGTTAACCCAAAAGAGTAACTGAGGATAGGAGGAGAAAAGAGCCTTGAAGAATGCATTTCTAGATCTTTCCTATATTAGGAGATAAATATAGCACCCTATTTACATTCTAATCCCAAAGTTTAATTATATCTCTATATAGTAAGAAATACGGCTTTAAAATCATGCCTTGTTGAAAGAATGGGATGACGGATTTGAGTTGGTTGTCATTTAGTAGTATTGATATGTGACAGAAAGATGATTAAAGAAGAGTGATAGGCCAGGTGCCGTGGCTCATGCCTGTAATCCCAGCACTTTGGGAGGCTGAGGCTGGCGGGTTACTTGAGGTCAGGAGTTCAAGACCAGCCTGGTCAACCTGATGAAACCCTGCCTCTTAAAAATACATAAATTAGCCAGGCATGGTGGTAGGTGCCTGTAACCCCGGCTATTCAGGAGAACGAGGCAGGAGAATCGCTTGAATCCAGGAGGCAGAGGTTGCAGTGAGTGGTGATTATGCCACTGCACTCCAGCCTGGGAAACAGAGTGAGACCCTGTCTCAGTAAATAAATACATAAATACGATAAATGTAGATATGAAAGCAGACTACAATGGAAAACACTGGTCAGAAACATTTTGCGACCGGGCA
>NW_012101354.1:1500948-1504257 GCF_000951045.1 Mandrillus leucophaeus | reverse complement strand
TTGAGACGGAGTCTGGCTCTGTTGCCCAGGCTGGAGTGCAGTGGCGCAATCTCGGCTCACTGTAAGCTCCGCCTCCCAGGTTCAAGCCATTCTCCTGCTTCAGCCTCCCGAGTAGCTGGGACTACAGGCGCCTGCCACCTCACCCGGCTAATTTTTTTTGTATTTTAGTGGAGACGGGGTTTCACCGTGTTAGCCAGGATGGTCTGGATCTCCTGACCTTGTGATCCGCCCATCTCGGCCTCCCAAAGTGCTGGGATTACAGGCATGAGCCACTGCGCCCGGCCTAATTTTGTATTTTTAATAGAGACGGGGTTTCACCACGTTGGCCAGGATGGTCTCGATCTCTTGAACTCATGATCCACCCGCCTCGGCGTCCCAAAATGTTGGGATTACAGACATAAGCCACTGTGCCCGGCCTTATACTTTTTATATATAGTATATGTTGGAAAAATGTGAAGAGAGTCATTTCTAACTAATGAATCACCTAAAATTTGTTCTTGTTTTTAAATATTAGTAATAAAATAACTCGAAACACAGTTTTGATATTTTAAAAGGAAGATAACCATGGAGAAATGTGACATCTAATTCTATAAGTTCTATAAGAAGGGTTGGCCGGGTGCAGTGACTCACGCCTGTAATCCCAGCACTTTGGGAGGCCAAGGTGGGCAGATCACCTGAGGTCAGGAGTTCGAGACCAGTCTGACCAACATGGAGAAACCCTGTCTCTACTAAAAATACAACATTAGCTGGGCATGGTGGCACGTGCCTGTAATCTCAGCTACTTAGGAGGCTGAGGCAGGAGAATCACTTCAACCCAGGAGACGGAGGTTGCGGTGAACCTAGATCGTTCCACTGCACTCCAGCCTGGGCAACAAGAGCGAAACTCCGTCTCTAAATAAATAAATAAAAAGAAGGGTTTAGGCCAGGCGCAGTGACTCACGCCTGTAATCCCATCACTTTGGGAGGCCGAGGCAAGCAAAGCACTTGAGGTCAGGAGTTCAAGACCAGCCTGGCCAAGATGGTGAAACCCCATCTCTACTAAAAATACTAATATTAGCTGGGTGTGGTGGTGTGGCACCTTTAATCCTAGCTACTCGGGAGGCTGATACAAGAATCACTTGAACCCAGGAGGTGGTAGTTGGAGGTTGCAGTGAGCCAAGATCATGCCACTGCACTCCAGCCTGGCCAACAAAGGAAGACTACATCTCAAAAAAAAAAAAAAAAGAAAGGTTTGCTATCATTTTTATCTACCATTTTCTTGTGTGGTATAAACTGACACTTGGATTAGATTATAAAAATTCACACTATGGGCTGGGCGTGGTGACTCATGCCTATAATCCCAGTACTTTGGGACACCAAGGCAGGAGGATCCCTTGAGCCCAGAAATTTGAGGTTGCAGTGAGCTATGATCACTGCACTGTACTCCAGAGTGGGTGACAGAGCGAGACCCCATCTCTAAAACGGGAAGATTAAAAGAAAAAAAAAAGTTCATTAATTAACTTGGTAATAAATCCATTACATGTTAACATAAAACTTTTTTTTTTTTTTTTTGAGATGGAGTCTCGCTCTGTCGCCCAGGCTGGAGTGCAGTGGCGCGATCTCAGCTCACTGCAGCCTTCACCTTCCGGATTCAAGCAATTTCCCTGTCTCAGCCTCCCAAGTGGCTGGGATTACAGGTACACACCATCACGCATGACTAATTGTTTTGTATTTTTAGTAGAGATGGAGTTTCACCATGTTGGCCAGGATGGTCTCGAACTCCTGATCTCAGGCAATCCACCTGTCTCGGCCTCCCAAAGTGCTGGGATTACAGGCATGAGCCACCACACCCGGCCAACATAAAACATTTTTGTAAAAAATACATATTCAGGCTGGGTGTGGTGGCTCATGCCTGTAATCCCAGCACTTTGGGAGGCTGAGGCCAGCAGATCACTTGAGGTCAGGAGATTGATACCAGCCTGGACAACATGGTGAAACCCCTATCTCTACTAAAAATACAAAAATTAGCTAGGCATGGTGGTGCACACCTGTAATCCCAGCTACTTGGGAGGCTCAGGCACAAGAATCACTTAAACACCAGAGGCAGAGGTTGCAGTGAACTGAGATTGTATCACTGCCCTCCAACCTGGGCAACAGAGCAGTGAGACCCTGTCTCAAAAAAACCCAAAAAACAAACTGTATATATATATATACACACACACACACACACACACATATATATACACACATATATGTATACACACACACACATATATATCTTCAAAGTTAAAAAATGGTGTGAAGAAGAGCATTGTTTTATATTTTTTTCAACTCTCTTTAACTTCTGGCTTAATAGAAGACAGCTGCATTCTCATTTTTTTTTTTTAGACGGTGTCTCGCTCTATCACCCAGGCTGGAGTGCAGTGGCGTGACCTCGGCTCACTGCAACCTCCGCCTCCCGGGTTCAAGCAATTCTTCCACCTCAGCCTCTTGAGTAGCTGGGACTACAGGCATGCACCACCATGCCCAGCTAATTTTTTTGTACTTTTTGTAAAGACAGAGTTTCACCATGTTGGCCAGGCTGCTCTCGAACTCCTGACCTTAGGTGATCTGCCTGCCTCAGTCTCCCAAAGTGCTAGGTTTACAGGCGTGAGCCACTGCACCCGGCTGACAGCTGCATTCTTACATCTACTTCATTCTGTCTGTTACAATATGTACTTGTAGAAGGAAAGAGTATTATAATAACTTTTTCCAGTAACAGTGAGTATTCTTCTTTGATACTACACAAAAATTTGACAAGTGGTAATTTCTGTTTTCTTTTTTTTTTTGGAGACAGAGTCTCATCCTGTTGCCCAGACTGGAGTGCAGTGGTGCGATCTCAGCTCACCACAACCTCCGCCTCCTCAGTTCAAGCGATTCTCCTGCCTCAGCCTCAAGTAACTGGGGCTACAGGCATGTGCCACCATGCCCAGCTAATTTTTGTACTATTAGTAGAGACGGGGTTTCACCATGTTGGCCAGGCTGATCTTGAGCTCCTGACCTCAGATGATCCGCCCACTTTGGCATCCCAAAGTGCTGGGATTACATGTGTAAGCCACTGTGTCCAGCTGACAAATGGTAATTTCTTTGTTTTTTGTTTTTTGTTTTTTGAGATGGAGTGTTGCTCTGTCGCCCAGGCTGGATTGCGGTAGTGCAATCTGGGCTCACTTCATGCTCCGCCTCCCGAGTTCATGCGATTCTCTTGCCTCAGCCTCCCGAGTAGTTGGGACTACAGGTGCCTGCCACCACCACACCTGGCTAATTTTTTTCTTTCTTTCTTTCTTTTTTTTT
>NW_012101354.1:1499989-1500898 GCF_000951045.1 Mandrillus leucophaeus | reverse complement strand
AGGTGCCTGCCACCACCACACCTGGCTAATTTTTTTCTTTCTTTCTTTCTTTTTTTTTTTTTTTTTGTATTTTTAGTAGAGACGCGATTCCACTGTGTTAACCAGGGTGGTCTTGATCTCCTAACCTTGTGATCCACCCACCTTGGCCTCCCAAAGTGCTGGGATCACAGGCATGAGCCACCGCGCCAGGCCAACAAGTGGTAATTTCTTAAGAGTTAGTTGCACAAAGGCAGGAGGATTGCTTGAGGCCAGGAGTTTGAGACCAGCCTGGGCAATGTAACAAAACTGCACCTCTACAAAAAACTAAAAAATTAGTCAGGCACGGTTGTGTGCACCTGTAGTCCTAGCTACTCAAGAGGCTGAGGATGGAGGATTGCTTGAGCCCAGGAGTTCAAGGCTGCAGTGAGCTATGATCATACCACTGCAGTCTAGCCTGGGCAACAGAAAAAGACCCTGTCTCAAAAAAAAAAAAAAAAAAAGAGAAAAAGTTAGTTGCAATGAGGAATTTGAAGTCACATCAGTGAATTTTTGTATTCTGTGACCTTAAAACCCATTGATCTTTCACTTTGAATTGTTTTACTTGTGCATGATTTTATAACATCAAACACTGGTCATTTGGAAAGTATTGGTTCACCAAATTGTATAGGTCATCTAAATATTGATGCATTTTATTACACAATATCAAAAAATCACATTCATTAATATTACCACTTATTTCATCAGAAAAGTCTTTATTGTAAGTTACCAAGTTGATGGCAGTGGTTATAGATTTTCCAAAATTCTAATTTTTGCTTGAAAGCTCAAATTGTAATTGATAATTGGTAATAAATACTGTCAGTTGGCTGGGCACGGTGGCTCCTGCCTGTAATCCCAGCACTTTGGGGGCCCAAGGTAGGTCGATTGCTTGAG
>NW_012101354.1:1496320-1497919 GCF_000951045.1 Mandrillus leucophaeus | reverse complement strand
GCTCCACCTCCAGGGTTCACACCATTCTCCTGCCTCAGCCTCCCGAGTAGCTGGGACTATAGGTGTCTGCCACCACGCCTGACTAATTTTTTTTTTTTTTTTTGGTTTTTCAGTAGAAACGGGGTTTCACCGTGTTAGCCAGGATGGGCTTGATCTCCTGACCTGGTGATCTGCCTGCCTGGGCCTCCCAAAGTGTTGGGATTACAGGCATGAGCCACCACGCCTGGCCAAAAACAGTTATTTTAGCTTGCAACTTAATCATGTAGTGCTTTTCTCAAGAAAACCATCATGTTTCAGTAAGCAGCAGAAGTAATTTAAGTCAGCTAGGCACAGTGGCTCACGCCTGTAATCCCAACACTTTGGGATTCTATTGCTATGGAAAGATCATGCAGAATGGTGGGTACAATATAATTGTCATTTGAGCAAAAGGGTAGAGAAGAGTCCGGGTGTGGTGGCTCATGCCTGTAATCCTAACACTTTGGGGGCCCAAGGTAGGTCGATTGCTTGAGCCCAGCAGTTTGAGACCAGCCTGAGTAATATTGTGAATCCCCATCTCTATAAAAAATACAAAAATTAGCTGGGCGTGGTGGTGTGTGCTTGTAGTCCCAGCTACTTGGGAAGCTGAGATGGGAGGATCCCATGAGCCCAGGAGGTCAGGACTGCAGTGAGCTGTCATTGTGCCCACTGCACTCCAGCCTGGGTGACAGAGTGAAACCATGTCTCAAAAAAAAAAAAGTGCTTTATGTATACTTCTCATTTTGTCACACATAAATTATAAACACATATATTCAGGTGTTGAGATTTAATAAAATTAATAATTTTTACTGTGTCATCCAGGACACTCCTAAGTAGAACTGGCAATTTTCCCTTGAGATTACATGGCAATGAAGAATACAATAACCAGTAGCACAGTCTGATTCATGCTAAGGCACCAGCAGTTATACCCACTGTTGCATTTGTACCGTCAGTGCTAATGTAAACATGGAAAAAGAAAAAAGGCAAATAATGTTTTTGTATTATAATAAAAATAGTTCTGACCTCATAGATCCCTAAAAGGGTATCAGGGACCACCAGGGGTCCATAAACGATACTTTTTGAACTACTGGCCTAAGCAGATCAGTGTTTAACCAATAAAGGCTTGTTCTTCTTAAATTTTTTCTTTTTTTTTTTTTTTTTTTGAGTCAAGATCTGGCTCTATCACCCAGGCTAGAGTGCAGTGGTGCAATCTCAGCTCACCGCAACCTTCAACTCCTGAGCTCAAGTTATCCTCCCACCTTAGCCTCCCGATTAGCTGAGATTATAGGCATGCACCACCATGCCCAGCTAATTTTTATCTTTTTAAAAATTATTATTTTATTTTTTCGAGATAGTGTCTCGCTTTGTTGCCCAGACTGGAATGCAGTGGCGCAATCTCGGCTCATTGCAACCTCCGCCTCCCAGGTTCAAGTGATTGTCCTGCCTCAGTCTCCCAAGTAGCTGGGACTACAGACGTGTGCCACCACGCCCGGCTAATTTTTGTATTTTTAGTAGAGAGAGGGTTTCACTATGTTGGCCAGGCTGGTCTCAAACTCCTGACCTCAGGTGATCTGCCTGCCTCGG
>NW_012101354.1:1491828-1495790 GCF_000951045.1 Mandrillus leucophaeus | reverse complement strand
AGAGCGATACAGTTTTATTTGGAAACCTCGATGTGTCCGATTTCAGTGTGCCATCCAAAGACCTACAAACCTCCAGAGAGAGCAGTTAGTTGCTAATAAGGGCTCTCATAATTTCCGTCAAGCAGTAGTTTCACAGGTGGGCATCCATCTTGCTCCCTTCCTGGAAATCAAACTACATAATTTATTATTTTGTGTTATGTTCCTTAAAATAATATTGTACCTTTCTTCATTTCAGGGGAATGAAATGGTGTTTTATCGATTCCTTAAACTAGAAAGGTCATAGTGTGTTGCAGATATTTCCAGAGTATTTCTGGGGATTGAAAGTGATAGAACTATGTATAAGGGCTTGAAACATTCCCAACTATTTTATTGCTTGTGTTAGATGAGATAGAAAGGAAGTGACCTACCTGTCAACTTGAGATGTATATTATATACATTCAAATATAAGAAGTCTTCTAAAAAAATGTATTGGCAGCTTTCCTTATGTTTGAGTTATAGCTACCTGAAAACTTTTGTTCCTATGCATAAAGATGTCTTTGGTGGACTTGGGAAAGAGGTTGCTAGAGGCAGCAAGAAAAGGCCAAGATGATGAAGTGAGAACATTGATGGCAAACGGCGCCCCATTCACCACAGACTGGGTAAGCTTAGAGGAAAGGTCTCTTAATTATTTCCAATGTATGCTTTACCAACCTTTTTCTTAAAGGCTAACAGACTTTATTGGTTTTTCTTCACTCCCTTTCTACCTCATATCCCTTACAAGAGTTTTATTTTCTTTGTCTTATCTGAATATGTGGTTTTCTTTTTCTTTTAGTTTTCCAAATTGAGAGTCTCCTGTGGATATATAGGTGATAATTGTAAGGTATTATATACTTGTGATTTTCTATAATTTTTTAAGGGTATTTTCTAAAGGTTTAACTGTCTCTGGAGTGTACTTGCATTATAGACTTCTATAATTAGGTAGAAATTAAAATCAATATAATAAGAATGAATTTCTAGACTAATAAACTCCTTGTTTCCTTTTCTGTAATATGCCCTGGTTGATAAGAAATCGTCTAGGCTGAGCGTGGTGGCTCACACCTGTAATCCCAGCACTTTGGGAGTCCAAGGCAGGCAGATCACCTGAGGTCAGGAGTTCGAGACCAGCCTGCTAACATGGTGAAACCCCATTTCTACTAAAAATACAAAAAATTAGCCAGGCATGGTGGTGCATGCCTGTAATCCCAGCTACTTGGGAGGCTGAGGCAGGAGAAACGCATGAACTCGGGAGGTAGAGGTTGCAGTGGGCCGAGATTGCGCCATTGCACTCCAGCTTGGAAACTCCATCTCCAAAAAAAAAAAAAAAAAGTCATCTAGCTGTTCTGTTTCCTTTACCACTGTTAAAAAACATTAAAGGCTGGGCGCCGTGGCTCATGCCTGTAATCCCAGCACTTTGGGAGGCCGAGGCGGGTGGATCACGAGGTCAGGAGATCCAGACCATCCTGGCTAACAGGGTGAAACCCCGTCTCTACTAAAAATACAAAAAAATTAGCCATGCGTCATGGCAGGCGCCTGTAGTCCCAGCTATTCGGGAGGGTGAGGCAGGAGAACGGCTTGAACCTGGGAGGCGGAGGTGCAGTGAGCCAAGATCGCGCCACTGCACTCCAGCCTGGGAGACAGCGAGACTCCCTCTCAAAAAAAAACAAAAACAAACAAACAAACAAAACATAAAGAGGAAGGTGTAATTTAGCCTCAACCATCTTGGAGACTAAAGAGCTTTAGAAGAAACAGGTCCGGGTTATAATGTGGGCTTTCTTAGCAGTCACAGATTTTGTATGCATTGCCTAATTTTAACAATTTCAATGAATGAATGACCTCTATTCTGGAGTGATTGAGAGGCCAACAGATTCTTAGCACTTCACAAAAAGAAAGAAAAGGAAACCCATGATATTAGCATTTCTATAAATAGACCTGGAGAGAACAATGTGAATTAAATTCAGTCAGGCAGAGAGGCTGAAAATATGAAAAAGCAAAGAATAAACTAAACAGGCTTAAAATAAAGAGCGTAACAAAAAGAAGGGAATAGATCTCTGGCCAACGTGGATGATGATGGATAACTCTTACAAGATTTACACTGGGGGCCGGGCGCGGTGGCTCAAGCCTGTAATCCCAGCACTTTGGGAGGCCGAGACGGGCGGATCACGAGGTCAGGAGATCGAGACCATCCTGGCTAACACGGTGAAACTCCATCTCTACTAAAAAATACAAAAAACTAGCCGGGCGAGGTGGCGGGCGCCTGTAGTCCCAGCTACTCGGGAGGCTGAGGCAGGAGAATGGCGTGAACCCGGGAGGCGGAGCTTTCAGTGAACTGAGATCTGGCCACAGCACTCCAGCCTGGGCGACAGAACGAGACTCAGTCTCAAAAAAAAAAAAAAAAGATTTACATTGGGATGACAGACTTACTTATTGCTGTTGATACATCATTGCTAAATTTTTATTGCCTCTTCATCTCATCATCATTCGTTTTGCCCTGCTTTACTGTGGCAAAAATCTTTTCTTCCAATCAGTCAGATTTGTACCTCAGATTCCACATGTAACTTTCTAGTGTCTACCCTTTTTCTTTTTTAAAATTTACTTTATTTATTTATTATGGGATAGGTCTCTCTATGTTGCCCAGGCTGGTCTTGATCTCTTGGGCTCAAGCAGTCCTCCTGTCTTGACCTCCCAAAGTGCTGGAATTGCAGGCATGAGCCACCACACCTACCCTGATCCTTTTTTTTTTTTTTTAACTTTCTAAATGCTGTGTAAAGTCACGTCCTTTAGGGAACCTTACTTGATAAATCCACCTGACATAAAGCCAGTATGCTTAGCACTTAATCAACTGGTGGTCTATTTATTTGTCCATTAGCATGTTAATTTTTTTTTTTTGAGACGGAGTTTCCCTCTGTCGCCCAGGCTGGAGTGCAGTGGCACAATCTCAGCTCACTGCAACCTCCGCCTCCCAGGTTCAAAGCAATTCTCCCTGTCTCAGCCTCCTGAGTAGCTGGGATTACAGGTGCCCACCACCACGCCTGGCTAACTTTTTTTGTATTTTTTAGTAGAGACGGGGTTTCACCATGTTGGCCAGGCGGGTCTTGAACTCCTGACCTCAGGTGATCGGCCCACCTTGGCCTCCCAAAGTGCTGGGATTACAGGTGTGAGCCAGTGCACCCGGCCCCTGGCCTTTAATTTGTAAATTTAACCATTTTTTCAGTTTTATCTGCCCAACCAGATTCTCTCTTGAAGGACAAGCACCATACCTTGTTCATTTGTATCTCTCCAGTAATGATCTAGGACTCTGCACACAGTGGTTATTCAATGAGTATTATTTTTCCACAGCTTGGAACATCACCCCTCCACCTTGCAGCTCAGTATGGTCATTATTCCACAGCAGAAGTACTCCTTCGAGCAGGTGTTAGCAGGGATGCCCGGACTAAAGTAGACAGGACCCCCTTGCACATGGCTGCTGCGGATGGACATGTACACATCGTGGAACTGCTTGTTCGGGTAAAGCAAGAATAGTGGCAAGGTTATGTTGTAAAAAAGACATCCAGTTTCCTGTTTTCTTAAATGGGTACTAGGAAATGACTTGGGAAGGATTAAGTTTAGGACAGTTTATAGCATTAAGTTGCATCTGCAAGACACTTCATGGCAGGCCAGGTGCCTGTAATCCCAGCACTTTGGGAGGCCGAGACGGGTGGATCACAAGGTCGGGAGTTCGAGACTGGCCAGACCAACATGGTGAAACCCCATTGCTACTAAAAAAAAAACAAAAAAATTTAGCAGGACATGGTGGCGCGTGACTGTAATCCCAGCTACTCAGGAAGCTGAGGCAAGAGAATCACTTGAACCCAGGAGGTGGAGGTGTGGTGAGCCAAGATTGCGCCACTGCACTCCAGTCTGGATGACAGAGCAAGAATCTGTCTCAAAAAAAAAAAAAAAAAAAA
>NW_012101354.1:1485251-1490769 GCF_000951045.1 Mandrillus leucophaeus | reverse complement strand
GGCAGGCACCTGTAATCCCAGCTACTCAGGAGACTGAGGCAAGAGAATTGCTTGAACCCAGGAGGCGGAGGTTGCAGTGAGCCAAGATCACGCCATCGCACTCCAGCCTGGGGGACAAGAGCGAGACTTCATCTCAAATAAAAACCAAAAAAAAAAGAGATGAAGTCTCACACTATCGCCCAGGCTGGAGTGCAGTGGTGCAATCTTGGCTTATTGTAACCTCCGCCTCCTGGGTTCAAGCGATTCTCCTACCTCAGCCTCCAAAGTAGCTGGGATTACAGGTGCCTGCCACCATGCTCAGATTTTTTTTTTGTATTTTTAGTAGAGACAGGGTTTCACTATGTTGGCCAGGCTGGTCTCAAACTCCTGACCTTGTGATCTGCCTGCCTCAGACTCCCAAAGTGCGGGAATTATAGGTGTGAGCCACCGTGTCTGGCCCTAAAACAATTTTTAAAATTTGATACACGGTTTCACTCTTTTGCCCTGGCTGGAGAGCAGTGGCATGATCATAGCTCACTGTAGCTTTCAACACCTGGGTTCAAGCAATCCTACTGCCTCAGTCTTCAAAGTAGCTAGGAGGACTACAGGCATCCAGCACCACGCCCAGCTAATTTATTTTTGTTTTTATTTTTTGTAGAGAATAGGATCTCGTATTGCCCAGCCCAGGCTGGCTTTGAACTCCTGGCCTCAAACAATTCTCCTGCCTCAGCCTCCCAACACTGGGATTACAGGTGTGGGGTTACTGTGCTTAGCCAGTTTTTAAAATTTTTTTCTTTCTTTTTTTTTCTTTTTTTTTTGAGATGGAGTCTCGCTCTGTTGCCAGGCTGGAGTGCAGTGGCGCAATACCAGCTCACTGCAGCCTCTGCCTCCCAGGTGCAAGTGATTCTCCTGCCTCAGCCTCCTGAGTAGCTGGGACTACAGGCGTGCTCCACCGTGCCCAGCTAATTTTTGTATTTTTAGTAGAGATGGAGTTTCACCATGTTAGCCAGGATGGTCTCCATCCTTTGACCTTGTGATCTGCCCGCCTCGCCCTCCCAAAGTGCTGGGATTATAGGCATGAGCCACTGCACCTGACCATTTTTTAAAAATCATATTTAAAAAAAAAAAATTACAGATGAGGTCTCACTACATTGACCAGGCTGGTCTCAGACTCCTGGCCTCAAGTGATCCTTCCATCCTCAGCCTTCCAAAGTGCTGAGATTATAGGCATGAGCCATTGCTCCCAGCCTAGTTTTCCAATTTATTATTATTATTATTATTGGTGTTTTTTTTTTTTTTTTGGAGACAGGGGCCTCACTCTGTCACCCAGGCTGGAATGCAGTGGTATGATCTCAGCTCACTGCAGCCTCCACCGTCCAGGCTCAAGAGATCCACCCACCTCACCCTCCCCTTTAGCTGGGACTACAGGCACGTACTACCACTCCCGGCTAATGTTTTGAATTTTTTGTAGAGGCATGTTTTTTCACCATATTCCCCAAGCTCATCTTGAACTCCTGAGTTCCAGCTTTTCTAATTTTTTAAAGGCTAAACAGACTTACTGATTTTTCTTCTTTCTCTTTCTGAAGGTATTCTCTGCACTTATGCCTATTTATTCAGGCACTTGGCTCTCTATTAATAAATGCAACAAAAATCTGTTCCTTCCCTCTTTGTCTTCCATCTGTTTAATTTCCCAATGATGTCCTTAGAGGACCCACTCGTTGAAAGCATTATGTCTGTCAGCATTTAGGAGAATTTGAGAAATGTTTTTCCCTTTGATATTCCTTAAATGTGATCTAGATTTGAGTACATAATATCTATGGAAATCCTCTGTATTTGATGATGGGATGTTGCACCTGTGCTCCTATAACCACTGTTTGTTGAAAAAAATGCTTTTCTGTGACAGAATGGTGCAGATGTGAATGCCAAGGACATGCTGAAGATGACAGCTTTGCATTGGGCCACAGAGCGCCACCATCGAGATGTTGTAGAGTTACTTATCAAATATGGAGCTGATGTCCATGCTTTCAGCAAATTTGATAAATCTGCCTTTGACATAGCTCTGGAGAAAAACAATGCTGAGATTTTGGTCATCCTCCAGGTGTGGTTCTTTTTATACTCTCCAGAGTATACGTCAGTTGAAGTTAAGGATTTTTTTGTGGGAGTTGAATCAAAACTGAATTTTCCCTATCTTATTAAAATAGCATTTCTAATATGTCTCAATCTTGTGACTCAGTGTCACTATATATATAGCATATACGTAACATAAATATATATTATATATGTTAATGGGATACTGCGCCCAGCTGTGTCCCATTAATTTCTGTTTCCCACCCCCCACTCCGAGATGGAGTCTCACTTTGTCTCCCAGGTTGGCGTGCAATGACACGATCTTGGCTCACTGCTCGGATTCAAGTGATTCTTCCTCCTCAGCCTCCCGGGTAGCTGGGATTACAGGCACCTGCCATCATGCCCAGCTAATTTTTGTATTTTTGTAGAGATGGGTTTCACCATGTTGGCCAGGCTGGTCTTGAACTCCTGACCTCAGGTGATCCACCTGCCTCGGCCTCCCAAAGTGCTGGGATTACAGGCATGAGCAACTGCGCCCGGCCTGCCCATTAATTTCTTAAGCCAGCACTGTATATCAGGGAACAATAGGACAGGGGATATAAAAATTAACAGGACATGGGCCAGGCGTGGTTGCTCATGCCTGTAATCCCAGCACTTTGGGAGGCCGAGGCAGGTGGATCACCTGAGGTCAGGAGTTCGAGACCAGCCTGGCCAATATGGCGAAACCCCGTTTCTACTAAAAATGCAAAACAAATTAGCCGGGCATGGTGGTGTGTGCCTGTAATCCCAGCTACTTGGGAGGCTGAAGCAGGAGAATCGCTTGAACCTGGGAGGCAGAGGTTGCAGTGAGCCAAGATCACGCCACTGCATTTGAGCCTGGGCAACAAGCAGGATTCCATCTCAAAAAAAAATTAATATGACATGAAGTGTTCAAAGCATGATAAAAGACAGGAAATAAAATATTATAATATTGCATGATAAATAGATATCTAGTAAGTGCTATGGGAGCACAAAGGAGGGAATAGTAGGTTTTGAATGGAATATTGAAGTAGGCAGAGAAGTGAGAAAACTATATTCTAGGCTAGAATAAGAGCAAATCACAGCACTTTGGGAGGCCGAGGCGGGCGGATCACAAGGTCAGGAGATCGAGACCACGGTGAAACCCCGTCGCTACTAAAAATACAAAAAAAATTAGCCGGGCGCGGTGGTGGGTGCCTGTAGTCCCAGCTACTCAGGAGGCTGAGGCGGGAGAATGGCCTGAACCCGGTAGGCGGAGCTTGCAGTGAGCCGAGATCGCGCCACTGCACTCCAGCCTGGGCGACAGAGCCAGACTCCGTCTCAAAAAAAAAAAAAAAAAAAGAGCAAATCAAAGACACAGAGGTGTGAAAGAACATGGAATGTTCAAGAAAAAGTAGTTGAGTGATGAGAGAATGGGCAAAGGAAGCAGAGTTTGGGAGTGGCAGATGCTAAGCTTGAAAGTTAGGCTGGATTCTGAATGTAGGGATGCTTTACAGCATGTGAAGGAGTTTGAACTGTTATGTGAGCGATGGATTTGGATAGAAGTTTTTAAATAGAGGACTGATATGATTAAATTTGTTTTAAAAAGATAATGTGACACACAGATGAGAGAGAGACACTTAATGCTAAATAACTATATGATGACTTTCATTAGGCCAGGCAAGGGCCAATGAGAAATTGAACCAAGGAAGTGCTACTATTTCACCATGTAGCAGTACTACTCTTCCCTCCTGTGTGCTCCCATAGCACTTACTAGATGTCTGTTTATCATGTAATATTATAATATTTTATTTCATATCTTTAATTTTATCATGCTGTGAGCACTTCATGTCCTAGTGGAGGATAAAGGAAAACAGCAAATTCAAGAAGGAATTTAGGCCAGGCACGGTAGCTCACACCTGAAATCCTAGCACTTTGGGAGGCCGAGGCGGGTGAATCACCTGAGGTCAGGAGTTCAAGCCCAGTCTGGCCAACATGGTGAAACCTCAACTTTACTAAAAATACAAAAATTAGCTGGTTTGGTGGTAGGTGCCTGTAATCCCAGCTACTTGGGAGACAGAGGTAGGAGGTTGAACTTGGGAGGCGGAGGTTGTAGTGAGCTGAGATCGTGCCACTGTACTCAAGCCTGGGAGACAGAGTGAGACTCTCAAAAAAAACCAAGAAGGAATTTGACAATATCCAAAGAATGGATAACCTGTTTCAATTGAAGCTCTTAGTCAAGGGGATAATTATATATGAAAAATAGTCATTTCTGGCTGGGCACGGTGGCTCATACCTATAATCCTAACACTTTGGGAGGCTGAGGAGGGTGGATTGCCTGAGCTCAGGAGTTCAAGGCCAGCCTGGGCAACTCGATGACACCCTATCTCTACTAAAATACAAAAGAAATTAGCTGGGCATGGCAATGTGCGCCTGTAGTCCCAGCTACTTGGGAGGCTGAGGCAGGAACCGTGGAGGTGGAGGTTGCAGTGAGCCGAGATCGCACCACTGCACTCCAGCCTGGGCGACAGAGCAGGACTCCGTCTCAAAAAAAAAAAAAAAAATTGAAGAGAGAGAGAGAAAGCAAGCAAGCAAGCAAGCCATTTCTGCTGCATTTTCAGTATTTTTTTTTTCTAACTGACAGGTGGTCTATAGACTGGTTAGCCCCTTCAACTTTCAATTCTTTGTTTAGAGCCCTTTCATAACTGGACTTTTTAAAGTAGTGATTATGCTTGCAGAAAATTGCTTCTGAAAGTAATAAAATAAAGATAAGCTACTTTTCACCATAATTGAACAGATATCCCTGGAAGCAAAAGTACAGCATATGGAGCGAGACTTTAAAATCTGGCACTTATTTGCTTGTTATATATTCTCTTAGGAATTTCTTCAATGGCAGAATGGAACTAGTAGTTGGATAAAACTCTAGAGAATATTGTTCTCTGTAGATACTCTGCAGGGATCTCTTGCTAGCACACTGACTTATAGATAATTAATCCCAAAATATTAGTGCTGGAAATTACTTTTTATTTTTTATTTTTATTTTTATTTTTTTATTTTTGAGATGGAGTCTCACTCTGTTGCCCAGGCTGGAGTGCAGTGACGCGAGTTTTAGCCAGGATGATCTTGATCTCCCGACCTTGTGATCCACCCGCTTCGGCCTCCCAAAGTGCTGGGATTACAGGCGTGAGCCACCACGCCCGGCTGGAAATTACTTTTTAGACTATTCAGATCAACTCCCTCATTTTTCTTTTTTCTTTTTTTGAGACGGAGTCTCACTCTGTCACCCAGGCTGGAGTATAATGACGCTATTTTGGCTCACTGCAATCTCTGCCTCCTGGGTTCAAGCAATTCTCCTGCCTTAGGCTCCCGAGTAGCTGGGATTACAAGCACCCACCACCACGCCCAGCTGATACTTTTGTAGTAGAGACAGGGGTTTCACCATGTTGGCCAGGCTGGTCTCAAACTCCTGACCTCA
>NW_012101354.1:1479728-1480241 GCF_000951045.1 Mandrillus leucophaeus | reverse complement strand
GGCGATTTGCCTGAGCCCAGGAGTTCTAGACCAGCTTGGGCAACGTGGCAAAACCCCGTATCTACTAAAAATACAAAAAATTAGCTGGGCGTAGTGGCACATGCCTGTAATCTCAGCTGCTTGGGAGGCTGAGGCATGAGAATTGCCTGAACCCAGGAAGCGGAGGTTGCAGTGAGCCGAGATCATGCCACTGCACTCCAGCCTGGGCAACAGAGCGAGACTGTCTCAAAAAAAAAAAAAAGAAAGAAAGAAAGAAAAGAAAAGCTAATAAGTGTTCTGACTGAAATATCCTGCCTTGTTTGGTAGGAAGCAATGCAGAATCAGGTGAATGTTAATCCAGAGAGAGCCAACCCTGTGACTGACCCTGTGACTATGGCTGCTCCATTCATCTTCACATCGAGAGAGGTTGTTAACCTCACAAGCCTTGTTTCTTCAACCAACACCAAAACAACCTCAGGTAATCTTCTGATAACATGAAATTTATTTTAGACTCAAAAATGAACAGAGGCCGGG
>NW_012101354.1:1476484-1479528 GCF_000951045.1 Mandrillus leucophaeus | reverse complement strand
CTGCACTCCAGCCTGGGCGACACAGCGAGACTCCGTCTCAAAAAAAAAAAAAAAAAAAATGAACAGAACCCTAGATTTTCCAAGAGATGAATGGATACCCTTTCTAATACTCCATAATTAAAATATTGCCAAAGCAGAAGATTTGTAATAGATTTTAAAGCTAAGGTACTTATTCTTTCTGGGGAAGGGAAAATCATACATAGGGGTTACAAAGGAATACTTATTATGTTAAAAGTAGAATATTCTGGCTTGGGCACAGTGGCTCATATCTGTAATCCCAATGCTTTGGGAGGCCAAGGTGGGAAGATTGCTTGAGGCTACCCTGGTCTAGGCAACATAGAGAGACCCCATCCTCTACTAAAAATAAATTAGGTGGGCATGATGATGCATACCTGTAGTCCCAGCTACTCAGGAGGCTGACATGGGAGGATCTCATGAGCTCAGGAGTTGGACTTACTGTGAGTTATGATTGTGCCACTGCACTCCGGCCTGGGTGACACAGCAAGACCCTGTCTCTAGAAAAAAGGAAAATATTCTACAGATTAATCTATTGAAGGGTTATGCCTAGACCAAAAATGAAAATATGAAGGTGCCCCGACATGATATTGATAAGGGAAATAAACATTAATAGTTTAAAGCAGTAACAAAGCAGAATAAACATAAGTGGCTTTTGGAGTACTGATATAAAAGAGGTAAATGTGATTATCTGAATAAAGTATAAGAGTCTGGATTTGTTCTTGAGTGCATATATAAAAAGAAAATAGCAGAGAAAACTACTTGGTGTTGATCTTTTGAAACCTGTATGTTTTTAACTCGGCGTGCTGCCTCTTGCCTGTAGTCCCAGCACTTTGGGAGGCCAAGGCAGGTGGATCACCTGAGGTCAGAAGTTTAAGACCATCCTGGTCAACATGATGGAAGCCCATCTCTACTAAATATACAAAAATTAGCTGGATGTGGTGGCGGGTGCCTGTAATCCCAGCTACTTGGGAGGCTGAGGCAGGAGAATTGCTTGAACCTGGGGAGGAGGAGGTTGCGGTGAGCCAAGATGGTGCCATTGCGCTCCAGCCTGGGCAACGAGAGTGAAACTTCATCTCAAAAAAAAAAAAAGAAACCTGTATGTTTTCAACAAAACCATCTATCTAAATAAGAATGAATGAATTTATTTTCAGCATCTCCTTTTTTTTTTTCTCCAAGTTGGAGTCTAGCTCTGTTTCCCAGGCTGGAGTGCAGTGGCATGATCTTGGCTCACTTCAACCTCTGCCTCTCGGGTTCAAGTGATTCTCCTGCCTCAGCCTCCTAGGTAGCTGGTCCTACAGGCGCGTGCCACCACGCCCGGCTAATTTTTGTATTTTTACTAGAGACGGGGTTTCACCGTGTTAGCCAGGGTAGTCTCGATCTCCTGACCTCGTGATCTACCCACCTCAGCCTCCCAAAGTGCTGGGATTACAGGCATGAGCCACCACCGCTGGCCTTTCAGTCAGCATCTCCTTTTACAGATATTTGTTTTACAATGAAATAACTTGTGTCCTCATTTAAATAAATTTTCCAATTGACTATTGGTTTCTTTTTCTGTTTCTTTTATTTGAAATAACAGTATCCTTAGTTAAGTTTCTATAATGTCAAAGGAAAGATCTTGACTAAGCTATTGATATTGAGAGGTAGTGTGGTAAAAGAGAAGAAACAATATGTGATATATGGGGAATTTTGGAATCAGAATTGTGCTGAAATAATTATTGGTTGACTAGCTGCTTGACCCTAGGAAGACTTCATACTTTTCTGTGCCTTGTTTACTTATCAGTAAAACTGGGATATAATAATACCTACTTTATGAGGTTGTTGTGAGAGTTTGAGAATTTGTATTTGAAGGTCCATTTTATACTAGGGTTTCAATGATAGCTATTAAATGAAAACATAATTTCTTAGCAAAGTTTGACCCCAACATGCCCACCAGGGGGCAATAGTGATCTTCATTGTATAGGCTATCAACAGTTATTTAAAATAATTTTGCATTCAGCTGGATGATACAAAAACTTTACATTAAATTTATATATACATGTAATCAGAACATTCACGATCTTTTGGATTCATATTGGTTCAGTCACACTGATTAAAACAACTTTTTTTTTTTTTGAGACGCAGTCTCACTCTGTCGCCCAGGCTGGAGTGCAGTAGCCCAATCTCGGCTCACTACAACCTCCGCCTCCTGGGTTCAGGTGATTCTCCTGCCTTAGCCTCCCGAGTAGCTGGGACTACAGGCGCCTACCACCACACCCAGCTAATTTTTATATTTGTAGTAGAGATGGGATTTCACCATATTGGCCAGGCTGGTCTCAAACTCCTGACCTTGTGAACCACCCGCCTCAGCCACCCAAAGTGCTGGGATTACAGGCGTGAACCACTGCACCCAGTTGAGTTGGTCTTTAGTCTAACTACTGAAATTCTCCAGACGCAGATCTGGAATGATAAGCAAAGCATATTTTGGATAGAGATTCTTTGCTTTGATTCCCATGTGCCAATATCATGTTTATCATGTAGCTTTTGGCAGACCTACTCGACTTTCTTTCCTCTTTATGTGGATAACTGCAAATTGAAATTCCTAAACTATCATATAATAGAGCTGACTGCCCCAATATCATCTTATAAAGCAGTCTACCTAGCTATCCCTCTTTAGCTGATTAGTCTACCCAATGCTTAATTGGTGCAGATAAAGGAAAGGAGAACATTTATAAGACAAATTCAGGTCTTATAAGTGTTAGTCAACTGCTTTAAAGGCTATTCTTTTCTGAAGTGGCAAGTGGGCTTCTTGTTTCCCATCATCCAATAATACTTTTAATAATTGAAGGAGCTTTCATTCTAGTGTATAGAATGCAGGCTGCCCCAAATAAAAATAAATTTTAAAGCCTTAGACATTTTTTAAGATTTTGTTTTTTAGATTTAGATTTTTAAAAAGATTTTTTTGTTTTTGTTTGAGACAGAGTCTCACTCTGTCACCCGGACTGGAGTGCAGTGGCTCAGCCTCGGCTCACTGCAACCTCCAACCTCCA
>NW_012101354.1:1472183-1474144 GCF_000951045.1 Mandrillus leucophaeus | reverse complement strand
GGGATTACAGGCGTGAGCCACTGCGCCCAGCCCTAAACCTGATTTTTCATAAGTGTTCTTTCTTAATTTTGCTATTGAGGTGTAATTGGGTGAGTTGTTCTGTTTGAGTAAAAGGAAGAGCACCCTTAGATTGGAATCATCATGTGCTAAAGAAGATATAATGCGGCTGGGCCTGGTGGCTCACACCTGCAGTCGCAGTCCCAGTACTTTGGGTGGCCGAGGCGGGTGGATCACCTGAGGTCAGAAGTTCAAGAGCAGCCTGGCTAACATGGAGAAACCCCATCTCTACTAAAAATACAAAAATTAGCCGGGCGTGCTGGCGGGCACCTGTAATCCCCACTACTCAGGAGGCTGAGGCAGGAGAATCGCTTGATCCCCGGAGGCAGAGATTGCAGTAAGCCAAGATTGAGCCACTGCACTCCAGCCTAGGTGACAGAGCAAGACTCTGTCTCCAAAAAAAAAAAAAAAAAAGAAGAAGATATAATGCTTTTCTCATGAAGCAGTTCTACCTAGGTATTTACCAATCTACCATTAGCTGGGTGGCCTATCTGATGCTTGGCCTACTTGAACTTTTAATTATAAGAGCTTTGTAATTTTTTTTTTCTGTGATACAATAAAAGCAGCCTTTTCTAAAAAAAAATTTTTTTTTTTTAATTGTGGCGGCTGTGATGGCTCACGTGGTGGATCACCTGAGGTCAGAAGTTCAAGACCAGCCTGACCAATGTGGACAAACCCTGTCTCTACTAAAAATACAAAATTAGCCAGGTGTGGTGGCTCATGCCTGTAATCCCACCTACTAAGGGAGGCTGAGGCAGGAGAATTGCTTGAACCTGGGAGGTGGAGGTTGCGGTGAGCCGAGATTGCATCATTGCACTCCAGCCTGGGTAACAAGAGTAAACTCCATCTCAAAAACAAACAAACAAAAATTGCTTGTCCTTTGTTTCATTTTAGAGGAGGATTTGTGAGGTCTTTTTCTTTTTTTTTTTTTTTGTTGAGATGGAGTCTTGCTCTGTTGCCCAGGCTGGAGTGCAGTGGCGCCATCTTGGCTCACTGTAAGGTCCACCTCCCGGGTTCACACCATTCTCCTGCCTCAGCCTCCGGAGTAGCTGCGACTACAGGCACCTGCCACCACTGCCAGCTCATTTTTTGTATTTTTAGTAGAGACGGGGTTTCACCATGTTAGCCAGGCTGGTCTCGAACTCCTGACCTCGTGATCTGCCCACCTTGGCCTCCCAAAGTGCTGGGATTATAGGCGTGAGCCACCGCGCCTGGCCTGTGAGTTCTTATATCAGTATTTGGTATGAAAAGTTGAGTGATGAGAAAAGCATGAACTACGAAGGAAAATTTGGGAATAGGCTAAGAAGGAAAATTTGAGAATAGGCTGTAGTATAGAGTCATTTGATACACATAGGGTACTTCTGGAGGTCGAGCATGGTATACTACTCAGACCATTTGGTTCCCTGGGTATTTTATGAGAGCATTAGGATAAAATTATTCCACTGAGTATGTGTAGAGGGAAAGAAAAAAAAATAACATTGGGATATCCTCACTACCTCCATCCCCATCCCCACTCCCATAGTAATCATCCTAAAGCTTTAATTAAAATAGTTTCTGGGCCGGGCGTGGTGGCTCACGTCTGTCATCCCAGCACTTTGGGAAGCTGAGGTGGGCGGATCATGAGGTCAGGAGTTCAAGACCAGCCTGGCCAAGATGGTGAAACTCAGTCTCTACTAAAAATACAAAAATTAACCAGGTGTGGTGGCACACACTTGTAGTCCCCAGCTACTGGGGAGGCTGAGGCAGTGAACTGCTTGAACCCGGGAGGCGAAGTTTGCAGTGAGCCAAGATCACGCCATTGCACTTCAGCCTGGGTGATAGAGCGAGACTTAAATAATAAAAATAACAAAAGAAAATAACAAAACAAAATCTTAAAATAACAAAAGACAATGGTTTCTAAGCCC
>NW_012101354.1:1468306-1469858 GCF_000951045.1 Mandrillus leucophaeus | reverse complement strand
TTCTTTCTTTCTGAGATGGAGTCTTGCTGTTGCTCCCAGCTACTCAGGAAGCTGAGGCAGGCGAATTGCTTGAACCCGGGAGGCGGAGGTCGCAGTGAGCCAAGATTGCGCCATTGCACAATGGAGTGCAATGGCCTGATCTCCGCTCACTGCAACCACCGCCTCCTGGGTTCAAACGATTCGCCTGCCTCTACCTCCCAAAGTGCTGGGATTACAGGTGTGAGCCACCACGCCCGGCGTTAAAAAATCTTAATTGCTTCCTTCTCCTCAACATAAAACCCAATATTAAATGAAGTAAAATGTGCATGGATGCTGTTGATTTTGGAAAGAAAAAGGCATATCAGTGAAATGCTTGTTACTTATTCAGAAGTTTATATAAGTAAACTCTTTAGATCAGGATTTAGGAGGGTTGTGCTGGCCAGGCTGGTCTTGAACTCCTGACATCAAGCGATCCACCCCACCTTGGCGTCCCAAAGTGCTGGGATTACAAGCATGAGCCACCACACCCGACCTATTTATATTTAATTTGGAATGCATCTCATGATTGTGCAGAAACAGGAAATTCATCTTTATACCTTTATCCTGATTAATGTTTAAATTACTCTGCCTTCCCAAATCCCTGCAGTTTGGTGGTGGCACTGATGATGACTGATATCCTTAGTAATAAATAGAAATTTTTGGTTTTTTTGAGACAGAGTCTCACTCTGTCCCCCAGACTGCAGCGCACTGGCATGATCTTGGCTCACTGTAACCTCTACCTCCCAGACTCAAGTGATCCTCCTGCCTCAGCCTCCCAAGTAGCTGGGACTATAGGCTTGTACCACCATGCCTCGCTAAGAGATGGTTTCGTCATGTTGCGCAGGCTTGTCTTGAATTCCTGGATTCAAGCAATTGTTCTGCCTTGGCTCCCCAAAGTGCTAGGATCACAGGCATGACCCATCATGCCTGGCCATGAATGGAAAATTTGAAAACAAACTGCAATCCAGATTTTGCTATCAAAAATACCTACTAAAGGCTGGGCGTGGTGGCTCACGGCTGTAATCCTAGCACTCTAGGAGGCCTAGGTGGGCGGATTGCCTGAGCTCAGGAGTTCGAGACCAGCCTGGGCAACATGGTGAAACCCTATCTCTACTAAGAATACAAAAATTAGCCAGGCGTGATGGGGCGTGCCACCTACTAAATACCTACTAAAATGATAATCCTATGATACTTTCAGTTAATTCTTTATATAAATATATAAAATACATAAATATGTAATATGTACGTATATCTCTATATAAATCTTTTTTAAAAAATCCTTTAAAAAAATCAGCTGAAGTTGGGATCACCTGAAGTCAGGAGTTCAAGACCAGCCTACTAACATGGAGAAACCCCATCTCCACTAAAAAATACAGAATTAACAGGGTGTGGTGGCACATCCTATAATCCCAGCTACTCAGGAGGCTGAGGCAGGAGAATCGCTTGAACCCAGGAGATGGGGGTTGCAGTGAGCCAAGATCATGCCATCACACTCCAGCCTGGGCAACAAGAGCAAAACTCCATCTCAAAAAAA
>NW_012101354.1:1460982-1462696 GCF_000951045.1 Mandrillus leucophaeus | reverse complement strand
TCCCAGCACTTTGGGAGGCCGAGGTGGGCAGATCACTTGAGGTCAGGAGTTCCAGACCAGCCTGGCTAACATGGTGAAACCCCGTCTTACTAAAAATACAAAAATTAGCTGGGCATGGTGGCACGCATCTGTAGTCCCAGCTACTTGGGAGGCTGAGGCAGGAGAATGGCTTGAACCCAGGAGGCAGAAGGTGCAGTGAGCTGAGATCGTGCCATTGCACTCTAGTCTGGGCAACAAGAACAAAACTCCGTCTCAAAAAAAAAAAAAAAGAATACAGGAATAGCCAATAGAGGGTGCAGTCACTTCTTCTATACTAACAAAGCTTAATGTCATGCCAGCTGACAAGAAATGTTTATAGGGTCCAGCCCCAGCATCACCAGGCAGGACAAAGAAGGGTAGATTTGGAACTGAGAGGCAATACATTTGTAACTGGCACAATACGTATCTCTGAAATTATAGGGAAAGAAATAGGGAAATATAATTCATTTTATAATACTGTTAAGTAATACTTTTTTTCTCCAACAAGGAAATATCCACAGTTAGAGTAATACTTTTGGTTCATAAAGTTAGGCATGTCTGTTGCCAGATCTAGTGCGCTTCCCTCTTACAACTTAGCTATGAGAATAGCACACAGATGTAAGAGAAGGTTATGAACAAAGTCTTTCTGAAAGTACATCTTGGCCAGACACAGTGGCTCATACCTGTAATCCCAGCACTTTGGGAGGCTGAGGCAGGCAGATCACCTGAAGTCAGGAGTTCAAAACCAGCAACATGGTGAGATCCTGTCTCTACTAAAAGTACAAAAATTAGCTGGGCGTGGTGGTGCACACCTGTAATCCCAGCTACTCAGGAGGCTGAGATAGGAGAAGCGCTTGAATCCAGGAGTCAGAGGTGGCAATGAGCAGAGACTGTGCCACTGCACTCCAGCCTGGGAGACAGAGCGAGACTCCATCTCAAAAAATAAATAAATAAAAAATAAAAGTATATCTTGACATAACTGAAGTATTTTTAGCATTTAGTGTTTTTAGCATTAATCTATTGTACTACCCTTTGACATTCAATATATGAAACTTTATTTTTATTTATTTATTTATTTATTTATTTATTTATTGAGATGGACTCTTGCTCTGTTGCCCAAGCTGAAGTGCAGTGGTGTGATCTCGGCTCACTGCAATCTCCCCCTCCCAAGTTCAAGTGATTCTCTTGCCTCAGCCTCCCAAGTAGCTGGGATTACGGGTGCACACCACCACGCCCAGCTAATTTTTGTAGTTTTAGTAGAGACAGGGTTTCACCTTGTTGGCCAGGCTGGTCTCAAACTCCTGACCTCAAGTGATCCACCCGTTTCGGCCTCCCAAAGTGCTAGGATTACAGGTGTGAGCTGCCACGTCTGGCCATGAAATAGTTTTTAACTATTCTTGTACTGGAGGTGAATCCTATTCTTCACATCTCTCTAGCTGATGAAAAGAGGTAGTATGATTGGGTAAAGCCCAGAAGGGGACTATTTCCTTATCACTGCTGAGCTTGGGGTGAGGTATGCATTTTACACTTCCTGCCTGCTGCCAAGGAGAGCTCTGCCCAGCCAGCTTAGGAAGTGGGTAGCACTCTTGGTCTGTTAGCTACTAATGCTCAGCACTGGCAGTGCCAAGAGAATGATTAAATGAAGGGAATGTAGTGGCCCTGTACCAAGTATACGATTTTTTTTTTTTTTTTTTTG
>NW_012101354.1:1456666-1457902 GCF_000951045.1 Mandrillus leucophaeus | reverse complement strand
TACAGGTGCCTACCACCATGCCCAGCTAATTTTTGTATTTTTAGTAGAGATAGGGTTTCACCATGTTGGCCAGGCTGGTCTCGAACCCCTGACCTCAGGTGATCTGCCCACCTCGGCCTCCCAAAGTGCTGGGATTACAGGCATGAGTCACCATGCCCAGCCATTTTAGACTTTCAAGATACTTCCTGAAAAAAAAAAAAGGGTTCCAATATCAAATATGTTGAGGAAACAGCATATCTGGTTTTTTTGTTTGTTTTTTGAGACAGAGTCTCGCTCTGTTGCCGAGGCTGGAGTGCAGTGGCTCCATCTCGGCTCACTGCAACCTCCGCCTCCCAGGCTCAAGAGATTCTCGTGCCTCAGCCTCCAAAGTAGGTGGGACTACAGGCGCATGCCACCATACCTGACTAATTTTTGACTAATTTTTGTACTTTTAGTAGAGACAGGGTTTTGCCACGTTGGCCAGGCTTGTCTCTTAACTCCTGGCCTCAAGTGATTCGCCCATCTTGGCCTCCCAAAGTGCTGGGATTATAGGCATGAGCCACCATGCCCAGCCGAAACAGAGTATCTTATACCCTGTTGGAGAATCACACCCTGCTGGAGAATCACAATGTTTATTAGCCTATTGAAGTCTCTGATACTCCTACAAAACAAAAAAGTTTAAGCATATTTAAACCAGAATTTTGAAAATGTGTTTATACATAGAACCCATCTTTAGTGAAAGTTATTAATACCTCAGTGAACACATTTTATAAAATACTGTTCTAATGAATTCTCTATTTTCTTTTCTCCTCTGACTTAGCATGCATTGTTCACAAAACCTTTTGCAAACTGTTGAATCTCACATTTTTTTATTTTTATTTTTGAAATTTTTCGGCCAGGCGCGGTGGCTCACGCCTGTAATCCCAGCACTTTGGGAGGCAGAGGCGAGCGGATCACTTGAGGTCAGGAGATCGCAACATGATGAAACCCCGTCTCTACTAAAAATACAAAAATTAGCCTGGCGTGATGGTGGGCACCTGTAGTCCCAGCTACTCGGGAGGCTAAGGCAGGAGAATCGCTTGAACCCAGGAAGCGGAGCTTGTGATGAGCCAAGATCGTGCCACTGCACTCCAGCCTGGGCGACAGAGCGAGACTCCGTCTCAAAAAAAAAAAAAGAAATTTCCCTCTCCCTGAATGTTGTCAGGTTCAAGGAGGTTGAAATTGCTATACTCCTATTTTTTTAAAAAGCTGAAATTT
>NW_012101354.1:1451982-1454246 GCF_000951045.1 Mandrillus leucophaeus | reverse complement strand
GGACTGCAGGCGCCCACCACCACGCCCAGCTAATTTTTTGTATTTTTAGTAGAGACGGAGTTTCACTGTGTTAGCCAGGATGGTCTCGATCTCCTGACCTCGTGATCCACCTGCCTCGGCCTCCCAAAGTGCTAGGATTACAGGCGTGAAGCATGCCCAGCCCTGCAAGTATACTAATTTAATCCACTTTAAAGGAAAAACTTTTTAAACCTTAAAAGAATTTTAACACTGATATAATTGACTTATATCAGTTTGAGTTAGAGAACAAGATGGAGGACATTAGAGTGAAGAGCTGAGGTTTTGATTTAATAAGCTGTTTTTAATTTGCCTCAAGTTTTCCTATACATTAGACTTCATTTGTCTTTCTTACTGAAATAGGTGACCCCCATACCTCAACAGTACAGTTTTCAAATTCTGCCACCTCAGTGCTGGCTACCCTTGCAGCTCTTGCTGAGCCATCTGTCCCCTTCTCCAACTCACACAGAGCCACAGGTAGGTAAGGGATATGCTGCTAGGTGAATCACCACTTTTTTTTTGTTTTTAAGTCTCCAGCAGATTTAATTTGCATGAAATATTATTTAAGAATTGCATTTAATTAGAGGTAGCTAAGGAAAAGGGATGTAGCATCACTGAACATCAGAAAGAAAAATTGCCAGGTGATATAATCAGACAGCTGAATAATATGAGAGAATGACTAAATTATTCCTCTGTGTTTTTACAGTTTGAAGTTTGTTTTTCCTGACTCTAGTCACTTCACATTGAAATGTCTATTCTCATATTAGCAGATTTTTTTGGAGATACTCTATGTTATGTTTTGACTGATGCTATCATAGAATGATTCAAAATAGCAGCCCAGATATCTTATATTAAAGTATCAAAATACATGAGACTGGTACCTTTTTCATTGTCATATCCTTTGCACTTCATGGCTTGCTTTTATTTTCATTGGAGATGTTATTTTGGCATTTCCAAAGGAGTTCAGCAAATATAGGGTATGTATTGCCTTTCTGATATTTAAAACAAAATAGTTTTCAAGTCATTTAGCCAGAGCTAGTGGTCTGTCAGGGGAAGACTTAAGGCTTCGTATAGGTAGGGGCATATAGTCACAGGTAGGGCTCAGTAGACATTTAGAAATCTTTCTAGAACCCTCTGGCCATCTCCTCCATCATATATGAAAGCAGAATGTTCTGATTTCTTTCTGCCATGACATTTGGGTGGTAAGAACATTCTTCCAATTCCAATCCTATTTTTCTGAATGGGTATAATCATAAAGATCTCTACTCAGATTTATATGAGGGAACAACATAGCAAAGGGAAAAGCAATGTATTAAACTTGTCCTTGCTATTCTTTTGGTTTGCTCTTTGATATTGGATAAATCACTTCTCCAGGTTCTAGTTTTCTCATCTTTGGCATGATACTTGGATTAGGTTATCTATCCAGGACCTTTCAACTTTAATATTTAACTGTTCTTTGTTTCTAAGAGGTGGGAATCCTTTGTTTCCATTGAACTACCTAGATGTGTTTCATATGGATGGTTGATACCCCACTTATTACTGCAAAGTTCTATCTGTGACTCACTCTTTCTTTTCTTCTCCTTCCTTCTTTCCTTCCTTCCCTCCTTCCTTCCTTCCTTCCTTCCTTCTTTCTTCCTTTTCTTTTCTTTTCTTTTCTTTCTTTTCTTTCTTTGACAGAGTCTCATTCTGTCACCCAGGCTGGGGTGCAGTGGCATGATCTCAGCTTACTGCAATCTCTGCCTCCAGGGTTCAAGCAATTCTCCTGCCTCAGCCTCCCAAGTAGCTGGGATTACAGGCGCTCACGACCACGCTCAGCTGATTTGTGTATTTTTTGTAGAGATGGAGTTTTGCCATGTTGGCCAGGCTGGTCTCAAACTACTGACCTCGGTGATCTGCCCACCTCGGCCTCCCAAAGTGCTGGGATTACAGGTGTGAGCCACCGCCCCTGGCCCTGTGACGCTTTAGATAGAGAAATTCCATAGTGGTAGGAATTGTTTCCTCTAATAGTGCTTAGTTTATTGGGATATTGACTAATCAAACTGAAAATCTCGATTCAGCATAATACACGTAACACTCATAGAATGGTACCTGGCACATAAGTGTTGGCTATTTATATATATATACACACACACACACACACACACACACATATATATATATATAAGTTTGGGGTTTCTTTTGATAGAGACAGGATCTTATTCTGTTATTCTGTCACCCAGGCTAGAGTGCAGTGGCACAATCAGAGTTCA
>NW_012101354.1:1445868-1450182 GCF_000951045.1 Mandrillus leucophaeus | reverse complement strand
AAAAAAAAAAAAAGAAATTTCCCTCTCCCTGAATGTTGTCAGGTTCAAGGAGGTTGAAATTGCTATACTCCTATTTTTTTAAAAAGCTGAAATTTTAAATTTGCTTTTGTCATCTCTAGCCAATTCAGAGGAAATTATAGAGGGAAATTCCATTGACTCATCAATCCAGCAAGTAATGGGGAGTGGAGGCCAGAGGGTCATCACCATAGTAACTGATGGAGTCCCTCTGGGTAATATCCAAACTTCAATCCCTACTGGAGGCATTGGCCAGCCATTTATTGTAACTATGCAAGATGGACAGCAAGGTGAGTTATCTCTTGTAGACAATTGTTTATTAAAAGATATTTTAGATACTCCATACTCACCTAAACATGAGGCATTAAAACAAATAGTGGAAGTGGGAGACTGCCAGATGCAAGTTGGGGCAAAGAAGCTCTGAAAAAGAAAAAGAAACAGAACCAGATTGGCAAAAGCTAATTGCCTAATATGTATAAAATCTGTAGTAAAAAACAGTTGATCTGGTGGAAAATATAACAAGTAGACCGGGCGTGGTGGCTTATGCCTGTAATCCCAGCACTTTGGGAGGCCGAGGCAGGCGGATCGTGAGGTCAGGAGATCGAGACCATCCTGGCTAACATGGTGAAACCCCGTCTCTACTAAAAAATTTAAAAAAAAAAAAAAAAATTAGCCGTGTGTGACGGCGGACGCCTGTAGTCCCAGCTACTCGAGAGCCTGAGGCGGGAGAATGGCGTGAACCCAGGAGGCGAAGCTTGCAGTGAGCTGAGATCACGCCACTGCACTCCAGCCTGGGTGACAGAGCAAGACTCCGTCTAAAAATAATAATAATAATAATAATAATAATATGAACCAGTAGTCCACAGAAAAAAATGTACTGATGGCTCTTAAAAATATGAAAATAGCCGGGTGAGGCAGATCACGGCTGTAATCCCAGCACTTTGGGAGGTTGAGGCAAGAGGATCACTTGAGATCAGGAGTTCAAGACCAGCCTGGCCAAAATAGCAAAACCCCGTCTCTACTAAAAATACAAAAATTAGCCGAGCATGGTGGCACACACCTGTAGTTCCAGCTACTCAGGAGGCTGAAGTGGGAGGATCACTTGAGCCCAGTAGGTTGAGGCTGTAGTGAGCCGTGATTGTGCCACTGCACACCAGCCTGGATAACAGTGTGAGTCTCCGTCTTAAAAAAAAAAAAGAAAGAAAGAGAAAATATATCCCACCTACTTCATTCATAACAAGAGAAGTGCAAATAAATACTGTACTGAGATACCATTATAACACTATGTTGTTAAAGGTGTAGGGAAACAAGCACTCTTATAAATCATTTGTAAGAGTGCAAATTAATGGATCCTCTAAAAAGGATATTGGTAGTATCTGTAGATACTAAAGATATACATAAAGATGTACCTTTGGGTTTTTTGTTTGCTTGTTTGTTTGAGATGGAGTCCCTCTCTGTTGCCCAGACTGGAGTGCAGTGGTAGGATCTTGGCTCACTGCAACCTCCACCTCCCTGGTTCAAGCAATTCTTGTGCCTCAGCCTCCTGAGTAGCTGGGACTATAGGCACACGCCACCACGTCCAGTTACTTTTTGTGTATTTTGAATAGAGACAGGGTTTCACCATGTTAGCCAGGCTGGTCTTGAACTCCAGACCTCAAGTGATCCTTCCACCTCAGCCTCCCAAAGTGCTAGGATTATAGACATGAGCCATCACACTCAGTCAAGATGTACCTTTTGGTTAAACAGTTCTTTTTTCTTTTGTGTGTGTGTAACTGGGTCTTGTTCTGTCACCCAGGCTTGTGTGCAGTGGTGCAATCATGGGTCACTGCAGCCTCAACCTCCTGGGCTCAAGATATCCTCCTGCCTCAGCCTCCTGAGTAGCTGGGGCTACAGTTCCACGCCACCATGCCCAGCTATATTCAGACTGAGGCTATATATTAGTATACTGAGGCATAACATTAGTTGCTTCCAAGGAGGGCAGCTGGGTACTAAGGATGAGTGGGAGGCTTTTCAATGTATACGCTTTTATAGCCTTGATGTTTTTAATCATTTAATGTATCAGTTATTCAAAAAAGACATAATTAAAATTTTTTGAAAAGAGGAAGCCCATCATTACAACTCCATATCTTAAAAATACTGGAGGTTGGCCAGGCACAATGGCTGATACATGTAATCCTGTAATCCTAGCACTTTGGGAGACCAAGGCAAGAGGATTGCTTGAGGCCAAGAGTTCCAGATCAGCTGGGGCAACATAGCAAGACCCCCTATCTCTACACAATTTAAAAAAAAATAGTCTGGTTGATGGCACGTCCTTATAGTCCCAACTACTCAGGAGGTTTTGGCAGGAGGATCACTTGAGCCCAGGAGCTCAAGGTTACAGTATGCTACCATGATCATGCCACTGCACTCCAGCCTGGGCATAATCATGCCACTGCACTCCAGTCTGAGCAACAGAGCAAAACATTGTCTTTAAAAAATAAAAATGTATATTGGAGGTTGAAAAGAAGGGTACTGGTATAATTTCCTTTCTTAATGTCGCTGAAATTTTGACTTGGCTTATATGATTGTGGGGATTTGTAATTTTTTTTTTTTTTTTTTTTGAGACAGAATCTCACTCTGTCACCCAGGCTGGAGTGCAGTGGCACAATCTCGGCTCACTGCAACCTCCACCTGCTGGGTTCAAGCAATTCTCCTGCCTCAGCCTCCTGAGTAGCTGGGATTACAGGCATGTGCCACCACGCCCAGCTAATTTTTTTGTATTTTTAGCAGAGACAGGTTTCACCATGTTGGTCAGCCTGTTATTGAACTCCTGACCTCATGATCCACCCGCCTCAGCCTCCCAAAGTGCTGGAATTACAAGCGTAAGCCACCAAGCCCGGCCTATAGTTTTTATTTGTTTGTTTGTTTGTTTTTGAGATAGGATCTCCCTTTGTTGCCCAGGCTAGAGTGCAGTGGCATGATTATGGCTCACTGCAGCCTCGACTTCCCAAGCAACCCTCTCACCTCAGCCTCCCAAGTAGCTGGGACTACAGGCATGCACCACCACGCCTGGCTAATTATATTATATTTTTATTTTTAGACAGGGACTCAGTCTGTCACCCAGGCTGGAGTGCAGTGGTGTGATCTCAGCTCACTGCAATCTCTACCTTCCGGGTTCAAGTGATTCTTCTGCCTCAGCCACCAGAGTAGCTGGGATTACAGTCATGGCCACCATGCCCAGCTAATTTTTTTGGGTTTTTTGGTTTTTTTTTTGTAGAGACAGAGTTTCTCCATGTTGGCCAGGCTGGTCACGAATTCCTGAACTCAAGTGATCTGCCTGCCTTGGCCTCCCAAAGTGCTGGGATTACAGGTGTGAGCCACCATGCCTGGCCTTTTTTATTTTTTGTACAGACTGGGTCTTACTATGTTGCCCATTCTGGGATTTATAATTTTTTAATTATTTGAACTGATGGATCAGGAAGTATGGGAAGATAAGAATTAAACTTATTATAATCCAAACTTTGGTATCATAAATTCTAATTTATGCATTGCTGATATTTTTGTGAACATAGTTATCATTTTAAGTGTTTAGGGCTCATTGGGTAGGTGAGAGACTCTGCTTATAATGGAACTAAATAAATGAAAACTGAGTTGTTTTGGAGAAAAAGAGAATTGAAGTTTAACCTAAATAAACTATACTACTTTTTTATTTTTATTTTTTAAATTTATTTATTTATTTACTTAGAGGTGCAATCTCAGCTCCCTGCAGCCTCAACCTCCTAGGCTCAAGCAGTCCTCCCATCTCATCGTCCCAAGTAGCTAGGACCACAGGTGCAAGCCACCACAGCCAGCTAATTTTTTACTTTTTCATAGAGACAAGGTCTTCCTATGTTACCCAGCCTGGCCTCAAACTCCTGGGCTCAAGCAATCCTTCTACCTTGGCTTCCTAAAGTTCTGGGATTACAGGCGTGAGCTACTGTGCTTAGCCTACACTACTTTTTACAAATATGCTTAAGGCCCAAAGAAGGAAAACAGATTTTGTGAGTTATCTGCAGAAAAATTTAAATCCCAGACTAAACTTCCATTTCTACTCAACATATATCTAAGCTGCTTTCCACTGCCATCAATTGATGAGTTTATAAAGAAATACAGGCCGGGAACAGTGGCTCAAGCCTGTAATCCCAGCACTTTGGGAGGCCGAGACGGGCGGATCACGAGGTCAGGAGATCGAGACCATCCTGGCCTACACGGTGAAACCCCGTCTCTACTAAAAAATACAAAAAACTAGCCGGGTGAGGTGGCGGGCGCCTGTAGTCCCAG
>NW_012101354.1:1443217-1445363 GCF_000951045.1 Mandrillus leucophaeus | reverse complement strand
AGTGGCGCAATCTCAGCTCACTGCAACCTCCATCTCATGGGTTCAAGCAATTCTCCTGCCTCAGCCTCCTGAGTAGCTGGGATTACAGGCGCCCGCCACTGCCCCAGCTAATTTTGTTTGTTAGTTTGTTTTTTGAGATAGAGTCTCCCTCTGTCACCCAGGCTGGAGTGCGGTGGCGTGATCTTGGCTCAGCGCAAGCTCTGCTTCCTGGGTTCATGCCATTCTCCTGCCTCAGCCTCCCAAGTAGCTGGGACTACAGGCGCCCACCACCGCCCCCAGCTAATTCTTTTTTGTATTTTTAGTAGAGACGGGGTTTCACCGTGGTCTCGATCTCCTGATCCTGTGATCCGCCCACCTCGGCCTCCCAAAGTGCTGGGATTACAGGCATGAGCCACCGCGCCCGGCCTTTAATTTTCATATATGAAGAACTAACATGGTTTTTAATTGGGTGCATGCCTTGGATAATCCATTCAAAAGCAATCACTTAGTCCAGTTTAATGAAACATATATCCTTCGTGTACTGATGGAAAGGCTGGTGGTATATATTGAGGCCATATTTCCAGATCAGACTGTGCTGGTTTGTTGTTGTTGTTGTTGTTTGAGATGGAGTCTCACTCTGTCACCCAGGCTGGAGTGCAATGGTGTGGTCTCAGCTCACTGCAACTTCTGCCTCCCAGGTTCAAGCAATTCTCCTGCCTCAGCCTCCCGAGTAGCTAGGATTACAGGTGTTCCCTAGCACGCCTGGCTAATTTTTTGTATTTTTAGAGAGATGGGGTTTCAACCATGTTGGTCAGGCTGGTCTCGAACTCCTGACCTTGTGATCTGCCCACCTCGGCCTCCCAAAGTGCTGGTATTACCGGTGTGAGCCACCGCACCCCGCTGACTATGCTGGTTTGAACAGATATGACAAGAGCAAGAACCCTGGCTGAATTTTTGTGGGTGGCTCCAGTAGAGCTGCTGGTAACCCATCTTGCTCTCAAGAGTACAATGAGGTAAAAGGAAAGAGTTCCCGATTTTTTTGTTTTGTTTTGTTTTGTTTTGTTTTTGAGACAGAGTCTCGCTCTGTCACCAGGCTAGAGTGCAGTGGCGTGGTCTCAGTTCACTGCAATCTCTGCCTCCCAGGTTCAAGCGATTCCTCTGCCTCAGCCTCCTGAGTAGCTGGGACCACAGGTGTGTACCACCACACCCCGCTAATTAAAAAAAAATTTTTTTTTTGTATTTTAGTAGAGACAGGGTTTCACCATGTTGGCCAAGATGGTCTTGATCTCTTGACCTCGTGATCTGCCCACCTCAGCCTGCCAAAGTGTTGGAATTACAGGCACGAGTCACTGAGCCCAGCCCCCGAATTATTTTTTAATAGAAATGCGTTCTTGCTAAGCTTCCCAGGCTGGTCTCAGACTCCTAGACTCAAGTGATCCTCCCACTTTGGCCTCCCAAAATGCTGTGATTACAGGCATGAGCCACCATGTCTGGCCAAATCTTCTGTTTTAAAATAATCGTAATATATCCTAAAACCTAAATATAATTTTTAACTTTTTATTTTTAGATCATTAAAGATTCAGTACAGTTCTAAGAAATAATACAAAGAAATCCCCTATTGCTGGGATTACAGGCACATGCCACCTTGTCCACCTAATTTTTTGCATTTTTAGTAGAGATGGGGTTTTGCCATGTTGGCCAAGCTGGTCTCGAACTCCTGACCTCAGGTGATCTGCCTGCCCACGTTGGCCTCCCAAAGTGCTGGGATTACAGGCATGAGCCACTGCACCCATCCTCTACTTTGTCATTTCAAGAATGTTATATAAGTGGAATCATACAATATGCATGATTTTGAGATTGGCTTTTTTCCTCTCAGCATAATTCCCTTGATACCCATCCAAGTTGTTTGAATCAATAGTTCATTCCTTCTTATTGCTGAGTATTATTCTATGATAGGGATTTACCACAGTTTGTTTAACCATTTACCCAGTGAAGGACATTTAAGTTGCTTCCACTATCAGCTATCTAAAAATAAAACTGGCTGGGCACGGTGGCTCACGCCTATAATCCCAGCACTTTGGGAGGCCTACGCCAGCAGATAGCTTAAGCCCAGGAGTTTGAAATCAGCCTGGACAACACGACAAAACCCATCTCTAAAAAAAAAATA
>NW_012101354.1:1439889-1441316 GCF_000951045.1 Mandrillus leucophaeus | reverse complement strand
GATGTGTAGTGTGTCATGTGTGTTGTGTATGTGTTGACCCTTCTCTCACTTATCTATGAGAAGATAATTTAGGTACAGATAATGGCTATTGGCTTTTATTAGAGGTCTCAAAAATATATAAAGACTTCAGGCCTTCTTTGGACAGATTATTTCTGCAGTTTTTTTGTTTGTTTGTTTGTTTGTTTGTTTGAAGACAGGGTCTCACTCTGTCGCCCAGGCTGGAGTGCAGTGGCGAGTTCTTGGCTCACTACAGCCTCAACTTCCCAGGCTCAAGTGATCCTCCCACTTCAGCCTCCCAAGTAGCTGGAATTACAGGCATGCTCCACCATGCCTGGCTAATTTTTTGTATTTTTTTTGCAGAGACCGTGTTTGCCATGTTGCCCAAGCTGGTCTTGAACTCCTGGGCTCAAGTGATCCTCCCACCTTAGCTTCCCCACATGCTAGAATTATAGGTGTGAGCCACCTCGCCCTGCCATTTCTGGGCAAACTAATAAGCTACTTGGTCATAGCTGACCTAGAGTCAGACACCTTCATATAAGAGCCTCAGACTTGGGACTTACTTGCATGGCTTCCAAGCCTGCAAATCTATACCCTTCTTTTTTGAGCCGTTCTTAGTGCTCTATTAATCTTTTTTGTTTCTCCCCGAAGGGCCATGCCTTACCTGTTGATTCTAAACTTTGAAGAGATATTTAAAATAATATATCAAATAATATATTTTATTTTCTCTTTCTTTCTTTCTTTTTTTTTTTTTTGAGACGGAGTCTCGCTCTGTCGCCCAGGCTGGAGTGCAGTGACCCGAGTAGCTGGGACTACAGGTGCCTGCCACCTCGCCCGGCTAGTTTTTCTGTATTTTTTAGTAGAGACGGGTTTCACTGTGTTAGCCAGGATGTTCTCGATCTCCTGACCTCATGATCCGCCCATCTCGGCCTCCCAAAGTGCTGGGATTACAGGCTTGAGCCACCGTGCCTGGCCATTTACTTTCTCTTTCTTTGTTTTTTTGTTGAGACGGGGTCTTGCTGTGTTGCCTAGGCTAGCCTTGAGCTCCTGGACTCAAGAAGTCCTCCAGTCAGCTGCCTGAGCAGCTAGGACCACAGGCACACACCACTGCACCCAACGTAGAATATATTTTAGCTTATTTTCTTATTAAAAGCAAGCAAAACTTCTTTGTTTTCTTATGCATTCATCACCTCCAATTGGTGTCCTTTGACTTGTAGTTCTAACTGTACCTGCTGGTCAGGTTGCAGAGGAGACTGTAATTAAAGAGGAAGAAGAAGAGAAGTTGCCACTAACAAAGAAACCAAGGATAGGAGAGATGACAAACAGTGTGGAGGAAAGCAAGGTAATGTTTTTAGGAGTGATGAAAAGAATTTAAAGCCAAATTATTAAGGCCTGAACCCTTCTTCATCTTTTTTTTTTTTTCCTTTTTG
>NW_012101354.1:1433550-1434499 GCF_000951045.1 Mandrillus leucophaeus | reverse complement strand
AAACTCCATCTCAAAAAAAAAAAAAAAAACGAAAGAAAGAAAAGAAAAGAAAGAAACTGGCAAACTATTTTCTTTTTCTTTCTTTCTTTTTTTTTCCAAATGGAGTCTCACTGTCACCCAGGCTGGAGTGCAGTGGCACTATCTCAGCTAACTGCAACCTCCTCATACCAGGTTCAAGCGATTCTCCTGCCTCAGCCTCCCGAGTAGCTGGAATTACAGGTGGGTGCCACCACACCCGGCTGATTTTTGTATTTTTAGTAGAGATGGGGTTTCACCATGTTGGCCAGGCTGGTCTCAAACTCCTGAGCTCAGGCAATCCGCCTGCCTCAGCCCCCCAGAGTGCTGGGATTACAGGACATGAGCCACCACTCCAAGTCGGCCAAACTATTTTCTAGAGTGGCTTTACCATTTTACATTCCCACCAGCAATTTATGAATAATCCACTTTGTCTACATCTCCAGCATTTGGTATCACTTTTTAAAAAACTTTTAGCCTGGCGCGGTGGCTCACACCTGTAATCCCAGCACTTTGGGAGGCTGAGGCGGGTAGAATATCTGAGGTCAGGAGTTTAAGACCAGTCTGGTTAACATGGAGATACCCTGTCTCTATTAAAAATACAAAAATTAACTGTGTGTGATGGCATGCGCCTGTAGTCCCAGCTACTCAGGAGGTAGAAGAATTGCTTGAACCCAGGAAGTGGAGGTTGCAGTGAGCTGAGATTGTGCAACTGCACTCCAGCCTGGCCTATAGAGTGAGAGTTCTTCTCAAAAAAAAAAAAGACTGGGCGTGGTGGCTCACGCCTGTAATCTCAGCACTTTGGGAGGCTGAGGCAGGTGGATCATGTGAGGTCAAGAGTTCGAGACCAGACTGACCAACATGGAGAAACCCCATCTCTACTAAAAATACAAAATTAGCTGGGTGTGGTGGGGCATGCCTGTAATCCCAGCTA
>NW_012101354.1:1429654-1431855 GCF_000951045.1 Mandrillus leucophaeus | reverse complement strand
ATGACAAACAGTGTGGAGGAAAGCAAGGTAATGTTTTTAGGAGTGATGAAAAGAATTTAAAGCCAAATTATTAAGGCCTGAACCCTTCTTCATCTTTTTTTTTTTTTCCTTTTTGGGACACAGCCTTGCTCTGTTGCCCAGGCTGGAGTATAGTGGCATGATCTCAGCTCACTGCAACCTCCGCCTCCCGGGCTCAAATGATTCTTATGCCTCAGCCTCCTGAGTAGCTGGGATGACAGGCACCTGCCACCATGCCTGGCTAATTTTTGTATTTTTAGTAGAGACAGGGTTTCACCGTGTTGGCCAAATTGGTCTCGAACTCCTGACCTCAGGTAATCTGCCCGTGTCCGCCTCCCAAAGTGCTTGAATTATAGGTGTGAGGCACTGCCTATCTTTTTGTCTACTGTCTGGATAATTTATGATCAGGAATTTACTTGGTGGTGACATGGCTTACTTTTCCAGGAAGGCAGTGAAAGAGAGCTACTACAGCAACAACTCCTGGAGGCCAATCGAAGAGCCCAGGAATACCGACACCAGCTCCTAAAGAAAGAGCAGGAAGCAGAACAGTACCGTCTTAAGCTGGAGGCCATAGCCCGACAGCAGCCCAGTGGAGTTGATTTTACCATGGTTGAAGAGGTGGCTGAGGTAAATGCTGTAGTAGTCACAGAGGGGGAGCTGGAAGAGAGAGAGACACAAGTGACTGGGTCTGCAGGGACCACAGAGCCTCACACTAGAGTTTCCATGGAAACTGTTTCATCTTAATATGCAAGGGCCACAATTTGCACTGTGTTCATATTAGTCCTCTTTTAAAAAAGAAAATATACAGAAGACAAACATTGCATAAAAACTAAGAGTGTCTTTAAGAAGAAAACTATAGCAGGGTGCAACGCTTGGGCTCAGGAAGGTTCTCTGTGCAATTGGAAAATTCAAAGCCATATTTAGGGAACATTTCTTCTGAGGGGCCAAAAGAATAAGGACCAAATTTCTTAGCTCACATCATTGCTTTAAGCATAGAAGTAAAAGAATACTGCATGCTGTGGGTTGATTTTTTTTTTTTAATAACTAACTTTCTCACAGAAGATTTTAAGATAACATTTCTAATATATATGCACCAATATATATGCCTTTAATAATTATACCATCAAGTGACCTGAAAATGCCCCTTAGATTTATGATGCGTATCTGTTGGAAAAACTAATTGGGAGGGAGGTTAGACAAGCTTTGGGGAAGAGAAAAGGAATATAGTCCATTTCCAAAGGAGCAGGAACACCCAACCTTAAGTTAATTTCACTGAAGAGAATTTTCTTTTTTTTTTTTTTGAGACACGGTCTGACTGTCACCCAGGCTAGAGTACAGTGGTACAGTCTTGGCTCACTGCAACCTCTGCCTCCAGGGCTCAGCCTCCCGAGTAGCTGGGATGAAAGGCATATGCCACCACATCACTGAAAAGAAATTTTTGATTGTCTGACAGATATGCATCCATTGTGTGTCTGTAGCTCAGATGCTTGTGTAAGAAACTGAAATAAGCTGGGTGTGGTGGCTCACATCTGTAATCCCAACACTTTGGGACGTTGAAATGGGAGAACTGCTTGAGTCCAGGAGTTTGAGATGAGCCTGGGCAACATAGTGAGAAACGTGTGTCTACAAAAAATTTAAAAATTAGCCAAATATGGTGACAGGCACCTATGGTTCCAGCTACTCAGAAGGCTGAGGTGGGAGGATCCCTTGGGCCTTGGAGGTCAAAACTGCACTGAGCCGTGGTTGCACCACTGCTTTCCAGGCCTGAGTGACAGAGCAAGACTGTATCTCAAAGGAAAAAGGAAACTAGGCCAGGTGTGGTGGCTCACACCTGTAATCCGAGCACTTTGAGAGGCGGAGGTGGACGGATCACGAGGTCAAGAGATCGAGATCTTCCTAGCCAACATGGTGACACCCCATCTCTACTAAAAATACAAAAATTACCTGGGTGTAGTGGCACACACCTGTAGTCCCAGCTACTTGGGAGGCTGAGGCAGGAGAATCGCTTGAACCCAGGAGGCAGAGGTTGCAGTGAGCCGAGATCACGCCACTGCGCTCCAGCCTGGTGACAGAGCGAGACTCCGTCTCAAAAAAACAAAACAAAACAAAAAAAATAGAAAATATTAGCCGGGCGTGGTGGCACCCACCTGTAATCCCAGCTACTTGGGAGGCTGAGGCAGGAG
>NW_012101354.1:1418710-1429279 GCF_000951045.1 Mandrillus leucophaeus | reverse complement strand
GTCAGGAGTTCAAGACCAGCCTAGCACAGATGGTGAAACCCTACTAAAAATACAAAAATTCACCAGGCGAAGTGGCAGGCGCCTGTAATCCCAGCTACTAGGGAGGCTGATGCAGGAGAATCTCTTGAACCCGGGTGACAGAGGTTGCAGTGATCTAAGATCATGCCACTGCACTCCAGCCTGGGCGATAAAGTGAGACTCCATCTCAAACAAACAAAAAAAACAAAACAAAATTAGCCAGGTGTGGTGGCCACATGCCTATAATCCCAGCTACTTGGGAGGTTGAGGCAGAAGAATTGCTGGGAACCCGGAGGCAGCAGTTGCAGTAAGCCAGATGGCACCACTGCACTCCAACCTGGGCAACA
Source organism: Mandrillus leucophaeus (assembly GCF_000951045.1). Taxonomy (NCBI): domain Eukaryota; kingdom Metazoa; phylum Chordata; class Mammalia; order Primates; family Cercopithecidae; genus Mandrillus; species Mandrillus leucophaeus. The sequence continues at coordinate 1,428,914 of NW_012101354.1, read as the reverse complement.
GGAGTGAAACTCCATTAAAAAAAAAACAAAAAACAACACACTAGAAAGGAAAGAAAACTTGTTTATGTGGGAGGAGTATGTATAAAACCAAAATCCAGGCTGTGTTTCCACAGTGCTGGGAAGTGGCCAGAAAAAGGCTTATGGGGGCTTTGAAACTCTGGTCTTGAGATATAAACTTTGCTCTGACTGGATTTTATAAAATTACAGTGAGGAGGGTACTCTCTTGTCAGAACAACTTGTTTCCAAACATTTATGTAATGTCAAGCTCAGTTTCTCTCATTTTTTTTTTTTTTTTTGAGACAGAGTCTTGCTCTTGTCGCCCAGGCTGGAGTGCAATGGCGTGATCTCAGCTCACCGCAATCTCCACCTCCCGGTTTCAAGTGAATCTCCTGCCTCAGCCTCCCAAGTAGCTGGGATTACAGGCATGTGCCACCATGCCCAGCTAATTTTGTATTTTCAGTAGAGACAGGGTTTCTCTATGTTGGTCAGGCTGGTCTCAAACTGCCAGCCTCAGGTGATCCGCATGCCTCGGCCTCCCAAAGTGCTGAGATTACAGGCATGAGCCACCAAGCCCAGCCTAGACTCTTTAATTTTATCAAACTTTGTTGAATTTTCTAAGTGTCATTTAGGACACATTATGCTTTTCTGTGGAGCTTATATCTTATCCTCTTACGTGCAACAAAAAGGGGGTTGGAGGTAAATGCTGGTGATGATGTTTAGTTTTATTTTCTTTTGATCTGGCATGAGTAAATTGCTCTGTTTCCTTAAGCTTGGTCTATTACGGAGCTTTGTGCCTTATAGGGTACTCAGTGTGTGTTGACAAAGGGAATAAGAACTATCAGTGCCATAAAGAACCAAAGATTCTGGCTACTTTGTCTTCTTCCTTTCTCTCCCACTATGCCTACACTTCCTCTGCCCACTTTTGGAAAGTGTTTAACTGCTGGGTTTTCTTTTTCTTTTCTTTTTTTTTTTTTTAAACGGAGTTTCGCTCTTGTTGCCCAGGCTGGAATGCAATGGCATCATCTCGGCTCACCGCAACCTCTGTCTCTTGGGTTCAAGCGATTCTCCTGCCTCAGCCTCCCGAGTAGCTGGGATTACAGGCATGCGCCACAATGTCCGGCTAATTTTGTATTTTTAGTAGAGACGAAGTTTCTCCATGTTGGTTGGGCTGGTCTTCAACTCCTGACCTCAGGTGATCTGCCCTTCTCAACCTCCCAAAGTGCAGGGATTATAGGCGTGAGCCACCGCGCCCGGCCACCTGCTGGGTTTTCTTTGTATGTCAGCATGGAGTTTTTCCCAAAGAAAGGGAATATGGGTGGAGAGAGAAAGGTTATGAACAGGTTACATTACAGAGGTTATTGCCTTTGAAACTGGGCCCTCATCATTCTAGACTTGCTTGCTTTGTTTTTTTGTGTTTTTTTTTGAGACGGAGTCTCGCTCTGTCGCCCAGGCTGGAGTGCAGTGGCCGGATCTCAGCTCACTGCAAGCTCCGCCTCCCGGGTTTACGCCATTCTCCTGCCTCAGCCTCCAGAGTAGCTGGGACTACAGGCGCCCGCCACCTCGCCCGGCTAGTTTTTTGTAATTTTTTAGTAGAGACGGGGTTTCACCGTGTTAGCCAGGATGGTCTCGGTCTCCTGACCTCGTGATCCGCCCGTCTCGGCCTCCCAAAGTGCTGGGATTACAGGCTTGAGCCACCGTGCCCGGCCAACTTGCTTTGTTATAAATTAGAATAAACCAGAGGGAGATGTGCCAAGTAAACATTTGAATGACTGTTTAGAATATGCTTTTCTTAATTAGCAGTCATGGGGAAAACATGCATTTTTAATTTAGAAAAAAACCTGACAGTTAACATGGTTCTGTTTACCTTGATTAGTGAAGTAATTTGCTGCAGTGTTGTCAGAGGAGCAGAATCATTTGGGTCTCAAAATAGACTGAAAACTTAACTCCCAAAACCATATTTAACAAACAGAATTGGTTATTAGAGATTTATAGGCAAAAATATCAGTTTGGAAATTAACCTTGGCTACTGGCCACCTTAGCTAGATTTTCTCCACAGGTCTGATACTGAACACTTCTCAGATTGGAGAATATTCTGGGCTGTTGGGGATGACAGGGAAATGTGAGGGGGAGTAGCCTAGGTAAGGGTGATGATGAAATTGTTCTATCTGCTGTCAAATAATTGTTTCCTGTTTGCAATGTTTTTATTTTTTCTGAGTCCCTTTGGGAACCAGGTGCTAACAAGAAGCTGTTATGTGTGGGATTTCGGAGCCTTACTTTAATGATAGAGGAACCAAGTATCATTTTAGATGTCTTTTATTTATGTTCTCGGTGCATATGTTGACTTTAATCCCTCTTTCCCCACACCCTGCCCATTAAGGGGGAGGAGGTTAACTCTGCAGATGATATTCAGGCCCAACCAGCTCATTCTCTGGGGTAGCTACTGACGAAAGGCAGAGAACGTCCATCTAACATGTCCTTCTGAGTATACAGTCACCACTTTTTGGGGGGAATTCTTTAGCAGATCTTATTGTTCTTTCTGCAGAAGCTATCATTCCTACCTCCCCAACCCCCAAAATCTCTAATATAGGCCAAGTCATTTTTTATGATGGGTCTCTGAGACAGGGGAGTTTGTTAGAGGAGAGGCTGGGGTAGAGAGGGAGAGAATGGAGGTATCTGAAAAAAAGTAAGAAAAAGGCATTCATTTTTATTTACTCAGAACAGTCCTCTTGGCATCCCAGATAAGGGAAATAGGATTTGATCTCCAATTGTATTGCTATGGAGAGAATGGCAGGTGAGGATGCTTTGAAGTAATTAGAAATTAAATATTGAATACATTAATGGCAATACCATTTCATGATTTTGTATGTCTTTCTGGATTAGTCATGGAAGTTGGGGAAATATTGCTTAGATCTTCTGGGTTAGAGGATTCCAACTGGCTTATTGGCAAGGTTGGATTATTAAGAATCAAATAGCAGACAAAAGTGGCAGGGCATGGTGGCTCACGCCTGTAATCCCAGTACTTTGGGAGGCTGAGGCGGGTAGATCACTTGAGGTCAGGAGTTCAAGACCAGCCTGGCCAACATGGCAAAACCACATCTCTACCAAAAATACAAAAATTAGTTGGGCATGATGGCACATGCCTGTAGTCCCAGCTACTCTGGAGCTGAAACAGCAGAACTGCTTGAACCCAGAAGGTGGAGTTTACAGTGAGCTGAGATTGTGCCACTGCACTCCAGCCTGGGCAATAAGCGAGACTGTGTCTCAAAAAAAAAAAGAAAAGAAAAAGGAAAAACAGAGAAATGGATCAGAGTTGGTGCTTGAGCACGAGAAACTTCAAGCTTAGGATGGTTGTCTACTTTAAAATAAAGCTGCTGGCCGAGCGTGGTGGCTCATGCCTGTAATCCCAGCACTTTGGGAGGCCAAGGCGGGTGGATCACGAGGTCAGGAGATCAAGGCCATCTTGGCTAACACGGTGAAACCCCAGCTCTACTAAAAATACAAAAGATTAGCTGGGCGCAGTGGCAGGCACCTGTAGTCCCAGCTACTTGGGAGGCTGAGGCAGGAGAGTGGCATGAAACCAGGAGGCAGAGCTTGCAGTGAGCCGAGATCACCCCACTGCAACAGATCACCTGGGCAACAGAGCGAGACTCTGTCTCAAAATAAATAAATAAATAAATAAATAGAATAAAATAAAATAAAGCTGCTGGCTAGGCACAGTGGCTCATGCCTATAATCCCAGCACTTTGGGAGGCCGAGGCGGGAGGATCACTTGAGGCCAGGCCAACATGGCAAAACCCAGTCTCTACTCAAAATACAAAAATTAGCTGGGGGTGGTGGTGCATCATCATACTGGTGAGGAAAAAAAAAAAAAAAAAAAAAGGCCGGGCACGGTGGCTCAAAAAAAAAAAAAAAAAGAAAGAAAAAAAAAGAAATATCAGTTTGAGAAATGATGATGATTATTATTATTTTATTTTTGGAGACAGAGTGTCTCTCTGTTGCCCAGGCTGGAGTGCAATGGCATGATCTTGGCTTATTGCAACCTCCATCTCCCAGGTTCAAGCGATTCTTCTGCCTCAGCCTCCTGAGTAGCTGGGATTACAGGTGCGCACCACCACGTCTGGCTAATTTTTGTATTTTTAGTAGAGACGGGGTTTGACCATATTGGCCAGGCTGGTCTCGAACTCCTGACCTCGTGATCTGCCCTCCTCGGCTTCCCAAAGTGCTGGGATTACAGGTGTGAGCCACCGTGCCCAGCCTCTTTTTCTTTTTCTCACCAGTATGATGATGACCATTTTAAGAAAGCTTGTGTGGCTCTCTCCTATCATTACAGACCTCCAGAGTTTGCTGGAAAATTTGAGGCACTTACTGAACTCTTCCTGAAAGTTTCATGTGGAGTGGGAATCAGTTTTTGTCCTAATTTATTAGAGAAGGCTTCCTCTTCTCTACTCCTTGTGCAGACCCATCTCTGGATGGCTAGAAAAGGAGCTTCAGAATGGACTATATGTCATGACCACCTGTATGCACTCTAGGCTCTCATCTGTCTCTATTTTATGTGGTGACTATGTCCCCCTTCTGAGTAGTACTCTTATTTCCTATGCCTTTTTTTTTTTTTTTTTTTTTTAGTCTCTGATGCTGCCCTTTGTAAATTTTTATTTTATTTTTTAGCCTCTTTAGTATTAGGGGGTGAGGTGACATTCCTAGACTCTACAGTAGCAGTTTGGTATGTTAGTGGCAGGAAATTGTGATTCCCTATACCCCCCTCCCCCTACCTTTTCTGCTTTAGTGATTCTATTGTTCCTCTCTCATTGAGGCTTTCCCAGGCACCCGAATTTAGTTAGTAGGTCATTTCTAATCTTTGGGGCTTGTCTTTTCTCTCTCCATTCCCCTCCTTCTCTACCCCATATTTTTTGTTTATTCTGAGGTGGTTTGTTTCTGAAAGTTAATCTAGGTCACCTTCTATATCCTGTGCTTCCTAGTTGGCTTTAGACATCTTGTTATAGCAACAATGATGGTAGCAGCTCTGTCCCTGGCTTTGCCCCATGTGCTGTCCTTCTGTCAAGACCATTTGTGTGTGTACTGGGGCAGGTGTTTGTTGGGGGGATGCGCCCAGACTATTCTCACAATGTCCTCAGTTTTTCAGGTTGTCTGACAGCTTTATGTACAGCATATTTTTAGAAAAACTTAAATATACTTCTTTATTTAGAATAGGGTTTTATTCTGATGAGCAAGTTTGTGTGTATATGTGTGTATGAGCATTTGTATGTATATATACTTATACAGATCTATATTATATATACAGTTTTTGTACTATCATTTAAAGTAAAAATATTTCTCAATAAAATGTCAGAGCTGACCATTTCAGGGTGCCATTGAATTTGTTTTCATCTCCTGGGCAAAAATTTGTATCTATTCTCTGATCACAGGTGAACCACAGAGCTCATTTTCCCTGTCCAACTGAGCTAATTGAAGGGGGAGGAGTATAGATCTACTAACCCATGCATGCCCACTGCCTTTTCCTTATCCACCTCTCTCAGCGTGGTATTCTTGACAGGCAGAGCAAGTTGAGGCAAGAAATGAAATGAGAATTATGCGAGCTTTTGACTGACTTGTTAAATGTACATTTTCCTTCTTTCTCTCATCCCCCACTCCCTTCCCTAAAAGCAAACAACTAAGGGAGGAGAAAAGTAGCTGAAGAAAATGATTATGTGCCTTGTGTGGGAGTAAAGTCAATGCTGAGATGTATGGGGAAAAACATCAGACTCAGGAGTGCTTGGAAAGAGTAGATTTACTTTGCCAGCTTCTCAGCTTTTCTTGGTTAATAGGGTGCTTGCTGCTATCTTAGTCCAAAATCAGCACACATTTATATTTAAAAATAGGAGGGTCAGTCTGGTAGTAGCACAATCCCCATTGATAGCCAGGGGTGAACAAACCAATTTGACTAGCAAGATGGGTGTCCCATCTAGTGTACAGAGTTCTGAAAAGCTGTTTTGTTGGCAAGAAGGATACCTTTCTTTATAAAATTAGCTTTGAGCCTGTCCAAAGTTAAGGACATATAAGCATCTGTGTTCAGCGACTGGAATCTTCAGCAAGTTCTCAAAGTCAATATTTAGGAAATTGGTCACCTACCATGTACTAGGGTACATGCAGATAATTTCTTTTTGGTAAATACATATAGTCAGCAAATCCTGTGCACATATTCAACTAATAGAAGGTAATTCTGGCAGGCACTTAAGCAATATATATAGTCTTGGCTGTGCTGATGGAAAAAAAGGCAGGAACTTGAGGAGCCTTAAGAACCAAAGAACTAAAAATCTTGTTGAATTAAATCCTGGTGAGAGAAATTATCAAGATGGGAAAGTTGAGGGGAACTGGAGAGATAAGAACCTCGAGTTCTCTGATGGGTGATACTTTTTTTTTTTTTTTTTTGAGACAGAGTCTCACGCTGCTGCCCGGCTGGAGTGCAGTGGCACAATCTCGGCTCACTGCAGCCTCTGCCTCCCAGGTTCAAGTGATTCTCCTGCCTCAGCCTCCCTAGTAACTGGGATTATAGGCATGCACCACTACACCCAGCTAATTTTTGTATGTTTAGTAGAGACGGGGTTTCACCATATTGGCCAGGCTGGTCTCAAATTCCTGACCTCAGGTGATCCACCCGCACTGGCCTCCCAAAGTGTTGGGATTACAGGCGTGAGCCACTGTGCCTGGCTGGGTGATACTCTTAAATAATGGGAAAAATCATGAACTAGGGCAACTTTCCTAACAGTTCCTTCCTCTGTGAAAAAGAACCCTCTACTCCAAGGAGATCAATAGGTGAAAAATACAGGTGAAGGCTGACATGGGAGCAATCTAGTGATAACTACAACTATGTAAGGCTTGTGTAAGACATCTGATAGGTAATAGAGTAAGTTAAGACTATAGGAGACTTCTGAACAAAAGTGTGGGGTTGCAGTCTGCTCCTATAACCAGTCCTAAAGTTTAAGGGTAGTGCTGTAAAGGAAAGGAAAGTTTGGGATAGGGCCCAATATTATAAATAATAACAATAGCCACCATGCTTTAAGATTTTGCTACGTGTATGGCAATGTGCTAAGTACTCTGCATATACATATAAATACCCATTTTGCAAGGTGGGTATTATCCTTATCATATAGTTGTAAAAATAAGTTGACTTTGCAGAGTCACACACTTGTAAATATTGTCCTTTTTCTTTTTTTTTTTGAGATAGAGTCTCGCTCTGTCGCCCAGGCTGGAGTGCAGTGGCGCAATCTCAGCTCACTGCAAGCTCTACCTCCCGGGTTCACGCCATTCTCCTGCCTCAGCCTCCCAAATAGCTGGGACTACAGGTGCCCAACACCACACCTGGCTAAATTTTTGTATTTTTAGTACAGACCGGGTTTCACTGTGTTAGCCAGGATGGTCTCGATCACCTGACCTCGTGATCTGCCTGTCTCGGCCTCCCAAAGTGCTGGGATTACAGGCGTGAGCCACCACACCCGGCTTTTTTTTTCTTTTTAAAGACAGGGTCTCACTCTATTGCCCAGGCTGGAGTGCAGTGGCATGATCTTGACTCTCTGCAGCCTCGACCTTTGACCTCCAGGGCTCAAGCAATACTCCTGCCTCAGCCTCCCGAGAAGCTAGGACTACAGGTGCGTACCACCATGCCCGGCTAATTTTTGTATTTTTGGTAGAGATAGGGTTTTGCCATGTTGTCCAGACTGGTCTTGAACTCCTGAGCTCAAGGGACCCACCTGCCTTACCTTCCCAAACTGTTGGGATTACAGGCGTGAGCCATGGCACACAGGCTAAAATTGTTCTTTCTAAAACTACAATTTCTGCATTGAGTTAATTAGTGTACTTTCCTCTGTGGTTTCCCTTTTGTCAGAATGCTATTTTATTCACTAGCCTTGGGCAGCTTAATTCATCTCAGATTTGCATTTAAGAAACTGAGGGCTAGGCACAGTGGCTCAGGCCTGTAATCCCAGCACTTTGGGAGGCCGAGGCGGGAAGATCACAAGGTCAGGAGATTGAGACCATCCTGGCTAACATGGTGAAAACCCGTCTCTACTAAAAATATAAAAATTAACCGGGCATGGTGGCAGGCGCCTGTAGTCCCAGCTACTCAAGAGGCTGAGGCAGGAGGCAGAGCTTGCAGTGAGCCAAGATTGCGCCACTGCACTCCAGCCTGGGTGACAGAGCGAGACTCCGTCTCAAAAAAAAAAAAAAAAAAGCAGCTGCCAAACTGGGGCGGATCACCTGAGGTTGGGAGTTCGAGACCAGCCTGGCCAACATGGTGAAACCCCGTCTCTACTGAAAATACAAAAATCAGCCGGGCATGGTGGCACATCCCTGTAATCCCAGCTACTCGGGAGGCTGAGGCAGGAGAATTGCTTGAACCCGGGAGGCGGAGATGGCGCCACTGCACTCCAGCCTGGGCAACAGAGCAAGACTCTGTCTCAAAGAAAAAAAAAGAATGAAAGAAACTGAGAAGAAAAATATGATCCAAGCAGCATTTCCTATAAGCTCCCCATAGTAAATTTTGCTTCAAAACTAATTTGGGGGTATCTGCATAGAGTTTCTGGCCAGCAATAATTGAGCAAGAAGAGTAAAAGATAATCTCTCTTGTGGGGAATGAATAGGGTCTTCATCTCTAGGTATGCTGGATGTTTTCTTTCTTTCCTTCCAGATTACACTCCTCTATTCTGTAGGCTGTTCTCTGTCCTGGGAGACTGACCTATATGAACATCAATGGGCTTCTTGTGCTTTAGCATCCAGTTGGATTCAGCCAATAGGGAGCCCTGACAGGAGACTGGGGAAAGAGAAAAGACTTAAGTCAATGTATTGACATCTGCCAGGTGCAGTGGTTCACTCCTGTAATCTCAGCTACTCGGGAAGCTGAGGCACGAAAATCACTTGAACCTGGGAGGCAGAAGTTTTGGTGAGCTGAGATCACACCACTGCACTCCAGCCTGCGACTCTATCTCAAAAAAAAAAAAAAAAAAAAAAAAAGTCACTGCTTCTCTCAAGACACTCTCCCCCTCCAGGACCTAGAAACCAATAACTCCTTTTATCTTTTTAGGCCTAATACAGTGATTAGCCTCCAGTTACTGACCTATCTATCCTTTGCCCATATCTTTAAAAATAGCCCTTCATTATTTTGAGAATGTTGTTTCCTGTTGAGACCCTGTCCGATACACCTGGTAAAAGTAGGTGATCTTTTAGATTTATAGGCTTCATATTTTATCCATGTACTTGAACCTTACTCTCATACATATAACCTTATATTCTTATGAGCCAACAGTTCTGAAAGGTCAACTGCTGGATTAAGTAGCAGAGAGTGACACATACCTGTGTGGTTCTCATGGATGGGACAGTGACATCAAGGAGTTAAAAACCTGAGAGACAGTAATAGCTCAGGCCCTTGTGACTTAGCCCCCAAAGAACCCAAGATGTTGAACAGATTTTCAAGCTCTGTGACTGTGGAACCTTCTGTGTTTCAAGTCCCCAAAGCCTTACACAAACTGATGGACTCTGACTGCTGGGGCCCTGGTTTCTCCATAACCTCCCAGGATGCCTCTGAGAAATCAGCTTAGAAATCCCTGAGGATGATGATTCTATCCTCCTGTTGGCACATTCTAGTTTCCTAAAGACAAAAACTGAGCTAATAGTATGATTAAAAAAGAAAAAAAAAGTATTAGCAGATTTCTTGAGGTCATATTTATCCTTCTATTGTCAGGGATAGTTTATTTGAATTCATCCTCCTAATTTATTATTCACTACTCTTTATCAGGGAGAGGTATCTGTATTAATGAACTGCATATTTGGTGGAAGTCTACTTTCTTTTGGGTAAATAATTTTCTCACAAAGCACTTAATTTAAATATATATATTCATATGGCACTTTACAAATCCCTGTTGCCATATGTTCTTTCCATTCCTTACCAAAAAAACAGCCTCAAAGAGGTTGGTTGAATTGCCAAGGTCACATAGAAAACAACGGGTAGAGACCCAGGACTGTTGCTCTCACTGCAACATGATTACTTCTGTTAGCTCTGAGAGTTCAGTTTAGATACTCTTTTTTTTTTTTTTGAGACGGAGTCTAGCTCTGTCACCCAGGTTGGAGTGCAGTGGCCGGATCTCAGCTCACTGCAAGCTCCGCCTCCCGGGTTTACGCCATTCTCCTGCCTCAGCCTCCGGAGTAGCTGGGACTA
>NW_012101354.1:1415766-1418520 GCF_000951045.1 Mandrillus leucophaeus | reverse complement strand
AAAGAAGTCACCATAGTGATAAATACTAATAAATGAACATACTTTATAATTAAACTACAACCAGGACTTTAACCTATAAATTACTGCTGCCTGCAAAGAATTACAAGATTAAATTTCCATTGTATGTATCTCTCTTTTAGGTCTATATGTAAACCTTAGGATCATTTACCCTTTTTGTTTGTGACCACCTTCAAGGCAAGAACTATATTTGAGTTTTGTCCCTCAGAGGACTGTGAAAGGCTGCAGCCTTGAAATTTTTCCTTGTCCTTGCTTTAAAATCTCGGTTTGAAGAGGATAATGAAGTCAAGTGACTGGATTCTCTACTCCTTCCTTGCTTGCTTTCCTCTAGTATCTAGGAAACTAGCACTGGCCCCGAGGCACCTTGGTTTAAGTAAGGCACCCCATACGGGAAAAACTGAGACCTAAAGGACCACTTCAACCTGGTGAAACAAGCGCCACGCAAAAAAGAGGTCAGAGTCTGGAGGACAACCAAATTTGGCCAGACAAGCTTAACTGAAATGGGAGTAATGTTCAGAGAGCATTAAAAAAAGCCCTGAGGGTAAAATCTATAGATGACAAGTATAAGGATACAAAGGGAAAGAGATTGCCTAGTGAAAACAGATCGCAAAGTTAGGAATAGGAATAGCTTATGCGCTAGTCTGAAGAAATTACTATCTCACAAGATACCATGCCGTTGCCTTTAGAAAGCGTTTTCACATTCTAGTATTTGAGCTTCTCAAACCCATTTTTCAGATGAGCAAATGGAGGCTCCGGGCGAAGTTTTGACCAATCATGATCACAAATAATAAAGCGCGGAACTAGAAACAACTTCAGGCTTCTTCCTCAAATTGTTCTCAGCAGTTTCCCGCCAAGGACATTTAGGTAGCAAACGGGAAGGGGACTGGTGAGGCTTCCTTAGCAGCAAGGGTTGGCTCGGCCCCCAGGCGGCGCCAGCGGGAGAATGTGGGGCTCGAACTGGGCGGACATTGCAGCCAAGTGCGGGTGAAAAACCCCATTTGCAAATTCGCATCAGCTCGGCTGGGCACGGTGGCTGACGCCTGTAATCCGATCACTTTGGGAGGCCGAGGCGGGCGGATCACGAGGTCACGAGTTCAAGACCAGCCTGACCAACATTATGAAACCCCGTCTCTACTAAAAATACAAAAATTAGCCGGACGTGGTGATGCATGCCTGAAATCCCTGCTACTTGGGAGGCTGAGGCAGGAGAAATGCTTGAACCTGGGAGACGGAGGTTGCAGTGAGCCGAGATCAGGCCTCTGCACTCCAGCCTGGGTGACAGAACAAGACCCTGTCTCCAAAAATAAAAATAAAAATTCGCACCAGCTGCCGCCTGCGTTAGGCCTTAAGCGTCGTTAGCGCGAGGGTGGTGGGCGGGGCAGGTGGTCCTGTTCGTCCCTCTCATTGGTGTCGGGGATAATGGACAGATATCCGCAGCCAGTCCCAACCGGAGCAAAGGGAGCATCGCAACAGCCACACGCTACCTGGTCCTGAGCGCGCGGAGCTCGAGCGCGGCAGCGGCTTCTTGGGAGGTGGCTAAGCGTGCGTGTGACGCCGCGCGCGCTCTCGTCTCCGGTCCAGCTTTCCGCGGGGTCCTCGCCTTAGGGAAGAGCTGGGGGCAGACCCTTGCCTCCGACAGGGCCGAATCCTTTGCTGTTTTTTTGCAGCCTACCCCTCATGCGACCCCAAATCTTCCAGCCAAATTCTCCTCAGGACAAGATTTTCTGATGTAGAACTTCAAGTAACGTACGCTATAGCTTCATTTTATTTCTCAAAAAATTCCCTCCGCCGCCCCATCCCATAGACTAGGCCTTTAAGAAAGTCCCTCTTACCTCGATCCAGAAACGAGCTCCGAGGGCCTTCCCCAGCCTCAACTAAACTTTACGGGGTCTCCCGGGCCCTGGCTCACCTCGACACCATTAGTTCGCTCGTCTCCTTTAGGAAACCTTTCCAGACTCCCCCCGCGGCGAGACCGCAGCCATCCCCTTTCCCGGGAGAGCCCAGGGCCCAGATAAAGGCAGAGGGCGAGGGCGCCCAGAGCGAGCCGACCGACTGCCGCCCTCCCCTGCCCGAGTAAAGTCAGGCAGCGGCTGCGGACACGGCTGTATTGGGAAGCGGAGGCTCCTACACAGTAGGAGAGGCACGTCCCAGACCCGGGAGGCCCGAGGACTCTGGACACAGCGCGCGCGGCCCGCCCGGGGCCCAGTCTCTGCGGGAGCCCCGAGGGGCGAGTTAAGGCAGCTTGGCTGGAAGGGAGCGGGGAGTGGGAGTCCGCCAGCTCCCCCCGAAATGCTGGCTCACTGAGGGGACGGGCTTCTCACCTCCCACTCCTCTCTCGAGGACAGGGGGAAAGACAGTCAATAAATAAACCCGAGGCGAAAAGGGGCCTCGGGAGACTCTGCGAGTCGGGAAGGCTGGAGGTGCGGGGCGAGGGGGCGGTGAGACGTCCTGAAGAGCGTCCAGCTCGCGGCCGAGAGGACTCGGGCGCCCCCCACGCTGGAGGCTGTGGGCTGCTCCCTTTAAAAGTTGAAACGGCCGCCGTTCGGGACGGCCTGGCGGGAGGAGGGCCCGACGAGGGGAGGCTTCGGGGACAACTGGGGCTTCTCGACGTCCACCCTCTTCAGGGCGCGGCCCCGGTAGCCCTCCGGCCGGCCCGGGTACAGGAGGTGCCTCCCGGGACTCCCGGAGTACCTGGAGGGACCTCCCGAGGGGACTCGAGTGAGCAGGGCAGGGGGG
>NW_012101354.1:1411963-1414646 GCF_000951045.1 Mandrillus leucophaeus | reverse complement strand
AGAGCAACTGCCAACAACTGCTCGTGCAGGAGGACTTGGGGCTGGGATGCCCAATTCTGGGGAGGGGAGGCTCCAAACAGGCGTTAGTGAGCACCAAACACCAGTCAGTGAGGGGCTTAGAACGCTCCGAGAATCAGCAGCCCCACACTTCACTCCTGTCCCTCCCAGGTAGCCCTCTTACCCCGAGTGTGAGCTCCAAGAGTGGAAGACTGGGGCCGGGGTTGGGCATCACTGGGGGGACTGGGGGTCCCAGGGGAAGGGCCAGGACCCGGAAGCACTGGTGGCAGAGACCAGGTCAGAGCCAGTGAGGCTCCTAATCTCTACCCCTGACACCCTTCCAGGGGTCCTTCCTCCCTCCTGTGGAACGCCAGCCTCTAGTTTCTTCTGGGCCTGGGGGAGGGCTCATCATGCAGGACATTGATTTATTTGTTCAAAAAGTACCCTACTGTGTGCCAAGTACTGAGCTACATGCTGGGTATCTGGAGGATGCCGACCCTTTTCCGATACTCCCAGGGTATTCAGAATGCTGCTCTGCTGCTACCACAGGACATACACTCAGGTATGTGGGCTGAGCAAGGGAAGGTGAAGTTGGGACAAGAGGACTCACCATAAGCAGAATCCCCAGGGCCAGACTGACTCCCAGTAGCTCCGTCTATGAAGAAGGGAGAGGGTGAAGATGGGGGGAAGGAGAAGCTTCATGAAGAACTGATGGGGTGACTGTGCCACAGAAGGAGAGAAGGACAAAAGCCCAAGCCTGGGATGGTGTCTGTGGCCATCATGGCCATGTGCAGCTTTGGCGGCAACCGCAGCCGCCTCTTCTGTTTACCTTGGCAGTCACCATGCTCCATGGATTCCTGGTTCCCAGCCTGATCCACATCAGTCCTAGGAGGAAAACGAAGTGGCTCTAGAATTCTGCACCTTGTCCCTATCTCCCACTCTGGCCCTCAGCTCTTAGCGGTGGGGAATTTTATGCTCAGGAAGCCCAAGGACCTGTCACTTACCCACCAGGTTCCCTGATATCCACACAGCCCCTGGAGCTATGCCATCCACAGTATGGGTCCTGAGAAGCCAAGCAGCTCCTAGGGAAAACAGGTGTGTGAGGCTGGATCCCCTTCTACTCCAGTCACTTTCCATTCTGCTGCCTCTTCCCACCCTGGCTTACAGGAGTCTCTCAGCCTCATTCTCTCCTGTCCACCTCAGTCTCTCCACACCCTGGTTGCTGCCCACCTTCAGAATGCTTGAGGTACCTATGCACCCCACAGCCATCCCCTGTGTTTCTCTGCCACCCCAAAGACCTTCGTTTCTGTGCTCTTGCTGGCCCGGGGAGCTTGCCCACACAGGGCCTGGCCTCAGGCCCCTCTCACCTCTGACAGGCCCCATGCCGGGCACACCGGCTGAGAGGGAGGTAGACAATACAGCCAGAAAAAGCCACAAAGAGCCTGTGACCCTCAGTGTCCAGCTCCAGCCCTATGATCCGTCGTGCTGTTTGGGCTGCCCGCTTCCCACTGCACCTAGGGTGAGGCCAAAAGGAACCAGAGATGGACAGATGAGGCTACCTTTTCCCTGGGTGAGTGGAAGAACAGAAAGGGGGGAGGCGCACAAGCAACTGAGCATAACCCATGGAGCTGCCCTGCCCTACCACACTGTCCAGTCTTCTCGCCAAGCCTCTCTAACCCAGAGCTCCCACCCTGCAAAAGCCAATGTTTTTGATGTTTCCAACCTATTCCCACATCTGCTGCTGCTACTCCCATCCCATCCCTGCTCTGCAGGGAGCCTCCCCTCCAAAGGCCTCACCGGGCAGGGCTGTAGGCATCAATCTCTTCCAGGAGGATGGGCTCAGGTCCGCCGGATCGCCCACCTGGGGGCAGCACCTTCAGCACTGTCCCATCGTTGGAGCCAAGGAACATGACTGTGATGTTACTGTGGGGACCAGCCATGCCATCCACAGCTACTTGGGTCAGTAGGGCCCTGGAGGAAAGGGCCTCAGGTCAGGGAACCTGTCTAGTGGAAGCCTGAGCATTTCAGGGAGAGCCCAGCTGTCCTGGTAGCTGTGCCTGTGCCCTTCCCCCAGGTCCCAGGGTTCCCTTCTTAGCTCTCTCCCTTCTACTTTCACAAGTTCTTCCTCCCACCAATGCGGTTTACCTTATTGGGTCAAAGAAAGAGGAGGGTGGCTGAGAATGGGGTCAGTGGTCAGTGTTTTTCAGCACCATACCTGCTAGTGAGAGTGAGTAGAGGCTGATGGGTGGCAGGCGGTACAGCGGGGTCCAGCAGCGGGTGAGCCTTGATGAAGGTCAGGACATCATCAGGGAGGTCTCGAGAAGAGGAGAACAAGGCAGCTCCCCCTATTCCTGCACAGGATCCTGGTCTGGTGGGTGAATGGGAAGGGGCTGCCTTGGGACTGGGAGCTGGAGCTCAGTTAAGCTCTGTGCCCCGTACTGCTCCCAAACCTGACTGGAAAGCCTTGCTCCCCCTCCACACAGACACTCACAGCACTGCTCCCTTCCCTGCCGCAGCTCTTCGGCCCCGCTGCCACCCCACTATAGCTCCCCACCCTGAGGCCTTAAGACATCTCACTCACTCCTCACAATCCCATCTTGGGGGCAGACGCTGCTTGCTTATGCCCCCACAAAAGCCATTTTCCATCCTGGGTACCTGGGTGAGGGGACCCTGTCCTCAGACACAG
>NW_012101354.1:1411305-1411913 GCF_000951045.1 Mandrillus leucophaeus | reverse complement strand
CAGTTCCTCACCCTCCTGCTGCAGCGAAGTTATCTGGGGACAGAGGGAGCAGATGCCTAGAACCTTCAGGGTCTTGGAGTCTGGCTCCACAGCCTCTCTGGAGGGATGGATGGAGTGGGGTCAGGGGAGGGCTTAGGGATCTGTATCCTGCTTCTTCTTGGGCCTCCCACACCCCTACCTAGGCCTGGCCAGACGCTGCTTGCTTATGCCCCCACAAAAGCCATTTTCCATCCTGGGTACCTGGGTGAGGGGACCCTGTCCTCAGACACAGGAGTCCAGGCCCCATCCAGACTCCTCTGCTCTTTGAACTTGCCCTCAAATCCACGCTCAATCTCATCCAGGTAGAAGGCGCAGACGGCAGAGCCAGGGATGCTGGAGGAGCCAGAAAAGATGCAGGATAGGTGTTGAAAGGAACTGCACAACTTCCCCCAGGAAGAAGTGGTGGCACCCTTCACACCACGTTAGGAGGTAGAGACTGAGGCAGTGAGGCAGCCACTGGGTGCCACACTAGGAGAAAAAATGGTGGGCGACACAGCAAACTGGCTTTGCTCAGAGGTTCCCTTAACTGCCCCCATCAGTAGGCTGTGAAAGGGGAGTTTGGAGGCTGA
>NW_012101354.1:1396338-1410400 GCF_000951045.1 Mandrillus leucophaeus | reverse complement strand
AGCACCAAGGGAGCAATGTGAGGGGCACAGTGAATGATGGGTGTGGCATGGTAGGACAATTTGAGTCAAGGGTGAGGGACAAGCAGGATGTGGGGGCAGATGGCTCAGGGCTATTCCAAGTTGAGGGGTGAGAGTCCAGGGAATTGCTTGGGGAGATTATGGTCAGGAGCTCTCTTCCCACTCAGACTGGCTCCTCAGGATCCAGCAGAACCCTCCAGCTACCCACCCTGATGCCCACCTCCTTACCCTCCCCAGCCGAGCATCCTCCACAGAGACCTCGCGGAAGAAGAAGTAGACATGGTCTCCATGCTCCAAGGCATGGACAAAGTGTGGCTCTAAGATGGGGAATGACAGGAAAGGGTATAGAAGAGTATCTGTACCTGCTCAGAAGCTCCTGGCCCCACATCGCTCTCCCCATTGCATACGTACACATTACCACACCATCTGCCTGCTCCCCACCACAGTCCTCCCTCCCAGGAACAGTCTCCTTTCCCCAGGCCCGCCCTGACCTCGGAGCCACTTGGAGTCGTACTTGGCGGAGCGGAGTGGGGGCTGGGGCCCAAGGCTTCTGTAAACTACAGCATCACTGGCCTGGAAATCCGCAGCTGTGGCTGAGTACAGGCTGCCCTCTGGAGGGATGGATGGAGTGGGGTCAGGGGAGGGCTTAGGGATCTGTATCCTGCCTCTTCTTGGGCCTCCCACACCCCTACCTAGGCCTGGCCCTGGCCCCTACCTCAACCCTCCACTCAGGGGAATGGGGGAAAGACCCACTGGGAGAGGAGCTGAGGCAGGAGCTCCCTCCAGCCACATGCTTTGTTCTCACATGCCCGGCTGCACACCTGCAAAGACGGCCACGTTGGACTGGGTGGCATCAAAGGGGCATCGAGCCTGTCCACTCAGTTCCTCACCCTCCTGCTGCAGCGAAGTTATCTGGGGACAGAGGGAGCAGATGCCTAGAACCTTCAGGGTCTTGGAGTCTGGCTCCACAGCCTATTCCCTCCTGTCCCGTTGCCTTCTCCCCAGCCCCTCTGGACCCTTGAATTCTGGGCACTCCCATTCCCCTACCCCAGTTCCTGGTCCTTTCCCATCAAACCAATTGCCCATCTTGGGGTCCCCCCAACTCCCATCCTAACCCCCACCCTGTCTTTTGTACCCCATAGCTGCGGCACACAGGACTGAATGAGTTCGTTCCACAGGCAAGGAGCGTCTGGGAGTCCCAGGGAACAAGAACACGAATATAGTTGTAGCACTCGTCCTAGAGAACCCAAAATTCTAGGTCAGTGACAGAGGGTCCTGGGACTGAGACCAGGAGGTAATAGAAAGGTGGGCTTACAGGGTGGGCGTGGTGGCTCACGCCTGTAATCCTAGCACTTTGGGAGGCCAAGGTGGGCAGATTGCCTGAGCTCAGGAGTTCAAGACCAGCCTGGACAACACGGTGAAACCTCATTTCTACTAAAATACAAAAAATTAGCCAGGCGTGGCAATGTGCGCCTGTAATCCCAGCTACTTGGGAGGCTGAGGCAGGAGAATCACTTGAACTATGGAGGCGGAGGTTGCAGTGAGCCAAGATCAAGATCGTGCCATTGCACTCCAGCCTGGGCGGCAGACTGAGACTCCGTCTCCAAAAAAAAAAAAGAAAGAAAGGTGGGCTAGTCCTCTTGAGCGCAACAGAGCAATGCGAGATAAAGTCCCAAGTAAGCTGTTTGCTGGCCCTCTGGCCTTAGGCAAATCCTTTGGCCTCTCTGAGGAGCCTCACTTTTCTTTTCTGTGAGGCATGAAAGAGAAACTGAAAATCGGGAATTCTCTTTCCTTTCTATTTTCTCCTGTGGCCTGGGATGGAAAAAGTGTGAAGGAAATTCGGCATAGTAGAGGACCAGTTGGACAGGGACTGGGGGCAGAGTAATCCTCTCCTTCCCTCCACATTCTCGTCTCACTCCTTACCGTCAGCTTTCCTCGTACAGCACAGTTCTCCACATCTTGGCTTCTCCATGTTAGATACTAAAGGGAAAAGTTGAAGAGGGAAACTCAGGGGGCAACTGGGTTCCCTCCTCACATTATGGTTCCTTTTGGATTCTTCTTCCCACCCACCTGACCCCCATTAGACCTTTCCCAGCCTCATCTCCATGTCTGCACCTCTTCCCACACAGCCCCTCACCTTGTTGGGCACCAGCCCCTCCCCTTCTTCTTGGGCTTGAAGATCGAAGGAGAAAACGTGATCCCTGAAGGGGTAGGTAAGGAGGGATCAGAGCCTAGTCAAGGCACCCCAGCTGAGCTCCTTAGCCCCCACCTTACCCACAGTCAGCTGTTCAGGGACAAACAGTGCAGACCTTCTGTCCCTTCCCTCCCCACTTCCTCCATGCCTTGGCATTTGTGCTCTGGGTCCAAGCATGTCCACGCCCCGTGGCTTGTGCACCTGCATGTGTCCCCTGCAAGATGCTGCAGTGGCCATGCAGGTCCCATGTCTGCCCAGGAGCATGCATGTCTGCCCCACAACTGTGCCACGGCCAGTTTACCGGGCAGCCACTAGCAAGGTCCGGTTCAAGGTCAGGAATCTCTGAAAGTCCAGCCCAAGTTCTGCAGCCACAGCATCATCCTCCAGGCCCCGAAACCAGGATAATGGGGAAGAACCTAGAGGACACAGAGAGGTAGGGTGCTGAGGGCCAGCCAGGATACCACAAACTTCCCCAACACCCTCTCCAACCAGATGAAACCCAGCAGCGGACACAGTGGATGTGTGAGGTTAGAGTGCCCAAAAGCCATTCTTAATACCAATAACACTGAGTACTTAACCTCTGCCAAACACAGTGTTAGCACTTCACACGCATTGTCTCATTTAATACATGGTCTATGAGGTAGCTTTGGCCCCATTTTACAGATGAGGAGCCTGAGGCTAGAAGTCATTTAGGAATTTGCTCATTTAGCTGGGAAGTGGCAATATCAGGATTCAGATCCAGGTCTGTCTGCCTCCAGAGTTGAGCCTAGTCCCTTCTTGGAACTGCCTTACGGCTAGCAATTTCCTTTCACTCCCACCTTGTGCACTGTCCCACTGGAGCATTTATTCACTCTGTTTCCGTTTCTCCCAGCCCTCTGCACCCTCCCCTCAAGGCTCTTCACAGGCCACCTCAGCCCTCCAAGGTTTCTGCCTCCTCTGACCACCTCACCTCCAGCATCCACCTGGCCTGATCATGGTGGAAATCACAGTCATCAGTGGTCAAAGGATAGCCAGAGTTCAGGGATAAATGATTTAACATTTACAATGTGCTTGGCCGGGCGCGGTGGCTCACACCTGTAATCCCAGCACTTTGGGAGGCCAAGGCGGGTGGGTCACAAGGTCAGGAGATCGAGACCATCCTGGCTAACACGGTAAAACCCTGTCTCTACCAAAAGTTCAAAAAATTAGCCGGGCATGGTGGCGGGTGCCTATACTCCTAGCTACTTGGCAGGCTGAGGGAGGAGAATGGCATGAACCCAGGAGGCGGAGCTTGCAGAGAGCCGAGATCGCGCCGCTGCACTCCAGCCTGGGCAACAGTGCAAGACTCCATCTCAAAAAAAAAAAAAAAAATTTATAATGTGCTTGGAGCTGCTTCTAGTACATAGGAGTGTTTGCTATTCTTATATATCCCTCAACAATTACTCCCAGTAACCCAACTGCAGTTCCTCCATCTTTAAAATTACTCTAAATCCTACGAATATAACAGGAACTGCAAATAGATAAAGGTTCTTCTCAGAAAAAGTGGGTTTATGCTTTCTATCATGGTGGGCTTATTGGTGGTACCAGTGGTAGAGAGGTGGGTAACAGGTGTTGGGAACCACTGAACTAGTATTAGGCCTTCTCTATGTAGCTAAGAATAACAGCAAACACATATAAAGCATTTATTTGTGCCATACCGTGCTCTCAGCACTTTACATGTATAACGTCATTTAATCCCTAAATAATTCCATGAGGTAGAAGACTGTTTTGTTTTTTGTTTTTTGAGATGGAGCTTCACTCTCGTTGCCCAGACTGGAGTGCAATGGTGCAATCTCAGCTCACTGCAACCTCTGCCTCCTGGGTTCAAGCAATTCTCCCACCTTAGCCTCCCAAGTAGCTGGGGTTACAGGCGCATGCCACCAAGCCCAGCTAATTTTTTATATTTTTAGTAGAAACAGGGTTCCACCATGTTAGCCAGGCAGGTCTCCAACTCCTGACCTCAGGTGATCCGCCCACCTTGGCCTCCCAAAGTGCTGGGATTACAGGCGTGAGCCACCGTGCCCGGCGACTTTTTTTTTTAATCTGCTTTTTTTTTTTTTTTTTTTAAAGAGATGGGGTAGGGGGTTGGGGGGTGGGAGGACTCTGGCTGTGTTGCCCAGGCTGGACTGCAGTGGCTAATCACAGGCACCATCACAGAGCACTACATCCTGGGCTCAAGTGATCTTCCTGCCTCAGCCTCCTGAGTACCCACCACTGGCTCAGAATACTATTATATTCCTTTTACAGCTGAGGAGACTGAGACAAAGAAAGGTTAAGTAACTTAATCAAGGTCATACAGCTAGTGAGCAGCTTAGCAGGGATTCAGACCTGCTAAGGTTTGGTCTAGCTGAGAGTCCACGTTCTTAACGTCCACACGATGCTGCCTGTAAGTGAAGAAACCAGGCCCAGGAATGAGAAGCAGCTGGCAGGAGGTGTCAGCTCACTCTACCTGTTTGCTTCCTTTTGCTGATCTGGCTGTCAGCTTCCTTGAGGCTGGGAGCCTTCCTGCATCTTGCCTCCCACACAGGGGGTCTCAGTCTCTAATTGTTCACAGAGATGGGGCAAGGTAGGTACTGGGCACTCACCTTGAAGGTCAGAAATCAACAGAGGGAGGGGGTCCTGGGGAAAGGCGGCCTGAGTATGGGAAAGTGAGAGCAGCAGCAGCAGCAGCAGCAAGGGCATGAAGTGGGGGGCACGGGGCATCCTGTGCGGGGCAGCTCAGGCCCCAGGGGGTGCCCCCTCACCCATATGCCGGCCCTGAAAGGGGAGACAGGGAAAAGTGGGGGAGGAGCCAAGTTCCCTCTCCCCTGATGCAAGCCAGCAGGCTCCTCTCCTGGTCTATCCCCAGAAGACCCTGTGGGGTGGGGGAAAAGAACCCTGTCTCCAGCACTGCCCCAGTCCCAGCCAGCTGTCATTGTCACTCAAGGTCCTTCCCTCTCCAACTGGCCCGAACTGGCTGCTGTGAGGCCTGCATGCATGACCCCAGGTAAGGACAGGACACACCCGGCCCCCCCTCAGCCTTCTCACTCAGCTTTTCCTCTTCTCTCCTGACTGGGTCTGGGACATTCAGTAGGTGACACCTCCTGACCCCCCTCTTGCTAACCCCTTCTCAGCTATAATTAGAGACTGAAGCCTTAAAATTATAAATAGTGACTCCTTGGCACTGGGAGGAGGAAGAGGGCACCGTGTCTGACTCCCCCTCCCTCCCAGACACCCCACGGCACTCTGGGAGCAATGCAGGCACTGCGCCTAGCTGGGGGCAGCTGTGTGGCTGTCACTGTCCTTTCGAGAGTTGAGGAAGACAGAGTTGGGGGAAGCAGCCTAGAGGTCACTGTCCTGGTCTAAGCTCATGGTCCGGGGGCCCTTTCCACTGCTAGGGAAGAAACTGAGTAGGGAGGAGAGTTGGTGGGGGGGACTGTCTTCACCAAAAATGAATGTGCATCAAAGCCAGATCAGAGGCTAAATTTAGCTCTGGCTGCAGCTGTCTGCCCGACCACTGTGCCACCCCCTCCAGGCTCTCTAGCCCCCTGCTCCTTCCCTGGCTCCTAAGAACCAGTGCATGTACTTGAGTGGGGAAGAGCAGACCCACCCCCTGTGAGAAACCAGGGGTACAAGGGACTAGTGAAGCAAAATGGCTAAACGTGTCCCTCTTTCCCTTCCTTCCCTCATCCGCTGCCTCTGAAATTAAAATATAAATAATTCAGTGACAGGCAGGTAATTGTAGCCCAAAGTCCAGGAAAAGATGGATATGGTGGAAGAGATGGTGAGACAGGTCTTCCACCCATCAGCCTCCCTCAGCCAAATGACCCTGTCTGGGGCCCACAGTAGGAGGTATATACCAGCTTCCTGCTTTCCCCTAAAATTGAAGTGAGGGGCTTGGTTGGCTCCAAAAATCAGGTCAAGAAGGGTGAGAATCCTCTCTTTTGTGAACAGATAACTATCCTTCACCAATCCTTAGTTGCCCATCCCACCGTGTCCCCTAGAACAGACCCTAAGCTTCCATGCCAAGCACCCTTCCATCTCCCCAGTAATTCTACTCTTGGAGCCAGGACCCAAGTGTCCCCCCACTCCCAATCCAGCATCACTGGTGGGGAGGCTGACGTCAGGTGGGGTCCCAAGAGAGCTGGAGGAGGGAAGAGAGTAGGAACACCTAATGATGACCCCCCCCTTCCCCAGGGGCAGAGTAGCAGCTAGCTAACGACCCTCTGGTGTTGAAAGGCTGGGCCTTCCTCCCTCCCCTGACATGTTTCCGGATACTGTTGTTCCCAGGGGAAAAGAAAGGAAGAGAAAGGGACATAGCTTGTCTCTCATCCTCCCCAACCTGCTCTTCCCACCACCCCCCTGCCTCCAAGTTGCCCTGAGCAACTGGTATCTTCACCCTGGAAACAACTTTGGTCTCTGGCAAGTGGGGAGAAGAGCCGGCCCCTCTTCTTGCTCCCTGCTCATGCCTTCTTCCACCCCGTGCCCTCAGGAGCTGCTGCCCTTTCCTTACCTGGGGTGGTGACTCCTTTGGGGGCTTGAGTGGGATAGGAAACCTCTGACCTGATGGAAGACAGGACAAAGGAGGGAAGAGACTGTGTTACACTCCCCTTACCACATCCCTTACAAGTAAATATAAAAATTCAAGAAAAGTCTGCTGAGGCTTGGGTAGGGGAGATGCTGCCTTGAAAATGGGAGGAACCTGATGACACTTCTTAATAGTTTGGTTACAAAGGTGCTGGTAGCTTCATGCCCAGAGATGTAGGGGAAGGGGATGGCCCCTTTCTAGAAACTCCTAGAACTACAGGGCTAGCCTTGGCAAAGGGGGTCACTGGGAGAGTTTGTGGGGCATGGCGACCACTCCCATGTTAAAACCCTCAGAATCCAACAGCCTTCTTAGCAAAAGCGCCTTAGCTAGGGACAATAGAGGCTAATTTGCATCTCATTTACATGCTCTTCATTTCCAGGCAAAATGATCTGATAGCAAGCACCCTCGGCCCTTTCCTTCCTCCCTGAGAGAGCAGGCTGTGCCTCCCTTCCACCCACTCTACACACACACACACACACACACTCTCTCTCTCACACCCCACTTTAGGCTGGATTAGTCCAGCCTCTAAAAACGCTTGGCTGGCCTTTGCATTGGCCCTCTAGACTCAACTATGATACATCTTTAAGAGGGCTTCTTGTAGCTGTTTTTGGGGAGCAGCATCTGGTCAGCTCCTCAACTCCTGGCCTGGAGAAAAGATCACTCTGCCCTGGAAGAATCCGAGCTGCTTCACACCCCCCATCTGAAGCACATGGGAGAGACCTGGCTGATTCTCCCCTTTCCAGATCCTCCCCTTGCTGGGAAGAGGAAACAGCCCTTCTCTCTCCTGGCCCTGAAGCCACCTCTGGGGAGTGGTTGGGGTCATAGCCAGAGTCTAGCAGAGCTGTGGAAGGGATGGAGAAGGGGAGACTGGGCTGGGGACAATAGCAGGAAGCCTTTGGGCTGGTCGCCCGCCCCAGTCCACCTTCCTCAGAGGGAGCAGGGTCGCGCCAAGGAGCCTGTGGAACCGGAGCCTTCCTTTCTTCAAGCCATTTCCCCCACTCTTAGCCCTTAGCCCCACACTCAGCACCTACCCTCCTTCCCACCCAACCCCCAACCAGGACAATCCAGGTGTCTAGAGCCTCGAAAGAGGTGGGCCTAGGGCCAGGGGCTCGACGTGTCTCCCCCTCACTGGATCCGGGGCTCCAAGGAGGGGCCGGTAGCAGAGTCTGGGCCGGGACCGGGTCCCAGAGCCACGTTAGCGGGAGGAGGGGCTGGAGGGGCCTGCAGGCGCAGACGGAGAGGGGATGGGAGCGGGGGTTGGGGAGCGGAGGCGGGTCTCCCAGGCCAGGGAAACAGGGCCAGAGGCTGAGAACCGACGAGGGCGGGCCTGAGGCCGGCGCTGAGTGGGGTCCGTGGGCTTAGGAGGCAGTTGCCAGCTCGGATATCCTCCTTGGGAGACCTCAGTCTAACAAAGCCCCGGGCCGAGCGGGCTGAAGGAAGGAGATAGGCGCTGGGACCGAGGTTGCTCGGGGACCCCATTCGCCGCCTCTTTGCACGAGCCAACCCTTCAGAGGGTGCTCAGATTCCGGCTTGCACAAGGACAGAGGAGCACCCGTGATACAAAGTCCAGAACGATGCGTCCCTCTTCCCATCCCTTCAGGGACGTCAGGAGGGTCTAGTTCTCCGCGGGTCTCGGATCCCTAGTTTCCCTGCCGGGAAAGCAAGGGGCCAGATTTTCCACCCTCTCTACGGTGCGCGCCTCAAATAATCCCTTTTCGCGCTTCCCAATCCGGCGGGATGCGACTTGAAGAAAGCCCAGTTGAATGAGGTGCCCAGACTCTGCTCCCACCAGTACAGTTACGGGACTCGGCTACCGTGCCTCCTTCTTCCCTGCACCCCAATTTCGTTGACCCTCTCCGTCAGCCAGGCACACCGGGCGCCGACACCCTCCCTGGTCCCCTGGCGCTTCAGAAGCTTGGCCCCCGCCGGCCGCGCCCTCCTGCTCCGTCCCCGCCTCCCCGCAGCCCCTTCCCTGCCCCGGGTACTTGCTCCAGGATTCGGGTCAGCGAGATGGAGATCGCCGCGGACGGCCAGCGGCCACGCGCTGCGCTGAGTTCGCAATCCGTGGTTGTGCTCAGGCGAGATGCGATGAGCGTCCGAATTGGATGGTGCTCGAATTTGGGGTCCAGGGCGCTGTCGGGAGAGCCCTGGGTCCGAGTCCAGCCGCGGATCCGCGGAGGAAAACAATGCGACCGCCCGGGGCTCTGGGCTCGGCCCCAGCGGCCCCGCCCGCCTCCCAGCCGGGCCCACCTCCTGCCCGCCTTTGGGTCGCGGCGACTAATCCTGCCCTTGGAGGGCGGCTAGACACCGCCTTCTCGTCACCTCTCCGCCAATAGTGCCGCCCGGGGAGGGGCGCCAGGAGCACCGTCCACCAAGAGGGCCAGGCCGGGAGGCTGAACTGGAGACCAGAGACAGACACGAGATGGAGAGACCCACGGACAGTCGCTGACACCGGGCAGAGGAAGAAATACATACAGAAGCAGAGATCGGCTGGCACAGGAGAGGCTCTGGGGAGAAATTTCACAAGAGAGGAAGAGGAGCTGGGAGGAGAAAGAGACAGGAAACCTGGGAGCCTTGACGGGGCTGGGCTGGGCTGTCAGAGCCTGCGCGATCCGTCCTCCCTTCCCCTCCTATACGGTTTGGGCGACCCTGCTCCCGAGGGAGCCTCCCGCATCTCCCTGACTCTGCCCCCAACTCTCCGTTGCTCCTCTCAATGCTTGTTCCCTCTTTCTCCTTATTTCTCCCCGTAGGCCTCCTCTGGTTCGTCCTGACCCTGATAAGGAGGCCTAGCATGCGAGTGGGGGCTGGAGGCCTGGGAAAGGAAAGGAAGGTGTCAGCAGGAGGTTTTCCTTGTTTCCATGATCTCCTCCCCTCCCACCTCTACAAAGCAGCATGAGTTTGGGCCACTATGGCAAGAACTAGCTAGCAGTCAGGCTGTTGGGTAATGGAAGAGGGCAGGTGAGAGAGGCTGAAGCCAAAACAGATGTGGAAATCAAGACTAATTGACTCAGAGAAAGACACAAGACAGAGTAGCAACTCTAAGACCTGAGACAGTAACCCACACAGCCTTACTGCCCCCAGATATATGTCCCACCTTTCCTCAGAGGATCCTGACATCCCTCCAAACAGCAGAACTGCCCCTTCTCCCTCCCCACCCTTCATAAAGCCCCTGGGAATGTCAGTGAGGAGGAAGAATAAAGCTACTACAGACAGGATTGCTTGGTACCTTGGTATTGCCTGGTAGGATTCTTCTCTATGTGGGGCTGGGACAAAAGACATTCTCAAAATTCTCCAGGAAAGTGGGTGGCCTGGGAGACACTGGCATTCTCAGATAGTTTTATCTGACTGAACACTTCTACCCACATCTTGGACTCTGGACTAGAGGAAAGGAGGGGAAAAGGGTTTGCCACTTTTAGGCCAGCCTTAACTGGACTGTGATCAGGGAGGGGAGCATCGACAACTAGGCTAAGCCCCACAATGAGTATGATCGACAACTAGGCTAAGCCCCACAGTAAGTATGCAAGAGACCTAAACATAAACACACATGTGCACACACACACACAGAGAAAGAGAGAGAGAAAGGGAAGACAGAGACAGAGACAGAGATTTAAGGCCAGGTGAACCAGTAAGGTGAACAGTAACTCAGTAAAGTCAGATCTAAAACAATAGAAGAAGATAAACTGGGACAATATCTACACAGGATTAACTGCGGAGAGATCGTGGGCCCAAGGCAGTTGAGCAGTTGGGGTTGTTTTAAAGGCTGGAAAGAAATTTTGAGAGAAAGACACCTCAAAATATAGAGGCACTGAGAGGTTAAAAGAAATCTCCCCAGCTCCTAGCACAGGGTTTAGGTACTCAGATACATGCTTATTGAATAGACTAGTGAGTGGGGATTAGGGTATAATTCATTTAAAGTTTTAGGACCCAGCTCAAATCTCAGTTCAGTAAGTATTAAACACTTACTTGAGACACAATCTACTGCACAATCCACTGCACAATCTACTGGGTTGTGGTCCCAGACTTTAAGAAAATGATAATATATTTGAATTAAAATAAGATTTACATGTACTAAACTATTAAAAAGCAACACCAAGTCTCAAAAGAAAAGCTACATTGATTCCAAATGTGCAAAGAAGATAATAAATTTTCTCCAAAGACTGCACAGAAAGACGTTTGATACATTTTATCATGGAGGACAGGAAAACTTTGGTGGGAGTTGGCTTGGTGCAAAAGAAGAAAATGTTCCCGAGGGACACAGCTTCAGCAAAAGCTTTTACTTGATGAACAAGGAGCCTGCAGCATGGATAACAAAAAGGTGCTGTGAGGCTGGTATGTGGGAAAGGCACTAGTTAGGAGCAAGGAGAGGGAAAAGGGGAAGACAAATTACAGAAGGCCTGGAATGCCTAGGTGAACTGGTTAAAATCATCTGACAGGAGTAGGATGTCATTTTGAATTCTTGAAAAAGGGTGCAACTTGTCTTTTTCTTTCTTTCTTTTTTTTTTTTTTTTTTTTTTTTTTTTTAAGCAAAAAGACAGAGACCTACTAGCAAGAAAATAGGTCTAAAGCTGAGGGGAGAGGGACAATCAGACAAAGGTGATAGGAACAGGTTTAGAAAGAAATAAATGAATCTGAGAGCTATTTTGAAGGACAAATCAAAATCACTCTCTTGGCTGGGCGAAGTGGCTCACCCCTGTAATCCCAGCACTTTGGGAGGCCGAGGTAGGCAGATCACCTGAGGTCAGGAGTTTTGAGACCAGCCTGGTCAACATGGAGAAACTCCAGCTCTGCTAAAAATACAAAAAAATTAGCTGGGCGTGGTGATGGGCATCTGCAATCCCAGCTACTCAAGAGGCTGAGGCAGGGGAATTGCTCGAACCTGGGAGACGGGAGGTTGCAGTGAGCCGAGATCGTGCCACTGCACTCCAGCCTAGGTGACACAGACAGAAACTCTGTTAAAACAAAACAAAACAAAACCCTCTCTTCCTACTCCCTTAGTGTTTTGAAGAAAATCACACAGTCCTGGCTAGACGTAGTGACTCACACCTGTAATCCTAGCACTTTGGGAGGCCGAGGTGGGTGGATTGCCTGAGCTCAGGAGTTTGAGACCAGCCTGGGCAACGACAGTGAAACCCTGTCTCTACTAAAATACAAAAAATTAGCCAGGCATGGCGGCATGTGCCTGTAGTCCCACCTACTTGGGAGGCTGAGGCAGGAGAATCGCTTGAACTCGGGAGGCCGAGGTTGCAGTAAGCCGAGATTGCACCACTGCACTCCAACCTGGGCAACAGAGTGAGACTCTGTCTCAAAAAAAGAAAATCACACGTCCCACAGATTGGATTGGAAAAGCACTCTCTTCTAGTCCCCAGGGAGCTATTTCAAACTTCCTCCTTTTTTTGCAAGTTCCTTTTCTTACCATTTCCTTGTTCATCTCAGGAAAACCCTTTTCCATCTTCAGGGAACATAGAGATAATAAAGTGAGGATTCCACCAACTTTTTGCTCCCTACAGATATACTTAGCTGCATCATCATGCCTCTCTCATCCTAGTGAATGCCATCTGTATCTCCTGTTGAAGGTTCACCTATGACTTTACTAGAAGTTCTATGCAGTCCCTGATTGCCTATCTTGCTCAACACTGTATCCTTTCCTTGTAGCATAGTGCCTGCACACAGAAGGTATTAACTTAAAAAAAAAAAAAAAAAGGAAGAAGAAGCAGGGTCTCATTGTGTTGCCCAGGCTGGTCTTGAACTCCTAGACTCAAGTGATCCTCCCCTCTCAGCCTCCCAAACTGCTGGGATTACTGACGTCAGCCACCATCTTTAACCTGTCCTTTTCTACTGATATTTTCCCCTTAGCATATACACATGCTCAAGTAACTCCCATGATTAAAAGGAAAACATTCCAAACTTTCTCTTGATCCTTGTCCGCACTCAGTCATCACTCAATGTCTCTCTTCCCTTCATAGCTAAGCTTCTAGAGTTACCTATACTTGCTATATCCATTTTCATGATTCCTATTCTCAATCATTTTAGTTTTTGCCCCCATCAGTCCACCGAGATTGCTCTCATTAAGGCCACCAGTGACCTCCTGGTCACATTCAATGAACAACTCTCCAGTCTTTATCCTTTTGCCCTCTCTGTGCCATTTGACCCTGTTGACTCCCCCTTCCTTGAAATGCTTTCTTCTTTTGGCTCCTGAGGTCCTTCTTTCTCTTGACAGAGACTAGGGGCTTAATAAATATATACTTTTAATGAATGGATAGTTTCACTTCTATTGATATGGCTTTTTTTTTTTTTTTTTTAGACAGTCTCACTCTGACGCCCCAGGCTGGAGTGCAGTGGCATAATCTTGGCTCACTCACTGCAACCTCAGCCCCCTGGGTTCAAGCCCTTCTCTGTCTCAGCCTCCGGAGTAGCTGGGATTACAGGCACCCACCAACACGCCCAGCTAATTTTTATATTTTTAGTAGAGACAGGGTTTCACCATGTTGGCCAGGCTGCTTTCAAACTCCTGACCTCAAGCGATCTGCCCATCTCAGCCTCCAAAGTGTTGGGATTACAGGTGTGAGCCACCACATCCAGCCTAATATAACCTTTCTTAGCCTTCTCTGAACTCCCTTTAAAGCTAATGTTTCCTATGGTCATGTCCTTAGCCACCTCTTTCTGCTCTACACATTCTCATTGGTCAAGATAATCCAACAATAAGAACAGTTACAAAACCAACAGTTACAATAAACTGTTTTGTTTTTGTTTTTGTTTTGAGATGGAGTCTTGCTCTGTCACCTAGGCTGGAGTGCAGTGGCTCACTCGGCTCACTGCAAGACTGCAAGCTCCGCCTCCTGGGTTCACGCATTCTCCTGCTTCAGCCTCCTGATCTCCTGCCTCAGCCTCCTGAGTAGCTGGGACTACAGGCACCTGCCACCACACCCGGCTAAATTTTTTTTTTTTTTTTTTTCATTTTTAGTAGAGATGGGGTTTCACCATGTTAGCCAGGATGGTCTCGATCTCCTGACCTCATGATCCGCCCGCCTTGGCCTCCCAAAATGCTGGGATTACAGGCGTGAGCCACCGCACCCTGCCACAATAAACTGTTTATATGCTGCTTACCATAAAATCTAGGTGTTCAACTCAGGTCTTTCTCCTAAGTTCTCGACTCATGTATACAATTGCTTATTGGATACTTCCATTAAGATTTTTCATGTTTACCACTTAGTCTAAAGACAGGAAGTGGCTAGGTGCAGGGGCTCACACGTGTAATCCCAGCACTT
>NW_012101354.1:1374681-1395158 GCF_000951045.1 Mandrillus leucophaeus | reverse complement strand
TCTCTACTAAATACAAAAAACTAGCCAGGCGAGGTGGTGGGCGCCTGTAGTCCCAGCTACTTGGGAGGCTAAGGCAGGAGAATGGCGTAAACCCGGGAGGCGGAGCTTGCAGTGAGCTGAGATCTGGCCACTGCACTCCAGCCTGGGCGACAGAACAAGACTCCGTCTCAAAAAAAAAAAAAAAAAAAAAAAAAGAGTAAAAGCTGTGAACTATCTCCAGCTATGTCAGGCTGACTTACTTGACTGCTTTAAATCACACTAAACTTACTCTTTCTGAACTGATATGAGAGTACTGATCTTAACCATGGTAAAACCTCAACTAAAACAAACATAGGACTGTTCCATCCTGAATACTTTTCCAAATAACTGAAGTTTATCCAATTAAGTGCAAAATATCTTCATTTTGCTTCAAAGTAGAAATTGCTCAAAAAAGTACTATTCATTTCCTGTAGATTATACAGTGGAAAGAGCACCATTGAAAGTCAGTGAGACTTAGCTAGATTCATCTCTGGAGTATGGCTTTGGATAAACTACTTATCTCTAAGTCTGACTCTGTCTTCTGTAAGTAGACATACTACCTTCCTGCCTACTTCTTAGGATCCAATAAGATACTGTAGGTGAAATGTTTTGCAAATTCAAAAGTGTTTTGCACATTTAAGATACCATTGTTTGGCCAGGGTGCACAGTGACTTACTCCTGTAATCTCAGCACTTTGGGAGATTGAGGCAGGAGGTCTGTTTGAGTCCACAAGTTCGAGGCTGCAGTGAGCAGTGACTGAGCCACTGTACTCCAGCCTGGGCAAGATAGCAAGACCCTGTCTCTAAAAAAAATTTGTGGCCAGGTGCAGTGGCTCACGCCTGTAATCCCAGCACTTTGGAAGGTCGAGGTGGGTGGATCACAGTTCAAGACCAGCCTGGCCAATATGGTGAAACTCCGTCTCTACTAAAAATACAAAAAAATTAGCCAGGCGTGGTGGCACATGCCTGTAATCCCAGCTACTCAGGAGGCTGAGTCAGAAGAATTGCTTGAATCCAGGAGGTGGAGGTTGCAGTGAGCTGAGATTGTGCCACTGCACTCCAGCCTGGGTGACAGAGCGAGACTCCATCTCAAAAAAAAGAAAAAAAATGTTTTTGGCCAGGTGCGGTGGCTCACGCCTGTAATCTCAGCAGTTTGGGAGGCTGAAGTGGGTGGATCACAAGGTCAGGAGTTCAAGACCAGCCTGGCCAAGATGGTAGAAACCCCGTCTCTACTAAAAATACAAAAATTAGCCAGGCATGGCAGTGGGTGCTTGAAATCCCAGCTAGTCAGGAGGCTGAGGCAGAGAATCTGCTGAACCTGGGACGCAGAGGTTGCAGTGAGCTGAGATCATACCACTGCACTCCACCCTGGGCAACAGAGTAAGACTCTGTCTCAATTGAAAAAAAAAAGAGCGAGAGAGAGAAAATAAAAGACCTCCCCAAGAATGAAGTAAATGAACATTATAACATGTGACTCCTATGTTGCTACCATTTTCCCCTCATATCCTGGTTTTGGATATGTTTTGACTTTATTCTTTCAGCACATATTTATTGAGCACAGTATGTGCCAAGCACTATGCAGACACTAAAACATAATCTAAGCTCGGTGGGTAGACAGTTAATAAAATCACAAATTACAGATGGGTGCTATGGCTCATGCCTGTAATCCCAGCACTTTGGGAGGCCAAGAGAGCTTGAGGCCAGGAGTTCGAGACCAGCCTGGTCAACATGGCGAAACCCTGTCTCTACTAAAAATTCAAAAATTAGCCAGGTGTGGTGGCGGTGTAATCCCAGCTATCAGGGAGGCTGAAGCAGGAGAATCACTTGAATGTGAAAGGCAGAGGCTGCAGTGAGCTCAAATCGTGTCACTGCACTCCAGCCTGGGCGACAGGGACAGAGCAAGACTCTGAGAAAGAAAGAAAAGACAGAGAGAAAGAGAGAGAGAGGGAGGGAGGGAGGGAGGAATGAAGGAAGGAAGGAAGGAAGGAAGGAATGAAGGAAGGGGAGTTTGAAACTGGAGAGAAAAACAGGTGAAGACTAGGTAGCAGAATTCTGAATCCAGAAGTTATTATTGTATTTGCATCTTCTTATATTTTTATTCCCTTTATTCTTTTTCTTTTCGTTTCTTTTCTTTTCTTTTTTTTTTTTTTTTTGGAGACACAGTCTCACTCTATCACCAGGCTGGAGTGCAGTGGCACTATCTCGGCTCACTACAACCTCTGCCTGCCTGGTTCAAGCGAATCTCCTGCCTCAGCTTCCCGAGTAGCTGGGACTACAGGCGCGCCACCATGCCCAACTAATTTTTGTATTTTTAGTAGAGACAGGGTTTCACCAGGTTAGCCAGGATGGTCTTGATCTCCTGACCTCAGGTGATCCACCCACCTTGGCTTCTCAAAGTGTTGGGATTACAGGCGTGAGCCACCGAGACAGGGTTTCACCACGTTGACCAGGCTGGTCTCAAACTCCTGACCTCAGGTGATCCACCCGCCTTGGCTTCCCAAAGTGTTGGGATTACAGGCTGAGCCACCACGCCCGGCCTGGAGCAACTTTTTTAAAGCTTGCTGTGATCTGATCTTTTTCCTTCTTCACTTATCTCTCAAACAACCTACATTCCAGACATATATCACCACTTCCTGAGAATGTCCTGTATTATGTTTTTTTCCTGTATGTGCTTACGCCATCCCCATCATCTGGGACTTCTTCCCTATCTCTGGCTATTAAGTAGTTGAATCTATCTTTCCAAGCCCTATCATAATTAAGCTTTCAAAATTATTTAAATCCCCATTAAAGTTAATGGCATTGTTTGACTAGTATTACTGTTATTTACGCTTAAGGTTATCTCCCTGGCCAGATTCCCTGTAAGATTCTTGATGGCAAGTGTTTTTGTCTCATTCAGCAACTGTGACTTCCAGCATGGGTGCAGTGGCTCACACCTGTAATCCCAACACTTTGGGAGGCCAAGTGGGAGGATTGCTTGAGCCTAGAAGTTCAGCCTGGGCAACAGAGTGAGACCTTCCTCTCTACAAAAAAAAAAAAAAGGAAGGCCTGGTGGTGTGCACCTCTGGTCCCAGCTACTAGGGAGGCTGAAGTAGGAAGATCTCTTGAGCTCAGGAGGTCAAGGCTGCAGTCAGCTGTGATGATGCCACTGCACTCCAGCCTGGGCAACAGAACGAGACCCTATCTCAAAAACAAAACAACAAACAAACAAACAAAACTCAATTGTGACTGCTCCTCATTTTGTATCCCTTTAGCAGCTACAAAGCTCACCCTGCGGCGTGCAGTGGCTCACACCTGTAATCTCAGCACTCCGGGAGGCCAAGGTGGATCACCTGTCAGGAGTTTGAGAGCATTCTGGCCCACATGGTGAAACCCTGTCTCTACTAAAAATACAAAACAAGCCGGGCATGGTGGCACATGCCTGTAATCTCAGCTACTTGGGAGGTTGAGGCAGGAGAATCACTTGAACCTGGGAGGCAGAGCTTGCAGTGAGCCGAGATCACGCCTTTGCACTCCACCCTGGGCTACAAGAGCAAAACTCCGTCTCAAAAAAAAAAAAAAAGCAACTCAGTAGGCTTATTCCTCTGGGCTAGTGATTCAGTGCTGTGCTGGCACCTGCTGGTCACCTGTGGTGCAGCAGCCCTGGTCCCAGCACCTTCCTCCCTTCAGTATTAAGGGTTGTGACAGTCTGTGCCCTTACCTAGCAATCACTGGAATAATATATTAAATACTCGCCCCACAGCACCACCTTTCAATCTGC
This sequence comes from Mandrillus leucophaeus, assembly GCF_000951045.1. NCBI lineage: Eukaryota > Metazoa > Chordata > Mammalia > Primates > Cercopithecidae > Mandrillus > Mandrillus leucophaeus. The sequence goes on along the minus strand of NW_012101354.1, from coordinate 1,391,384 downwards.
AGAACTTTTCCCACTAGCTTCCTACCCCAGAAATTTGGACTTTACATCCTTCCCAGTACTGCAGAAATATAAGGACAGGATCTCCAGGAACTGGGCAGCAAGAAAAGAAAGAAGCAATGTGAGAGTAGAGTATGCAAATCCCTTTTCCCCCTTCAAAGAATCAAGACTGTTTCCAACAGAATTCCACTCTTTTTGACCTTTGTCTTATTTCTAGGTTGCTCTTGGGCCAGAGGCCTTCTTGGAGACAGTAGTGATGAACCGGAGGTTGAGCAGAGAGTAGGTAGGCGGGGCTCAAGGGGTGGGGCCAAGCCAAAGGGCTCTCACACTAAGTGAAGCTTCTCCATTCTGTAAGCTTTCCCGGAACATCCAAGGCAAGACTGGCACCCAGCACAGCAGGTGAGGGACCGGCAGTGACAGAATGGTAGACTTTAGGGGTAATGGTGGCAGAGGAGTCTCCAGCTCTTTCAGTCTTAGCTTTTCATATTGTGAAACTCTTGCTTGTACAATTCTTGGGTCCTTTGTAGAGCTTAACTTAGTTTTTCTGGTGGCAAGGCAGCCTCTGAAAGACCTGGTTTTGGATGCAGTCGGGGCAGGGCTGAGGGATGCAGGTGGATCCATATCCGTATGGATGTGTGTGAAATGCAAGGAAGTCTTAGGAGACAAGGAGATGGACGGGTAAGGGCCAGAGGGAGAGTATGGCCAGGCCAGAGAGGATTATAGGGAGGACCCAGACAAGATAAAAAGGGAGACTGAAACAGGGAGAGAGGGAGAGGACAGCGGAACAAATGTGAGACGGCAATGGGAGCAATGGAGAGCTAGGTAACAGGAAGGCCAAGGAGGAAGGAAGGCTCACATGGAGCAATCTCCTCTTCCGGCTGGGGAACATGGTCCAGAAAGCCCCAAGGCAAGCTGGGAGCAAAGCAAGGTTCAGGTTTCCACTGGAAGGATTCAGCTGGGGAAGAAACCCCCTCAGTCCCCACCTCCCCTGCCTCTTCAGACTCCCATTTTGGCTTGGGGGAGAGGGCGAGGCTGCTCCTCACTGCGGTCACAGCCACATCCTGCAGAGCAGGGGAGGGGGAAGTAAGAAGCAAAACAACCAGAAGAACCACAGGCGAAGACCATGGGGAGAGAACCCTGGACACATGGAGCTGATATGCCGCCAAGAAGGTCCTGAGTTCAGTGTAGCAGAAGGCTCAGACCTTCAGGACTGCCTGCCCTTCTTGAGGTGCTGGTTTCTTGTGCTTCCTCAGTTGGCTTTAACCACACTGGGAGCATTCTGGGGAAGGAGGTTTCTCTGGATTATTTGGTTTGAAGCCCATCTTTATCATTTACTAGTGACTTTGGCCAAATTGCTAAATTTCTCTTAGCTTCAGTTTTCTCACTGCAAAATGGGAATACCTACCTTAACCTTATACAGGATTGGGAAGACTAAGATGACTGACATAAAGCACTTGGCACATAGTAGGTTCTCAGTAAATGTTAGTTATTACTCCTATTAGGATTCCTGGGATGCTTATGCTTCTTACTTTAAAGGAAGTACAGTGCAATAGCTGCCACTGGCTTTGGGGGCCAAAAAATGAGTTGTGTTTGATCTTGGGTAAATTATTTAATGTAAGTATCATTTGCTCAGCTGTAAAACAAGGATGGTAATACCTATACCACACAGACATATGGCACAGAGTCAGTGTCCAAAAATGGTAGCTGTAAGAATTCTGTCAGGCTGGGCGTGGTGGCTCACACCTATATTCCCAGCACTTGGGGAGGTCGAGGTGGGTGGATCACGAGGTCAGGAGATCAAGACCAGCCTGGCTAACATGGTGAAACCCCATCTCTACTAAAAAATACAAAAATTAGCCGGGCATGGTGGTGGGGGCCTGTAATCCCAACTACTTGGGAGGCTGAGGCAGGAGAATAGCTTGAACTTGGGAGGTGGAGGTTGCAGTGAACAGAGATCACACCCCTGCACTCCAGTCTGAGTGACAAAGCAAGACTCCGTCTCAAAAAAAAGAATTATCTGTCAGGTAAGCCCTGTCTTCACTGCAGCAGCAACAGCCTACTTCCCCTTGAGATGTAACTTGTGCTAGGCTAGCCTCCCGTGTGCCCACATTCCTCCAGCCGGAGCTATCGCCACTCCCATGGGCTGTTTTGGAGTCAAGATTTGCTACAGCACTAAGGGGAAAAAGCAGGAGAAAGGCATAGAGGACTGAGGGGCCCCAGGGGGCGGGGAGGATGACAAACAAAGATGATGATGACATGGAAACTAAAGAAGCAACAGAAAGGGGAAAAGTCATTTCTCTCTTTCTAAGGAAGCCTGTGGCCTTTCTTCTAGTGACTGACCACATACCCCACTCTCCAGGACCCATGGAGTCCTTCAGCTCAAAGAGTCTGGCACTGCAAGCAGAGAAGAAGCTACTGAGTAAGATGGCGGGTCGGTCTGTGGCTCATCTCTTCATAGATGAGACAAGCAGTGAGGTGCTAGATGAGCTGTACCGTGTGTCCAAGGAGTACACGCACAGCCGGCCCCAGGCCCAGCGCGTGATCAAGGACCTGATCAAAGTGGCTGTCAAGGTGGCTGTACTGCACCGCAATGGCTCCTTCGGCCCCAGTGAGCTGGCCCTGGCTACCCGCTTTCGCCAGAAGCTGCGGCAGGGTGCCATGACGGCACTTAGCTTTGGCGAGGTAGACTTCACCTTCGAGGCTGCTGTTCTGGCTGGCCTGCTGACCGAGTGCCGGGATGTGCTGCTGGAGTTGGTGGAACACCACCTCACGCCCAAGTCACATGGCCGCATCCGCCACGTGTTTGATCACTTCTCTGACCCAGGTCTGCTCACAGCCCTCTATGGGCCTGACTTCACTCAGCACCTTGGCAAGATCTGTGACGGGCTCAGGAAGCTGCTAGATGAAGGGAAGCTCTGAGAGCCCCGAGTCTAGCACATTCCACTTCGACAAAATGGCTGACTGAGAAAACACAGATAATGAGCTTCCTAACCCTGCTCAGCTGCCACTAACGCTTTTCAATCTTCAGGCTTCATTCCTTCCCAAGAGTGCTTTTGACTCTGAGACCAGCCCATCCCCACACAGCTGGTGGAGAAGGAGCAACACTGAGGGGTGAGGCCTCTCTCCCACTCCAGCCCCAGGACAGGAAACAGAACTGCCTGAAAAAGGTGAAGTGAAACTTGGATCTCTATTTCTCCCATAAGGGACTTCTGAAACAGGGAAGCCCCCTCCCATGTGAACCAAGGAAAGGAGGCACAGCCCAGAGAACCCCTCTGGGGACACTAAAGACAGAAGAGGGGAAGGTGGCCCTTAGAAACAGAGCTTGGACAGATGCCAGAGGCTCTGTTCCAGAGTGCAGGAGGAAGGGGCTAGGGCAGGGGAGATTCTCATAGGGGAAATAAAACTACTAGAATATGCACAGGGCTCAATGTTTAATCTGTCCAGCTTCATATACCTTATAGTCATCACAGAAGAAAGGAGGTATATAAACACCACTTCTCTCACCTTTCATCATTTCCAAACAGGAGACTGAGGGAGATTTCCATTATTATTGAGGTTCCCTTACCTACTTCCGTTTGAGAAACAAACAAAACTGTACCATAGATCAGTGCTACAAATTGCAAATAAATATGCAGTGAGGAGGAGGGCATAGAGAGAGAGGGTCTAGAGGGTACGGGGCGTAACAAAGAGACTCTCACAACTGGCTTCCTCTTCAAACCCCAAGGAAAGCCTCCTTCCATCTGTTCCCCTCATCACAGGCTGAGCAGAACATGTCAGAAGGGTGAACTGGTAGAATGGAGGGTTCAGGTCCCTACAGTGCTGCTTTTTCTCAGGGTCAAGAATTGTGAAAAAGTTACAGGGAATTGGTTAGTCAAGACTGAGCCCATTCAACAGGAATGGGGTACCAAAAAAAAAAAAAAACTCAGTTCAAATCTGTCCCTTTAAGATTGGAGAAAAGGCCAGCAGTCATCCATTCTCTGCGGTAGGCTAGGTCACCGATTGCCTCATCCTCAATCACATGTCTGGCCAACAAGGTGGGGAAGGTGGAGAACCAGCACTCATTGGCTCACTGTTCCCGGGTTCTCTCACCCCAGGGCTACAGAAATTCCATTTTTTAGCTAAGACTGGGAAGGAATAAAATATAGCAAATAAATATTACTTCAATATTAGCACCAAATAAATTATGTCACACAGTTGGAGATGAGGAAGAAGCTGAGGGGAGTCTCTGCTTCTCTGTTCTAAGGCCAGGGAATGGTAAAAAGGATAGGAAAGGCAACAAGGATATAAAAAGAGCCTTTTGAGTCTAAAGGACTCAACTCTAGATTCAGCCCAAGAACTGGGAAAGGTCCAGTTCCCATTCCCTAATCTTGCCAATAAAACTGCCCCAGGCCAAGGAATTTTTGGCGGACAAGGAGGCTGGGGAAGATGGCTGGAGTGGAGGGAGGCAGGCTGGTAAGCCATGTTCTTGAGCCTCACCTCAGGCTCCTCTCCCCCTGAAGTTTCTCCTTCAACATCTTGCTTCTCTCAGTCAGTTCTGGGGACATCAGAGTTTGAAGATTTCATCCTCCTGGTCCCGTAGTGTCCGGGTCCGAGAGGTACGGGTCAGCGGCACGGGACCTAGGACTGCTCGTTGCTGCATCCGAGGGGAGCTCAGGTGGAGACCTGCATCCTCCCCAGGTACCCTGCAAGTGAGGAAAGGGGGGAAAGAGTGACAGATCAAGGGAAGAACCTCACAATGGGCTAAGTGAGAGGTACATGGAAAGCTGTCTTCTAATACATAAGCTGGTTGCTTCAAGACAGTCTCAATACCTTCTAGATAAATCCTAACCCTAATGCTCCTTCATGGATGACCAGAGCAGTAAAAACAGTTAACTGTCGGCTGGGCATGGTGGCTCACGCCTGTAATCTCAGCACTTTGCGAGGCTGAGGCGGGCAGATCATGAGGTCAGGAGTTCGAGATCATCCTGGCTAACACAATGAAACCCCGTCTCTACTAAAAATACAAAAAATCAGCCAGGCGTGGTGGTGGGTGCCTTTAGTCCCAGCTACTTGGGAGGCTGAGGCAGGAGAATGGCGTGAACCCGGGAGGCGGAGCTTCCACCACTGCATTTTAGCCTGGGCAACACAGCGAGACCCCGTCTCAAAAAAAGTCAACTGTCTGACTCCAATAAGAACACAGAACCCAGTTTTCCACTGCCTCTACCTGTGTCAGCAGGCATCGTCTCTGCTCATTGCTTTGGGGCCACATGGGGGAAAGGTATCACCTTGCCTCTGTTGGCACTGTGCTTACTTACTTGTGTTTGTGGTTAGGTAAGATAGGAAGAATGGAGGAGTCTAGGGAGGAACTTATAAGGAACCATTCAACACTCACCCACTTTCCCCTTTTTTCAGCTTCTGGGCAGCAGCCTTCTTGGACAGGCTGATCTGTGAATCAAGCTTCTTAAGGAAATCAGAGGCAGAGAGGTCATGGATGGGCGTGGGGGTTTCCTGGCCAGGTGTGGGGAAGACTTCACCATTGGCACGTCCTGCTCCTGTCTCTTGTTTCTTCCTCTCAGTTGAGTGTGGCCAAACTTCATCGTTACTTGGGTGTACTTCTTCCTCTCCATCTTTTTCTTCCTCAGAATCCAAACCATTGAACAGGTCTCTGGGCTCTGTCAGGATGGGGATGTAGAGGGTTTTCTTCAGGAAAATGGAGTCATTAGTATAAAGGCGGTTTGCACGTTTAATCTGTTCCATCTTAAAAAAAAAAAAAAAGAGTCAACAAAATTAAGGACAGTAATAATGATCAATCTTACATTGCATCTCGAGCTTTTTAAAGTGACTGCACAGAGTCTTCTTTGATTCCATAACAACCAAGCTAAAGTACAAAGGGCTGACATTATTTCTACTTTATAGATGAGTGGTTTTCACACTTTTTGGTCTTAGGGCCCCCTTACATTTTAAAAACTTATTGTGCAAGCTGGGCGCAATGTCTGATGCCTGTAATTCCAGCTACTCAGGAGGCTGAGGCGGGAGGACAGCTTGAGCCCAGGAATGAGAGTCCAGCCTGAGCAATATAGTGAGACCCCATTTCTAAAAATAAAAAAATAAAATAAAAATAAATGAATAAACAAATAAAAATGAAGGAACTGAGGCTCAGAGAGGTTAAGCTACTTGCCTGAAACTATCTATCAAGTTAATGACACAGCTAGAACGACAATCCTGGGTCTTTTCACTGCTTCTGGGAAAGGTTTTCACACTATACTATTAACAATGTCAGTAATAAATATTTATTTTGACCTATCTATTCATCACTGGACCTAGTGACTGGCATCACCATCTATTTGCCTGGCCTTCCAAGGTAAAAACATCAATGTCATCCTTAACTAATACTTGCCTTTCATCACCATACCAAGTGGTCAACAAAACTGCTTCAAAAATCTCTCTCACATCTGGTCTCATCTTCAGGCCTATTGCCAAAGATTTAAAATAGACCCAAAGTATTTCTCATCTGGGGTTATTGCAAAAGTTTAACTGGCCTTCCTCACTCTATTTCTACTCATCCTCCTCTTGGCATCTATCTTTCTAAAAAAATAAATCTGATTAACCCACTACCCTGCTTATAAACCTCCTATGGACTCCTCATTGGCTAAAGATAAAAACCAAATTAGCATTCAAGGGCTTTCTCAATCCAGCTCCCAAAGGAAATGTCTAGATTAATCTCCCTTTGCCACCTCTACATTTTGCTATCCTGAACTTTTTATTTTTCTTTGAACATTCCATGATCTTTTTCACACTTTATTCATGCTGTTACTTCTGCCTGAAATGCTCCTGCCCCTCTACGATCCCATTCTCTGCTTGGAAAACTTCTATTCATCAACCACCACTCCCTTTGTGTTACCTTCTTCAGGACTCCTAATGCATACTGTAAATATTGCTATAATCATACACAACCCTACTATAATATTATTCACCTCTTTAAATATTTGCTTTGCCTAAACCCTATGAGTCCTTTAAGGGCAAGGATTGTGACTTGCTGTCTCTGTATCCCCAGGCAGTCGTTAGCATCCTACAGACTTTGACACATAGCAGGGGCCCATTAATGCTTTATTTAAAAATTATTAATTATAATTATCTAATTATTATAATAATTAGATAATGAAATATAGAAACTACAGATATAGTATATTAGTATTTTTTTTCTTCTTTTTTTTTTTTTTGGAGACAAGGTGTCACTCTGTTGCCCAGCCTGGAGTGTAATGGCACAATCTCAGTTCACTGCAACCTCCGCCTCCCGGGCTCAAGTGATCCTCTGCCTCAGCCTCCCCAGTAGTTGGGATTACAGGCACATGCCATCACATCCAGCTAATTTTTGTATTTGTTGTAGAGATGGGGTTTCACCACATTGCCCAGGCTGGTCCTATACTCCTGAGCTCAAGCAATCCACCCGCCTCAGCCTCCCAAAGTGCCGGGATTACAGCACAGGCATGAGCCACCACGCCTGGCCCACCCCAGCCCCTTTCCAACTAAAATTTAATCTTTCTGATTTCCTATCCGTTTTTTTATTTTGAGACAGAGTCTCGCTCTGTTGCCCAGGCTGGAGTGCTGGAGTGCAGTGGTGCGATCTCAGCTCATCACAACCTTCACCTCCCAGGTTCAAGCAATTCTTCTGCCTCAGCCTCCTGAGTAGCTGGGATTTCAGGCGAGCACCACCACGCCCGGCTAATTTTTGTATTTTTAGTTGAGACAGTGTTTTGCCATGTTAGCCAGACTGGTCTCGTACTCATAACCTTAGGTGATCCATTTGCCTCAGCCTCCCAAAATGCTAGGATTACAGGGGTGAGCCACCATGCCTGGCCCTGATTCTTTGTTAATACCTTTACAAATTCACCACGTTCTGTCACTTGTAATCATTATTTGTGTACCTGTTCATTTCTCATTAGGCCATAAATTACATGAGGACAGCAACCATATAGTTTAAGTTTCTGTCTCCCAGAAAAGTTATCACAGTGCTTTAAATGTTGGCTAAAGCATAAAAATGTTGGCTAAATTCAACATTTGCTTGAGTGAGATGGAACAAGAAAACAGGGGTGGGGGTAGGGGGAGTAACCTCATCAACTTCAATGCTATACATTTTTACATCTATCCAATTTCCCCCATGCATAACCTGAAATACTTGGTGTAGAGTACCTGTTTTGTGCCAGGGAAGCCGCCTTACTAGAAAGAAGGCAGAGCACTGAGGAGGAACCAAGAGCAAGGAGAGGTAGGCACTTTAGGAACTGAGAACTAAAAATAAGCTCTCCATTATTTGCTGTAAACGTTTAATCACTCTCAATGTAAAATTTTCTGTGTGGTTTACAGAGTCAGACAGACCTGTTTGAATCCCATATCTGACACTCATTATTTGACCTTAGTCAAAATGGTTAACCAATCCAAGTCTCAGTTTCTTCATCTGCCAAAAGGGAACAATAAATGTATACTTGATACGGACGTGAGGGTGAAATGAGCTAACGTATGTGAAGCCCCTAGCACAGTGTCTGGCATGATAAAATAGGAGCTGTTCCTCTCCATTGGAATAGTAGAGCAGAACTTGTCCCAACCACGCAGTGCAACACTGTGATGGGAAAACAAAGATAAAGGCAGAACAGAGTTCAACACATTAGGAACATTTCAGGGGAGGTTACCTAGAAGGTCCACTACATTCTTCTCAGGACTAAATCCCTCCTGACTGTTGTCTGCACCCCAATCCTGGAAAACTCACCGTCACCCCATATTTGAGTGCTAGTCCAGCCAGGGTGTCTCCGGGCTCCAACTGATGCTCCAGGCGTCTTTCCCTCACTGGGGAGCAGGCCGATTGCACCAGGCTTCCATATGAACGAGCCCGGCTCCCGTGAAGCAGTCCTGACCCCCCTGGCGGGGGCTGTCTAGACGGGGAAGCCATCTCTTCACCCTGCCGACAGCTAGGTTGCAACTAGGGGAGGCCCGACCGAGACTGCGAGTGACAGGCCTGAAGTCTGGGAATAGATATTCAGGGGATTCCTTTCCCCTTCTCTCTTTCCCTGTGTCCCCGCCTCCGCAGCACTACGCCACCTGCCCCCTCCCGGTTTCTCCTCCCTCCAAGTCCTTATCCACAAATCTGTCCCTTGAGTATTCAGTCCCTCCCTGATTCGCCCCTAAGCACCCCTCCGACTTTGAACTCCCCCACAACTCCTCGCTACATTGACCTCTGACCTTTGAACTCTAGAAATAATCCTCAACACTCTTTCCTCAGTTTGCCCCCAAGTAGCCTGGCCTCAGGGCGCTCCCACATCCCAGCTCTGCCCGGTCCCGGGGTTTGTTTGCTAGAGCCAGGAACAAATCAGGCCCACCCCAGGTGAACTGTCGCCGCAGACGAAGAGCGTGAGGATTGCGAGAATTTGTAGTACACCTTCCACTCAGAGATCCTCAAAGGTCCGCTCCGCATCAGATAGGTCACACCCTCAAATTTCGGCTCCACATCTAGGTTCTTGTCCCTCTAAACGCCTCAGATCCACCAAGATGCAAGGGCCTGGATCCAGCTGAGCGGCAAGGTCTTTGAGGAAAAGACTTCATTTCCCAAAAGGCTTCGCGTCTGCGGAGTCGCACGGCACCATAGGAAATGCAGTTCCCTCCACGCGCCAGAGAGTGGATATCCGGATGGCGCAATGCATGCGTGGAAGTGCATCCCCGGAAGTACGGGGGCCGACAGGAAGACAAAGAAAAAAGAGAAGGCGCGGTCCCGCTCTTGCTACGGTGGCCTAGAGGAGTGGCGAAACCGGAACAAGAAAATTTATCACTTCTGGGACTCACAGTCGTGATGTCTTTCAAGAGGGAAGGAGACGATTGGAGTCAACTCAATGTGCTCAAAGTAAGCGTGAGCGGAGAGGATCTGCAGCCTCTTCAGTCGCTCTCTGAAGGTTGGGAAGGAGCTTTGTTTCATTGCTCTGGCAACAACTCGGGGGTGCAGGAGAGAACCAGGCGACTTAGAGCTGTGTAGTGACTCCTTTTTCGGTCTATGATCACTGTTCTCCCCAGGGTCCTTATGTCCTTATTCCGTTTGACTCCTCATTTCTGTCATTTGACTTCCATCCCTCTCTCCTACCCTGCTGATCCATCCGGATTTCTTCCCCTACTCCCTGCAGAAAAGAAGAGTCGGGGACCTCCTCGCCAGTTACATCCCAGAGGATGAGGCGCTGATGCTTCGGGATGGACGGTAAGAGCGAGGAGTGGCTCAAGCCTGAGGGTTTTGCGGTTAGAGGCTCAATAGCTGTGTTGCCCAGGCTGTCCTTGAACTCTAGGGCTCAAGTGATCCTGCCTCCTCAGCGTCGCGATTAGCTGGGATTACAGGCGCACGCCACCACGCCCGGCTTCAACAAACTTTTGTTATTAATTAGGACAGCAGAAGTATCTAGGATTCTTTGGCGGCTAGTGAGGACTGGAAGAAGTGGAGATTGGGTCACCAGGGAGTTGGGTTTTGCAAAGACTGCTAGGACAGGGTGGGACTTACGGCAGGGACAGGCCCAACCCTCTTCCCCTAGACCAGTTATCCTCTTCTCTACCCCTGCTCAGCTTTGCTTGTGCCATCTGCCCCCATCGACCGGTACTGGACACCCTGGCCATGCTGACTGCCCACCGTGCAGGCAAGAAACATCTGTCCAGTAAGTTCGGGAGAAGACAGGGGATGGGGAATAAATCTAAATCTCTGCACACCAGTCTTGGTGCTATGCTTTTAATTCTGTTTCCCTTTCTCTTCAGGCTTGCAGCTTTTCTATGGCAAGAAGCAGCCGGGAAAGGAAAGGAAGCAGAATCCAAGACATCAGAATGAATTGAGGAGGGAAGAAACCAAAGCTGAGGTAATCAGAGAGTGGAGAGTGTGTTCTAGGCAAGACACTGCTGCACACACCAGGCTGGAAGGGCAGAGGGCTGAAGGCTCTGACTCTGTCTCCCATCTTCTTACCAGGCTCCTCTGCTAACCCAGACACGACTTATCACCCAGAGTGCTCTGCACAGAGCTCCCCACTATAACAGTTGCTGCCGCCGGAAGTACAGGTATGGGAGGGGAAAGCCAGAGGCAGGAAGGCTCAGAAGGAGACAGAGGGCTCTAAAAGTGTTTTCCAGTCTGTATTCTGAGGAATACTAGCGTTCTGGAGATGTTACTTAGTGTTTCAAGAAAAGGAATTTTGGCCGGGCACAGTGGCTCACACCGGTAATCCCAGCACTTTTGGAGGCTTAGGCGGGTGGATCACTTGAGATCAGGAGTTCAAGACCAGCCTGGCCAACATGGTGAAACCCCGTCTCTACCAAAAATATAAAAAATTAGCTGTGTGTGGCCGGGCGCGGTGGCTCAAGCCTGTAATCCCAGCACTTTGGGAGGCCGAGACGGGCGGATCACGAGGTCAGGAGATCGAGACCATCCTGGCTAACACGGTGAAACCCCGTCTCTACTAAAAAATACAAAAAAACTAGCCAGGCGAGGTGGTGGGCGCCTGTAGTCCCAGCTACTCGGGAGGCTGAGGCAGGAGAATGGCGTAAACCCGGGAGGCGGAGTTTGCAGTGAGCTGAGATCTGGCCACTGCACCCCAGCCTGGGTGACAGAGCAAGACTCCGTCTCAAAAAAAAAAAAAAAAGAGTAACAGTTTTAAAAGCTATACAAAGTCTTAAGAATTAAAAAAAAAACTTGTAAAATTTAAAGCTAGCCTTTCCCAAATTCATGATTCTAAAATCCTTTGTATGCAGAACTTATTAATATCTTGAAAAATATAGTTTAAGAAACACTGTTTTAAGAGGTTGGGAGTCATAGGAGAGTTGGCTCTTTCCCTTACTGCTTTTACAGACTATTCTTCTCTACCTAGACCAGAAGCCCCTGGTCCCTCTGTCTCCCTTTCCCCTGTGCCACCCTCAGAGGTCGAACTCCAAAGCGGGAAGATCAGTAGGGAACCTGAACCTGGGGCTGGCCCACAGGCCGAGGAGTCAGCAACTGTCTCAGCCCCTGCACCCATGAGCCCCACAAGAAGACGAGCCCTGGACCATTATCTCACCCTTCGAAGGTGAGTGTGCCTAATCAGTTTCCTCAGATTTTCTTTTCTCTCTGACCCTTCTTGTTTCAAAGCTTTTTTTTTTTTTTTTTTTTGAGACGGAGTCTCGCTCTGTCACCAGGCTGGAGTGCAGTGGTGTGATCTCATCTCAGCTCACTGCAACCTCCGCCTCCCAGGTTCAAGCGATTCCCCTGCCTCAACCTCTCGAGTAGCTGGGATTACAAGCATGTGCCACCATGCCTGGCTTATTTTTTGTATTTTAGTAGAGGCGGGGTTTCACTACGTTGGTGAGGATGGTCTCAATCTCCTGACCTTGTGATCCACCCCTCGGCCTCCCAAAGTGCTGGGATTACAGGCGTGAGCCACTGTGCCCGCCCCCCATTTTTTTTTTTTTTTTTTGAGGCAGAGTTTTGTGTGTTCCCTAGGCTGGAGTGCAATGACACAATCTTGGCTCACCACAACCTCCGCCTCCGGGGTTCAAGCGATTCTCTTGCCTCAGCCTCCCGAGTAGCTGGGATTATAGGCATGCCCAGCTAATTTTGTATTTTTAGTAGAGACGGGGTTTCTCCGAGTTGATCAGGCTGATCTTGAACTCCCGACCTCAGGTGATCCACCTGCCTTGGCCTCCCAAAGTGCTAGGATTACAGGCGTGAGCCACCATACCCGGCCTCCTATTGTTGTTTTTTATCTTTGGTTTCGTTTTGTTTTATCCACCCAACTTACATGGCTCTCAATTTTTTCTCACCACTGACTTTTTTTTTTGGTAGAGACAGGGTTTCACCATGTTGGTCATGCTGGTCTTGAACTCCTGACCTCAAGTGATCCACCAACCTTGGCCTCCCAAAGTGCTGGGATTACAGGTGTGAGCTCACCACTAACTTCTTAATAAGCCTCTTTCCTAATCGATGCTATTTTCTCTGATGTTTCCAGCTCAGGATGGATCCCAGATGGACGAGGTCGATGGGTAAAAGATGAAAATGTTGAGTTTGACTCTGATGAGGAGGAACCACCTGATCTCCCCTTGGACTGACACCCTTTTCCCATTCATTCACAAATACACTGCAATGGGTGCTGAGAACTTAACTTTCCTTAAGTCTGGTTCCTTGTCAGATCTCAGGATTTCAGATCTGTTCATTCTCAATCCAACTACTCCTTTCCTGCAATGTACACAGCTCTCCATACTCTTTTTTTTTTTTTTTTGAGGCAGAGTCTTGCTCTGTCGCCCAGGCTGGAGTGCAGTGGCCCGATCTTGGCTCACTGCAAGCTCCGCCTCCCAGGTTCACGCCATTCTCCTGTCTTAGCCCCCCGAGTAGCTGGGACTACAGGTGCGCACCACCACGCCCGGCTAATTTTTTGTATTTTTAGTACAGACGGGGTTTCACTGTGTTAGCCAGGTTGGTCTCGATCTCCTGACCTTGTGATCCGCCCGCCTCGGCCTCCCAAAGTGCTGGGATTACAGGCGTCAGCCACCGCGCCCAGCCACAGCGCTCCATACTTCTAGCCCCTCCCCCACCTTCTACCAAAGCCATGCCAAGCGTCAGCTGCATCAGCCTGGTGCCCTATTAATAAGACTGTCAAAAAGAGGTCTTTGCCCTTCATGTTGTCTGCCTCCTTCTCCACTACCACTCAAAGTCCTTTCCCCCTTCAAACCACATGAGGACTGTGGGTAGGCACTGGAGGGACCTGGCTACATCTGGAAACAGGGCTGCAGCTAAGTTCCCTGTGAAAGTAGAAGAGTTGAAAGGCGTTGGCAGGGTTATGGGGAACACCAAGGGAGGGAGCTCCCCCACCTCCTCCTAGTAACCTGAACCTCTCTGCCTGCTGATCCCCAGAGTATAAATAATCCTCTGGTGAACTGGCAGTAACCCTTGGGGGTTAGCGCCAAGATTCTCACCCCAAAGTCCAAGGAAGGAGGCAGGCAAAATGGATATAAGGGCTTTTATTTACAGGAAAGGAGAACAGATGAGAATTTAAGTGTCTAGTGCTCCCAGCTCTAGTTGGTAAAGGGAAATGCAGTATTATCTCTTCTTTTGCCGGCGACCTGTAAAGGAGGAATATTAAACATAAGTGTTTGTTCCAGCTACTGCTTTCTGCAAAGGCACTCTTCTCCTTTCCAGTCCCTTAGCCAAACTCATAAATTGGTAGTGTCTTAGGCCACCTTACAGGCCCATCCCACATTAACAAAACAAAACAAGAAACCACACCACAAATAAAATTACAATACCTCTAAACAAGTATTGTTATCTCTAGTATCCTTTCTACCTCTCTACTCGTCCATATTTGGGGCAGGGGGAGTTTTCTGTCTTCTTTCTGATCACTCTTGGGATTTGAACTTCTCATGTGAATAGCTCTTTGGTAGCACGCTGGGCTATTAGTCATTAGGTCTGCTTTCAGGAGGATCCACCAATTTCTGCACTTCCCTGCCCACTCCACACATCATGTCTGCAGTTACTCACGTAGTTCATTGTTTCGGGTCATGGCCTGGGCTGCCCGAGCTCGCGGCCCCTGCTGCGTGAAGTGGTAGCCAAAGCGGACAATAGACGGACACTGCTCTAGCACGGTGGCCATCTCCATCTCCACTGCATCACCAGGCCACTGGCGCTGGGGGAGGGAGAGGCAAAAGCTGACAGTCACCCTCTCTGGGCTGTTTACCATCCCAGACCACAGATCCCTTTGGGAGGTCAAAGAAGCTTGTTTCTCCACAGTGGTTGAAGAGAGATGCTGACTTGGCTTCCCTCATAGAGATAATGAAGAGGAGAATTCAAACAAGATTAAATAAGATAGCTGCCCCAGTGGCTGGCTCAGGGAGGAGACTCAATGAGACTGAATGCTAACATCAGGGGAAGGGAAGGCTGACCTGATTGTCTACACGGAGCTCAGTGAGTGTGGCATTTTCCCGAACTGCCTTCAGCACAGCCATGAGTCCTGTGCTGCTAATGAAGTTGGATTCGATGTTTAGGCTCTGGAGGCTACGATTCTCACGCAACATATCAGCCACTGCCTGGGTAGTAGGGACTTGGGTTAGGATTAGGGAACAGTTTCACAGATGACTGAGGAAAGAAAGAACAGGAGCAAGAGGGAAACACAGCTCTTTGAGAAGAGTCCTTGAGGAGCTATAAATGGAGCTAGAGGGATACAGAAAGCAGGGTGGATAGCAGGGGAAAGCAGGGAGATGAATGTGCAGTAGGACTGGGTGTGTTAGAGAGGGTTGAGAGTTAGGAACCATGGCACTGAAGGTAGGAGTCTCCATGAGGGCTGCCCTAAGAAGGCATGATGAGAATAGCACTCCCTAGCAAAACCCTTTATGACAGCCATGCAAGGGGTGCATGTAAGATGTGGAAGAGGGCTGGGGATGTCGACTAGCCTTACATTGGCGATGGGGTCACCACTCCTCGTGGCTACCAGACTGAAGCTCCGCACATAGGTATTTGCTTTCATTGCCTCACACAGCTCACTTAGCATGGGTATTGGGATGTCCTACCAGAGGAGAATAGGAGATGGTGGGCTAAGGGACTCTTGGATGTCAGTGGTTATCCAGAGTTACGGTTTGGAGGATGCAAGTCAAATACCTGTATATTATTCAGGTTCACCTCCTCCAGCTCTTTGTCATTGCTTCGGACCCTCTTTAGTATCTCCTCAATGTTTGTGGGATTTGGGGGTTCATCCGGCACTGGCTTATACTTGTCAGGCTGTACCACACCTGGTGAGTGAGGGCAGGAAGGGAACCCAACATGTTCCCCACAATCTCCTCCCCATTGGTTTTTTCGCTCTATCCACCTAGGCTGGAATGCAGTGGCACAATCTCAGTTCACAGCAGCCTTGACCTCCCGGGTTCAAGCAATTCTTGTGCCTCAGCTTCCCAAGTATAATAGCTGGGATTACAGGAGTGCACCCGGCTAATTTTTGTATTTTTAGTAGAGACACCATGTTGGCCAGGCTGGTCTCGAACTCCTGACCTCAAGTGATCCACCCTCCTCAGCCTCCCTAAATGCTGGGATTACAGGCATGAGCCACCACGCCTGGCACTCCACAGGTTTTCTTATCACTCATGCAGCATGTTCTCTCCCGGAATCATCAGTTTCACCCTTTTCTACCTTCTCCCAGACACTAGGACTGCCTGCCCAGAGCCCTGGAGACCATGCTCCCCAAACACACTCACTACTAATGCCTTCGGTATTGCAGATTTCTCCGCTGCAGAGGGCATCATAGTATTGCTTGTTGCTCATCAGTGTGTACATGTCCAGAATTGCTGGAGAGGGTAAGCAGAGGGGTCACAGGGAATGAGAAGGAACCTGTTCCAAGCCTCCCTCCTACCTCTTTCTGAATCTGCTGCATTTTTAAAGCCTAACCACTTACACTTTGTCAAAGAAGTTCCCTACCCTCTCTCAGCCCCAGGGGTCCTTTCCATAAACTTCTTAAGGCAGTAGTTTCTAAAACATTGAGAAAGGGCTAAGGGAAGGTCCCTTAGGAGCCACTAGAGGGTAAGGGAGTCTATAGCGACTCTCCTCTTTCAGCCAGAATGGTTCCACTTTTTTTGTTTTGTTTTGTTTTTTGAGACAGTCTCGCTCTGTCCCCCAGGCTGGAGTGCAGTGGTGTGATCTTGGCTCACTGCCACCTCCCAGGTTCAAGCAATTCTCCTGCCTCAGCCTCCCAGGTAGCTGGGACTACAGGCGC
>NW_012101354.1:1370223-1374356 GCF_000951045.1 Mandrillus leucophaeus | reverse complement strand
GCCTCCCAAAGTGCTGGGATTACAGGCTTGAGCCACCGCGCCCGGCCAGTTTTTTGTATTTTAATAGAGACGGGGTTTCACTGTGTTGCCCAGGTTGGTCTTGAACTCCCGAGCTCAGGCAATCTGCCCACCTCATCCTCCCAAGTGCTGAGGTTACACGTGTGAGCCACCGTGCCCAGCCCAATGGTTCCACTTTTATTTGCTTTTACAATCCCTGTAAAATTGCTCTTGAGGTGTTATTAAATTTAAAAATGAATAAATATATAAACAAAGAAGAAAAGCTTGAAACTACTGCTTGAGGCTTTCTTAGACATCCACATTCTGGTTGAGGGCCTTCCTCACTAATCCCATGTCATGACTAGGATCCGCCTGCCCCTGATCCTGTCACCCTCAACTTCCCACAGCTACCCACCTGCGATGTCACACATTTCAGCATCTGTGGCATGTGCCAGTGCCTCCTCCAGCTCAGGCTCCAGGGTGATCTGCTCCTCTGCTGGAATTTCCCTCTTGGGCTGAATATAGGGTTTCCCTGATAGGGAGATGAAGGATGGTTCAGGTAGAGGTAATTTCTCCCAAGATCCTGGCCTCCAGGTTTCTTTCCTTCTCCAGGAGGTAGAATGCTGGGTCACGAGGGGACATTGGAAAGCCTGAATCCTGTACAAGCTCAGGACTCCTAGTCCCCTGATCTCTCAAGAACTGAAGAGTGCAAGCTGGCATTTAAGTGTCAGGGCATCTGAGTCCCTAGGCAACTAGGAGCTGGAAGGTGAGAGGAAAGCTGGAGTGGGGGACAAGTGAGAGACAGCATAGCCACTTGGGTTCTACGAGGAAGCATGGATGTCAGGGTCCCCATACCCTTCTTCTCGCCTGTGAAGGGCACCAAGTCATCACGCTCTTTGACTTCTAGTGCCTGCTGCTCCAAGTACTGCAAAAGGGCCTCTCGGTCCAGTGGCCCCGTTGGGCTCTTCTTTGTCTGGTCACGTTGTCTCAGTCCAGCTGGCAGGAGCATGTTCTTAGGGATGAGTTTTGGGGAGCAAGTCAGACCTCCCCTCTGACCTAGGTACTGCTAGGGCTCCCTAAAACATCTCCAGACACCTTTCCCCTGGCCTTCTTAGGCCTCTAGGTCCTGTAGCAAACCCTATTCTCAGCCACCCAGAGCCCAACACCGTTCCCAAATGCCTGGGACTGCCCCTGGTTCCCTGTGCTAGAGCCCTTACCTCAGGGTCCATCTCCTGTAGCTCGCAGTCCAGCTGCTCTAGCTCCTCGGGGCTCAAGGTCCTTAGGATCTCATCTTCATCTATGTCTCTGTATTTCTCCAGTTCTTTCTGATATGATGACATGGTGGCCCCCACCCCCTCCCCACTGTGTGGCACTCACAGAGCCTGGGGAACATGGAACAAAAGGATGGACAATGGTAAGATGGACAGGGGCACAGCAGGGACACAAAGAGACCAGCCAGGGGGCAGAACATTGAATTGAATTTCTTGGAGATTAGAAATCTAGTTGAAGATGGGAAGTTGGAGAAGATTAGGTTGTTTAGAGTTAGAACTAGAGTCTCCTTTCTGCTTCCCCAGCTTCCAGCCACCCTGGATGAGGATCCTAGACATCTAAGCTGGGTTTGTCTTCCCATGGTATGACAGAGAAATCCTGGCAGCACCCCTCCCCTATAACCTCACTTGTCAGTGCCTTTGCCCTAACACAGCTGCTGGAAGCCCTGCCAACACAGCTGGTCCCATGCCCAGTTCCTATTGAAAGGGGGCGAGGGGCGGGGGAATAGAGAGTTTCAGGGAAATTCCTCCTCTCCTCCTCATAATCCAGGCTTTTTCCTAAACTGGATTTAAAAAAGCAAGGAAAATGGGGTGTAAAGGGAAGAGACAGTCTCTTACCCCATTCTCATTTCCCTTTTATTGTGGGGCATCAAGATTTCATTTTCTGTGTTTGCTAAAATTTTAAATCTTAAGGGAAAACAAGGGCTCGGAGCTGTTGGGGAACTTCCAGGTTGGGGGAAGGGTAGTAAGGCCTCTGGAGAAGGGACTGAGTCCCCATAATCTGTCCCTTGCTTTGGACAGGAAGGTGACACTAGACCAATAGGTGTAAATGGAGTAAAGTTTCTTTAAAAACAGTGGGAATATTAAACTCACACAATTTTGTACAATATAAGATACACACAAGGAGCTATACGTACACACTATGCTGAATATGAAAGATCCAGAAAGTATGTGAGACACTCACATCGACAATGTAAACTATATACAGTTAAGGGGTAGGACGGCACAGTGGCAGAAATATACAGAGTAACAGAGACAGGGACACACTCCACATCATTCCACATAGGAGCCACTCTTCTCCCCCAACCTCCCACCGGGCTCTCATCCATAAGCCCCCTGTCTCCCCCACCTACCAGTTCTGGTGGCCACCTCCCTTCTCACCTCCCCTGTGTCAGTAGGTCTGTCTGTTCTACTAGAGCACCGTCCCAGCAGCAGGAGGAGCCCAGTGCCGGGGGAGAGGGTGGGGGAACAGTGAGCTCAGCATTTTATTATTTTAGCTCTGGCCAGGTGGGGGGTAGTGGGAGATCACATATACACAGCCCCCATACCCTGCCCAGCCCTGAGAGCCTCTAGTGGTCATTAACAGCCATGGCATCTCCTCCACTTCCCTTCATACAAGCCCCAGTCCGAGACATCGGAGTTCGACTAGAATCAGCCAGTTCCTCCTCATTTGGTGCCTGTTGTATTCAAAAGAGTGAGTGTAAAGTGATATGAAGGTCAATATAAGGATGTATTTTGGTGTGCAATTTTCAGATGTTTATAATTTAGTTGGAGGAATGAATACAATTTAGAAAGGATAGCTCATAATAAATGCTATCAAATAAAGACCCAAATATATTCAGGTATTCATAAATACTTCTTGCTCCCAAACCTAGACTGGACACCAGACAAAAGGGATCTTTCTATTTTATTAGATTAAAAAACACAACGAAACCTGTAAGAACTAGGGGAAAAAGAGAAATAGAGAAAAGATAGGGCAAAGATCAGAGGTGACAAAGGGGAGAAGCAGGGAGAGGAGATGGAACAGCAAGAGCCCCAATCAGGGCAGGAAAGAAGTTTCTGAGGACTAGACGTCTCTTCATTTAATGACAATTTTCTGGCGCAAGGCTCGGGGCCCAGAGCCAGGGAGGGGCTCAGGAGGTGGCGGGCCGGGGCCCAGGGCTGAGGCAGTGGGCGGCAGTCCATGGGCAGTAATGTACTTCTTGTAGGCCTCGCGAATGATCTTGAAGGCTCGAGCAGTGGCGTAGGGTATGTCTGTAACAGGGTCCCGGTATAGGGCTGGACGATGGGTCACTGGACAGACCTCCCGAACAGGGACTTTTGGGGGCCGCCCTTGGGGGAACCACTCCTCGAAAGTTGCATCATCACTAAAAGTGATGAAGGTACGTGAGCAGCGAGCAGGGGCGTTGACGGGTCCCGTCCCAGCATGAGGAGTCAATGCAGATGCTGAGGGAGCAGGATCAAGTCTGAAGACAAAAGACAAAAAAACACAAAGAGCTGAGGAGAGAAGATAACAGATATAGAAAGAAGGAAATCAGGCTGGGTGCAGTGGCTCATGCCTGTAATCCCAGCACTTTGGGAGGCCAAGGCAGGCAGATGACGAGGTCAGGAGTTCGAGACCAGCCTGGCCAACACGGTGAAACCCCGTCTCTACTAAAAATACAAAAATTAGCCGGGCGTGGTGCCGGGCGCCTATAATCCCAGCTACTCAGGAGGTTGAGGCAGGAGAATTGCTTGAAGCCAGGAGGCAGAGGATGCAGTGAGCCGAGATCGTGCCATTACGCTCCAGCCTGGGTGACAGAGGGAGACTCCATCTCAAAAAAAAAAAAGAAAAAAGAAAAGAAAGAAGGAAACCAGATGTGAGGAAAGAGAAAAAGGAGGCAGGGTGTTGGGAACATTCTGAGGAAGGTACTAAGTGATTGATGGGAAAAAAAGCTAGGCTAGAAGGAAAAACAGGAAAGAGAAGAGAGAAGCTAAAAGAAAAAGGAATAAGAAAGAAATAGTCCAGGCGCGGTGGCTCAAGCCTGTAATCCCAGCACTTTGGGAGGCCGAGACGGGTGGATCACGAGGTCAGGAGATCAAGACCAT
>NW_012101354.1:1364586-1369693 GCF_000951045.1 Mandrillus leucophaeus | reverse complement strand
AAAAAAAAAAAAAAAAAAAAAAAGAAAATGAGCTGAAGGGAGTGAGGAATCTGAAAGAAATCTCCAAGTGTTAAGGAGAGCTGTGTGAGACAAGCAAGCAAGATGGGGCTAAGAGAACATGAGCTGAACACACAATCTCTTTTCTTGAGGTTCACTCACCCTTCTATGTCAATATTCTCTTCCTTGGGACCCGGCTCCCCAACAAGTGGCACTGTCACTGAATGATAGGTGATTATGGGCCCAGGGCACTTCCGCTTCTTATGAACCTGCTTCTTTTTGTCAGCCTCGAGCCGCTCATATGTCTCTTTAGGGTCAAAGGAAGAAATGAGGGGATGATCAGAATGCCCCTTTTTCCCACATCCCAGTTCTGTCCCACGATCTCTCAATTATCTTCCTGGCTATCTAGTCACTGCCAACTACCAGAGAGAACTATGGAAATCCCCTAAGGCCCTCTGGCACCTCCCATTTTGTAAGTTTTCTGCTTATAAGTTTTTTCTTGACATCCTCTCTGTTCATTTCTCAAGTATACCTGGGCCCTCTGGTACCTCAGAGTTGGAAGGTACGCTTTGATGAAGAGCTTATGTGCTTTCCCAGATACCAAAATATCCTCTACAAATGCCCTGTCAATTCACTCCCACAGCTGGGTGTGCTGGCACATGCCTGCAATCCCAGCTACTTGGGAGGCTGAGGTGGAAAGATTGCTTGAGCCCGGGAGGCGGGGGCTGCAGTGAGCTGAGATGGCACCACTGCACTCCAGCCTAGGCAACAGAGTGAGATCCTATCTCCAAAAACAAAAATTAATAAAGTAGGAAATTATATTTAACTATAGAGATTTCTGGTTGCTCTTAAACAACAAGAAAATCTGGCCACCCTGGGTCTGTATTCTTACAGGGGAGCAATTAGCTGAGCTGAGTAACTGTTCCTCCTTTCAGGCACTCCTCTACAGTTCACCACCATCCCTCTGGCTGGCTGCACACTTCATGTTACCTGCCTGGTCTCCGTGACACTGCTCTGTGGCAATGCACTATTGGTGTATATGTCTCCTCCTTAAGGGCAGTGACTATAACTCATATTGCCCAAATATTATCAGGGTGATACAGCATTCTGCACATTACAGGCACTCATTAAATATTTGTTAATGAATAAATGAATCAAGGCTGGGCACAGTGGCTCACGCCTGTAATCCCAGCACTTTGGGAGTCCAAGGTGGGTGGATCAGCTGAAGGTCAGGAGTTCGAGACCAGCCTGACCAACATGGTGAAACCCCGTCTCTACTAAGAATACAAAAACTATCCGGGTGTGGTGGCACATGACTGCAATCCCAGCTACTTGGGAGGCTAAGACAGAAGAATTGCTTGAACCTGGGAGGCAGAGGTTGAAGTGAGATTGCACTATTGCACTCCAACGTGGGCAACAAGTGCAAAACTCTGTCTCAAAAAAAAAAAAAAATTGTAAAAATTAAAAAAAAAAAGGGCCGGACATGGTGGCTCACACCTGTAATCCCAGCACTTTGGGAGGCCAAGGTGTGTAGATTATGAGGTCAGGAGATCAAGACCATTCTGGCCAACCTCATCTCTACTAAAAATACAAAAAATTAGCTGGGCGTGGTGGCGCGCACCTGTAGTCCCAGGTACTCTGGAGGCTTAAGCAGGAGAATCGCTTGAACCCAGGAGGCGGAGGTTGCAGTGAGCTGAGATTGTGCCACTGCACTCCAGCACAGGCGACAGAGTGAGACTCTGTCTCAAAAAAAATTTAAAAAATTAAATTAAATTAAAAAAAGAGGCTAGGCACAGTGGCTCACGCCTGTAATCCCAGCACTTTGGGAGGCCAAGGCAGATGATCACGAGGTCAGGAGATTGAGACCATCCAGGCTAACGTGCTGAAACTCCGTCTCTACTAAAAATACAAAAAATTAGCCGGGCGTGGTGACAGGTGCCTGTAATCCCAGCTACTTGGGAGGCTGAGGCAGGAGAATCACTTGAACCTGGGAGGCGGAGGTTGCAGTGAGTCGAAATTGTGCCATTGCACTCCAGCCTGGGCGAAAGAGTGAGACTCCATCTCAAAAAAAGAAGAGTACTCTGGAAACCCTTCCAATGACTGAACCTCTCTTGCACTTGAACTGTTTGATAATACTGCTTTCTTTCCCTTGAGCCAATCTTCCAACCCCTCTACTTTCTTCTTCTTTTTTTTTTTTTTGAGACAGAGTCTCGCTCTGTCACCAGGCTGGAGTGCAGTGGCGTGATCACAGCTCCCTGCAACCTCCCCCTGCCAGGTTCAAGCAATTCTCCTGCCTCAGCCTCCTGAGTAGCAGGGACTACAGGTGCGCGCCACCACGCCCAGCTAATTTTTGTATTTTTAGTAGAGACGGGGTTTCACCATGTTGGCCAGGATGGTCTCGACCTCTTGACCTCGTGATCCGCCTGCCTCAGCCTCCCAAAGAGCTGGGATTACAGGCCTGAGCTACCACACCCGGCCCAACCCCTCTACTTTCAAACACTTGCCTACACCTTCTGGAACTCATGCTCTGTAATCTGCCAACTCATCTATATCCTAGAGCTCCTCACTCAGCATTCCTTCCATGATTTGCCTTACCAGAAACCTGGTCATTCACTGAGGCCACCACTCCTCTCTGCAGCCCTCTGGTGGAGGTTGCTCATTCTCTTCATCCCTACAGGATATACCTATGTCCTACTGGGTCCCACCCTGTAGCTTTCAGATCACTACTTTTCTGGCTGCAAGCAAAACTCCCTTCTCTTTTGAGACCTGTGCCAAGAGTCTAGATTAACTTCTGTCCTTCCTAATCATGGTCACTCCCTCCCTCAATGAAGACTTTGGCAGTGGTTTCTACTCTTCATCTCTACCCTAATTCCTATCATCTTAGGGTCACCCTGGTGACTTTGAAGTGCTCATGGGTAGCCCCTTCAACACTGCATGGCCACAATTTATCACCTCATCTCTAACAACCTTCTTTTCCTTGTCACTTTACTTTTATTTTTTTTCGAGTCTCACTCTCTTGCCCAGGCTGGAGTGTAGTGACACAATCTCCACTCACTGCAACCTCCGCCTCCCGGGTTTAAGTGGTTCTCCTCAGTGATTCTCAGCCCCCCAAGTAGCCAGGACAACAGGTGCACACCACCACACCTGGCTAATTTTTTGTATGTTTAGTAGAGATGGGGTTTCACCATGTTGGCCAGGCTGGTCTCGAACTCCTTACCCCATGATCCGTCCGCCTCGGCCTCCCAAAGTGCTGGGATTACAGGTGTGAGCCATTGCGCCGGGCCACATTTTCCTTTTTAAAGCATGCTTAGGTTGCTCACTGTATTATTTCAATCACTTCAGTCACTCTCCTGTCAATAATTCCCTTGCCCTGATCTGGACTGCTGAGTGCTACTGGAGAAAAATAACAGCACAGACTGCAACCACCATAAATTCATTCATGGTCCTAGTCTTCAGCAGGTCCCACAATACTGCTCGATATCCCACATCAGTAACTATTTTAAATGCTCCTCAGTCTCATCAAGCTTCCAGCTGTATCCCTAATGTTTGACAGATGGCGCCGCATAATGAAAAAGACATCAGGTGAGAACCACTGCAATGCCCTCCCTTTGGATTACAAACCTACAACTGTAAGCCACATTTTAAAATAAAGACAGGGTCTCACTATGTTGCCCAGGCTGGTCTTGAACTCCTGGGCTCAAGCAATCCTCCTTCCTTGGCCTCCCAAATTGCTGGGATTACAGGCATAAGCCACTGCACTCAGCTAAGCCACACTTTCTTTCTTTTTTTTTTTTTTCGAGACAGAGTTTTGCTCTTGTTACCCAGGCTAGAGTGCAATGGCACGATCTCGGCTCACCGCAACCTCTGCCTCCCGGGTTCAAGTGATTCTCCTGCCTTAACCTCCCAAGTAGCTGGGATTACAGGCATGTACCACCACACTCAGCTAATATTTTGTATTTTTAGTGGAGATGGGGTTTCTCCATGTTGGTCAGGCTGGTCTCGAACTCCTGACCTCAGATGATCTGCCTGCCACGGCCTCCCAAAGTGCTGGGATTACAGGTGTGAGCCACTGTACCCGGCCACCACACTTTCTTTCTCACTTCCCCCATCTGAGGCCAAATCCTCCACCATGCTGCTCTATCTCCCAGCCTTGCCTCCCATCTCCAAAAACCTACACTATTAATAACCTTTCTTTCTTCTCTTTCTTTAAACTCAGTTGTTTCTCATGAAAGATATAGTTTCTAATATCTTCAAATAAAATAAAAACAACTTTACCTTAATCTCAGACCCCTCTGTAGCTTCTATTCCCTCTTCTACCCTTCATAGCCAAGCTTGCAAAGTTTTGCTCCCCAATATACTTCGATATGGCTTGGTCGCCAATAAGTGCTAAGGTCATGTCTGACCTCTATCTCACCAAAACCAATGGGCACTTCTCAGTTCTACTAATCATCATCTCAGCAGCAATCAGTAGTCACTCTCTCGAGGCATTCTCTTTCCTGGCATTTCTAACACAAACTCTCCTGGGTTTCTCCAACTCATTGGTCACTTCCAGGCTCTTTTCAAAGCTCCTCCTCTTGTATGAAACTATCACGCTTTAGTGTCTGCAGGACTCTATCAGGCCTCTGTTTTCTCACTCTGTGCTTTCTCCCTGCATGCTCAGATGCACTCCAATATTGTTAATTACCATCCATATTCTAAAGACTTCCGAATTTATATTTTCAGCCCAGATCTCTTATTGGAACACCAGATTTGCATATTTAACTGACCTCTCATCACTGCATGAATTGCTCACAAACTCCTTAAATTCAACATGTTCAAAAATAAATTTATTTTTTCCCCACTGAACTTGCTCCTCCTTCAGGGTCTCCTAAGCCAGTTACTGACACGGAAAACCTAGGAGTCACTCTCCTTACGGTAGTCCAAACCAATCAATGTGGACAAAGGATGCAGACTATAACTACAGTAACATCAAGATGACCTTGTTGCTTGTGAGCCACCACACCCATGCCCAGCAAATTTCAAAACTATTATTAGGCCGGGCGTGGTGGCTCACGCCTGTAATCCCTGCACTTTGGGAGGCTGAGGCGGGCGGATCACGAGGTCAGGAGAT
>NW_012101354.1:1362414-1363643 GCF_000951045.1 Mandrillus leucophaeus | reverse complement strand
TTTGTTTTGTTTTTTTTGAGACGGAGTGTCGCTCTGTAGCCCTAGCTGGAGTGCAGGGGTATGATCTCGGCTCACTGCAACTTCCATCCACCTCCCAGGTTCAAATGATTCTCTTGCCTCAGCCTCCCAAGTACCTGGGATTACAGACATGTGCCACCACGCCCAGCTAATTTTTGTATTTTTAGTAGAGACAGGGTTTCATCATGTTGGCCAGGCTGGTCTGGAACTCCCAACTGCAGGTGATCCACCCATCTTGGCCTCCCAAAGTGCTGGGATTACAGGTATAAGCCACCACGCTTGGCCCAAACTGAAGAGATTTTTAAAGCAATACCATAAAATGAAGAGATTTTTAAAGCAATTTATCTCATGAAGGACTAATCTGCTGACTTTACATTCTCATGATTATTATTAAAGTCAACATTATCACCCCCTGCTTTTTTTTTTTTAAAGAGATGGGGTCTCACTATGTTGTCCAGGCTGGTTGTGAACTCATGACCTTAAGCAATCCTCCTGCCTAAATTCCTTGAGTCATTAGGTGTACACCCTATTTTATAAACAAGAAAAGCAAAATGTGAATAAGTAAAGTAATTTACCTACAGTCTGAAAGCAAGTGAATAGCAGAACCAGGATTTGACCTCAGTTCTATACAACTCTTATTTTACACCAAAGTACCTTAGCTTGTTCTTCAGAGTGCTCATAACTGCCTAGACCTTTGCACCTAATCATCTACTCTGTGCCATTTCTTCCTTCTGATTCTCTCATCCCAAATTTCCATCTCTCCAATTCTTTGGTTCTTCAGGTCTCATGGTTTTTCTCATGCCTCTCAGCCCCTCTACCCACTTTTTCTGAAACCACAGACTGACCCAGTGAACGTAAATTAAGCTCTTCTGTGATCTTGGCCTCCCGGAGCAGCTCCTCCTGGGTTAGTGGCCGCTCACAGTGGGGCCCCTTTCGCCGTCTTGACTGGCCCTGCCTCTCCTGTACCCGAAGGAACGTTTGTCGTGTATGCTCAGCTGTAGACTGACGCATGGACTTCCTACCTGGAAGAGAGTGAGATAAGAAGAAATCTTTGAATTTATGTCCACCTATTTTATTTATTTATTTATTTTTATTATTATTTTTTGAGACGGAGTCTCGCTCTGTCGCCCAGGCTGCAGTGCGGTGGCACGATCTCGGCTCACTGCAAGCTCCGCCTCCTGGGTTCACGCCATTCTCCTGCCTCAGCCTCC
>NW_012101354.1:1359881-1361211 GCF_000951045.1 Mandrillus leucophaeus | reverse complement strand
CTGGCCTCAAAATAATTTCAAACCTACAAAGTTGCAAGAATAGTACAAGGAATACTCATGTATCTTTTACCCCATCACCTATTGGTAATATTTTGGCCCTTTTGCATTTTGTATGTGTGGTTTTTTTCTGAATGATCTAAATTAGATAACTAAAGTTGTAAACATCATGGCCTTTATCCCTAAATATTTCAGTGTGTATTTCCTAAGAATGAGGATTTTCCTATCCATAGTAAGTTATCAACATCAGTAAATTTTTTTCTTTTTCTTTTTTTTTTTTTGAGACGGAGTTTTGCTCTTGTTGCCCAGGCTGCAGTGCAATGGTGTGGTCTTGGCTCACTGTAACCCCTGCCTCCCAGGTTCAAGCAATTCTCCTGCCTCAGCCTTCCAAGTAGCTGGGATTACAGGGGCCCACCACCACACCTGCCTAATTTTTGTATTTTTAGTAGAGATGGAATTTCACCATCTTGGCCAGGCTGGTCTCGAACTCCTGACCTCAGGTGATCTGCCCGCCTTGGCCTTCCAAAGTGATGGGCTTATAGGCGTGAGCCACTGCACCCAGCAACATCAGTAAATTTAACATTGATATGATATTGTATCATCATATTCCAATTTTCCCAATTGACCCAAACATCCCTACTCACTGTCAGAGCCGTCATCTTGTAGTTCTAGTGGCAGTAGTGCCTTCTCTTCTCGGGCCTTTTGAGAGCTACCAGCCGGGGTGTTGACCTTTCGAGGCCTTAAGCTCTTGAGAGGCTCCTGAGGACAGATTGGAATCAGATACCAGGGAACAGAAGAAGTAAGGAGAAATATGAGGATCTCAATGAGAGAAAACTAGCATTGCCAGAAATGGAAGTGGCAAAGGGAGTACTGGGACCTGATGAAAGAGGGAATAGGAATTGAGGAAATCCAAGAAAACTAGGACTCCTCCTGTACCTTATAGGCCTTGGTGACTACTCGGCGCTTCCTTCTTGGCTCTTCTGCTTCTCCATCGCTGGATGGTTCATCCCCTTCATCAATATCAAAGTCAGAGTCCACTTCGTCCTCTGTATCTGACTGGTCCCCTTGATACTCATCATCTCCGGATTCCTAAGGACACAGGGAGATGAGGGTTGGCTGGCAATGGAAGCCTTAATGACCCTTCAGGAGGAACAGAATCTCTCAACTTTCTTGATAAGGGTTGCCCTACTCTCCTTCCTAATCCAGCCCTTCATTTTCTTCAAGCAAGAAAACTTTCTAGCTAATGGCCTTTGGCTCCAGTACCACCTCCTTCCAACATTAATTGATAGCGCTTTACCTGCAACACACTGTGTTAAGTACTGGGAAACAAAAG
>NW_012101354.1:1355222-1358816 GCF_000951045.1 Mandrillus leucophaeus | reverse complement strand
AAAAAAAAAAAAAAAGAAAAAAAGAAAAGAAGTTTGCATTCCTGCATTCCATTTATGGAGAAACTTAAATGTCACACTAATAAACACAATTTTAACCTGCAGGCCAATAATTCTCAATCCCCTCCATCTCCTTATTTGTCCGACCATTGATAATCATTGTTTATGTAAACTAAAGTTACTGAGAGAAATATGTGTCATTCCTCAGATGTGTTGGGACAGAAAAACAGCTGAGTACTGCTACTATGGATAACAGAGAGCCACCGAAGATATAGGGGAGGGGTAACAGTATGTACAAGGGGTAGTTCAGAAAGCTCTGGAGGCAGTTAGATGGCCTGGAGTAGAGAATGTGAAGTACAGCCTAGACCTGAGGTGATACTGTTTAGGGCTAGAATGGCAGCCATATTAGAAAGAAAAGGGAAAAATGTCAGTTGAGGGAGAGGGAGTCAACTGGGCTGGGTGACACCTCACACATGTGGCTCTCTCTTCAATCAGTGATGCAGACTAAAGGGCTAATCTTGGTACACATGATGCCAAAGCAAGCAAATAACACAGATGGTTGACCCTCCAAACCAGCCAGAGTTCAATTTTGCACTGATGACCATCATTTCCTCCCAATTGATGCCTGTAAAAGACAGCCTGGGAACACATTAATCCCCTCAGCCTTAATTTGGTATTAAGCCATATCACCGGAGGGTAGTAGATCAACCACACATTAGCTTAGTGCCCAATCAAAATACTTGCACTAAATTACTACCATTCCTTTGGCTTTTATTGAGTCATTAATACACATCACTAGATAAGAGAATGTTTGTATATCATCTACGAAAACCGTTACTTTTTATAATATAAGGATATAATGATAAATGCTCCCTAGGATTTAAGACTGAATAAGTTTGTCTCTCTTGAACAACTTGTATGCTTCTTTCTTACTAAAAAAAGAAATACAAGGTTTGGCTACCAGGAAGCTCACAGCTAAATTTAATATCAATTGCTATTACCATTTTAGCAGAGGTTCCTGGTACAATTACTTCTGATCTGTCTCTATTTTTACCGTTTCTACTTTTTGTTTATATTGTAAGCCTCCTTAAATCCTTGTTGGAAGCATGAAGGGTACATATTAAATAACGAGTCGTAAAATGACAGATATAGGAAAATGGCCTTAGAGGAGGGATGAGAAAGTTCTATTTTAAACTAGTTGGTCAGAGCTGTGTCAGTAATGACTCAGTGATGTGGGTTTTTTTGTTTTTTGTTTTTTTTTTAAACGGAGTCTCACTCTGTTGCCCAGGCTGGAGTGCAGTGGAGTGATCCACTGAAACCTCCGCCTCCCGGGTTCAAGCTAGTAGCTGGGATTACAGGCGCGTGCCACCACGCCCAGCTAATTTTTTGTATGTTTAGTAGAGACAGGGTTTCACCATGTTGGTCAGGCTGGTCTCGAACTCCTGACCTTGTGATCCACCTGCCTCAGCCTCCCAAAGTGCTGGGATTACAGGCGTGAGCCACCACACCCAGCCCCTAAATCCTGTGGGTTCTATTCCTTAATTTCTCTTGAATCTTTCTGTTTCTCTACTGCCATGCCGCCTTCAAGCCATTCTCATTACAGAGTAAGTAATCTTTCTAAAGTACAAATTTTATCGTGGAACTCGGATGACTCTTCTCAGTCCTCTGGATGAACAGCAAAACTCCTTAACATGGCTCACAAGGCCCTAAATGATCTGGCCCATGCCTACTCCCTCCAGGCTTATCAATCTTTAGTCTCCTTCATGCTCTGGAGAATGAAAGTAGACTTGCAGGTCCTAGACCAGGATCTCAACGTCTTTACATACTCTCCCCGATCTGCTCTGTGGACTAACCTTTCTCCTTCTCCCACTTTTCATCAAGCTAAGGTCTACTTTTCAAACTGTCCTCAGCTTAAACATCATCCCTCCAGGGATGCCTATCCTGATCAACAGCTTTGGTTCAGATGTATTACCTTAACACTCTATCTTATATCTTACACCTTGTTTTA
Organism: Mandrillus leucophaeus; assembly: GCF_000951045.1. NCBI lineage: Eukaryota > Metazoa > Chordata > Mammalia > Primates > Cercopithecidae > Mandrillus > Mandrillus leucophaeus. The sequence continues at coordinate 1,356,811 of NW_012101354.1, read as the reverse complement.
GTCCTTATCACACATTTTGTTTGTTTTTGAGACAGAGTCCTGCTCTGTCGCCCAGGCTGGAGTGCAGTGGTATGATTTCGGCTCACTGCAACCTCCTCCTCCCAGGTTCAAGCGATTCTCTGCCTCAGCCTCCTGAGTAGCTGGGACTATAGGCGCACGCCACCACGCCTGGCTAATTTTTGTATTTTTAGTAGAGACTGGGGTTTTACCATGTTGGTCAGGATGGTCTTGATCTCCTGACCTTGTGATCTACCTGCCTCGGCCTTCCAAAGTGCTGGGATTACATGCGTGAGCCACTGTGCCCTTCCTATCACACAGTATTTTAACTGTTAACCCAGCCAGTTACCCCACTGGGGCATGGAGTATGTAAGGACAGAGCACTGTTTTTAATATTCTCGGTTTCCCTAGAGCCCAATACAACCTATCACCGATGGCATGCACTGGGTATTCAACACATTTAAGAAACGGGTAGATTCAACTAATAAAAATTTAGCAAGTGGCAGCCCAGTCCGGACACCTCACACATAATGTTGAACAAAACAGACTATCTCTAACTTTATACAGTTTACAATGCAATAGGAAAGCATAAGCAAGTAAGCAAACCGAATCTAATTACAAACTGAAATATGTTCTGTGGGAGAAATAAATGGGGACACTTGTTAGGATAGTCAAGGAAGGATTATCTTCCTGAGAAAACATATACATTGAGACTTGAAAGCTGAAAAAGGAGTGCGCTAATCTCTACTTTTGGAGCAGTTCCTTTCCATGTCTCAGGTGAATAATCCGGCAGTGGGCCAACAAGTATACATCGAGCGACTGACTACTACTATCTGTGTGCCTGACGTATGCTGGAGGTCAGAAGTACAGTGAGAGATGGAACTACGCAAGTACGCGGTAGGTTTCTGCCGTTCTCTGGAGTGCCTCCGCAAAACTTCTCCGTCTCATGCCCCTTTGACCCCATCCAGAGGTCTCCCTTGTAGGACTCCACACTATCCGTCCCCCCGCCCCGCCCCCCGGCCCCGATTCACCGCACCCATCTAGGGTATCAGCTCCCAGAGCTCCGCTCTATTCCCCGCCCTCTTCTTCTTTGTCCGGGGATCCTCCCTCCAGGGCTCCTCTTCGCTTCCTCCCCTCCCTTTTCCCAGGCTCGGATCTTGCCTCTGTGAAACCTCCATAAGTCGTCTGGTAGAACTCATCTTCCTCCTCTGCCTCCAGAAGCCCGGAAAGCCGGTTCCCAGCGGTCTTCCGGGGTGCCCGGCCCCCAGCCAGACTCATACCGCCTACCGAGACTGCTCCGCCACCTGCAGCCCCTCACCAGCTCCCTTCTGGGAGCTCGACGCTCGACACCGCTACCTGCGGGTGGACACCAGCGGCGGAAGTCGGGCGTTTACAGGCAGAAGTAACAGAGTGTCGAGAGACTCCTAGTCCCACCCTCTAAACCCTCTTTACTCTTCAGCCTCTCCTACTCCTGCGCGGAACCTCTAGGCCGCTTGCCCTAGTGCTCAATGAGTCCACTTGGTGGCACGACGACCCCCATAAACCTAAGTCAACACACTTTCTTTTATTTATTTTTGTTATATATATATATA
>NW_012101354.1:1351454-1354190 GCF_000951045.1 Mandrillus leucophaeus | reverse complement strand
CAGCTCACTGCAAGCTCCGCCGCCTAGGTTTACGCCATTCTCCTGCCTCAGCCTCCCGAGTAGCTGGGACTACAGGCGCCCGCCACCTCGCCCCACTAGTTTTTTGTATTTTTTAGTAGAGACGGGTTTCACCGTGTTAGCCAGGACGGTCTCGATCTTCTGACCTCGTGATCCGCCCGTCTCGGCCTCCCAAAGTGCTGGGATTACAGGCTTGAGCCACCGCGCCCGGCCAGATTTGTTAAAAGACACGAAATTGTGGCTCACACCTGTAATCCCAGCACTTTGGGAAGCCGAGGGTGTGGATCATGAGGTCAGGAGTTCACGACCAGCCTGGCCAAGATGGTGAAACCCCATCTCCACTAAAAATACAAAAATTAGCTGGTCATAGTGGTGGGCACCTGTAATCCCAGCTACTCGGGAGGCTGAGGCAGAGAATTGCTTCATCTCGGGAGGCAGAGGTTGCAGTGAGCCAAGATCGCCGCCATTTGCACTCCAGCCTGGGAAACAGAGTGAGACTCCGTCTCAAAAAAAAAAAAAAGAAAGACAAAATTGGGCCCGGCACAGTGGCTCACGCCTAGTAATTCCAGCACTTCGGGAGGCTGAGGCGGGCAGATCACGAGATCAAGAGATTATGACCATCCTGGCCAACATGGTGAAACCCCGTCTCTACTACAAATACAAAAATTAACTGGGTGTGGTGGCACACACCTGCAGTCCCAGCTACTCGGGAAGCTGAGGCAGGAGAATCGCTTGAACCCGGGAGGCAGAGGTTGCAGTGAGCTGAGATCGTGCCACTACGCCCTAGCCTGGCAACAGAGCAAGACGCCATCTGAAAAGAAAAAAAAAAAAAAAAAAGACACAAAATTACCATTTTTTTTGAGACGGGGTCTCTGTTGCCCAGACTGGAGTGTAGCAGCAGGATCATGGCTCGCTGCCTCCTTGACCTCCTGGGCTCAAGCTGTCCTCCCACCTTGGCCTCCCAAAGTGAGAGGTTTACAAAGTGAGCTGATTAAAGCCGTGAGCCACCACACCCGCCCCAAATTACATTTGTTTGTTCATTTGTTCATTTGTTTGTTTGAGATAGGATCTCACTCTGTCGCCCAGGCTGGAGTGCAGTGATGCAATCACTGCTCACTGCGGTCTCGACCTCCTGGGTTCAAGCGATCATCCCACCTCAGCCTCCCAGGTAACTGGAACTACAAGCTCACATCACCACACCCGGCTAATTTTTTGTACTTTTTGTGAAGATGAGATTTCTTTATGTTGCCCACAGTGGTCACCTGGACTCAAGTGATCCCCACTCCTCAGCCTGTCAATGTGCTGGGATTACAGGCCTGAGCCACCTCGCTTAGCTCCAAATTACATTTAGACAGGAGGAATAAATTCTAGTGTTCTTGGCCGGGTGCGGTGGCTCATGCCTGTAATCCCAACACTTTGGGAGGCTGAAGTGGGCAGATCACCTGAGATTAGGAGTTTGAGACTAGCCTGGCCAACATGGCAAAACCCCATCTCTACTAAAAATACAAAACTTAGCCAGGCGTGTTGGTGGGTGCCTGTAAGCCCATCTACTCAGGAGGCAAAGGCAGGAGAATCACTTGAACCCCAGAGGCAGAGGTTGCAGTGAGCCAAGATCGCGCCATTGCACTCCAGCCTGGGCAACAAGAGTGAGATTCCATCTCAAAAAAAAAAAAAAAAAATTCTAGTGTTCCATACCACTGGGGGATGACTATAATTAACAATAATATATAGTGTCAAACAGCTAGAAGAAGGATATTAAATGTTTGTGTTGGAAACAAATAAATGATACATTTGTGAGGCCAGGCACTAGGGCTCACGCCTGTAATCTCAGCACTTTGGGAGGCTAAGGTGGGCAAATTATTCCAGGTGGGTAGTTCAAGACAAGCGTGACTGACATGGTGAAACCTTGTCTCTACTAAAAAGTACAAAAACTGGCCAGGAGTGGTGGCAGGTGCCTGTAGTCCCAGCTACTTAGGAGGCTGAGGCATAAGAATCTCTTGAAACCAGGAGGTGGAGGTTGTAGTGAGCTGACATTGTGCCACTGCACTCCAGCTTGGACGACAAAGCGAGACACCATCTCAAAATAAATAAATAAATAAATAAATGATACATTTTTTAGATGACAGATATGCTAATTATCCTGATCTGATCACTATATATTTTGTGTATTGAAACATCACTATGTACCCCATAAATATGTACAATTATGTGTCAATTAAAAATTAAAATAAAATAAAACAACAACAAAAAGAGAGCACAGCTTTAGAGTCAGCCAGACCTGAATTTGAGTGTGAGCTTTAAGGTCTTTTAGCTGTATTACTTTGGACCAGTTGCTTTACTTCTCTGAATCTCAGTTTTCTCATCTGCAAAGTGGGACTGATAACAATACCTATCTTTTAAGGTTGTAGAAGATTAAGAGATATAATTCTTGGCCAGGCACTGTGGCTCACGCCTATAATCCGAGCACTTTGGGAGGCCGGGGGGATGGATCACAAGGTCAGTAGTTCAAGACCAGCGTGGCCAATATGGTGAAACCCTGTCTCTACTGAAAATATAAAAATTAGCCACGCGTGGTGGCGGGCGCCTGTTGTCCCAGCTACTCGAGAGGCTGAGGCAGGAGAATCGCTTGAACCTGGGAGACAGAGGTTGCAGTGAGCCAAGATCGTACCCCTGCACTCCAGCCTGGGCGACAGAGCAAGATTCCGTCTCAGAAAAAAA
>NW_012101354.1:1348735-1351404 GCF_000951045.1 Mandrillus leucophaeus | reverse complement strand
AAAAAAAAAAAAAAAAAAAAAAGACAGAGAGAGATAATTCTTGTAAACCGCTTAGCACAGTGTTTAGTAAGTGCATAGTAAGTTTCAGTATGTGGTAACTACTACATGGCATTCAGTATTCAGATCCTTCATAATTTAGCCTCTCCCTGTCTTTCTAGTCACACCTTCTGCCACATCACTACTCCAGCATCACTCCCCCAACAGCCAACTCTCTGTCATGCCTCTATGCCTTTCTTTCTCCTTAGAATCCTTTTCCTTTCTTGTCTAATTTTATGGGATAGTGGAGTCTTCCTGAACACCCATTCCTCTCTTTCCAGGCACAATTTATATAACTGTGGAGATGATGCCTTCTGTAGTCTCTGGAATAGTTCCAATCTCAAATAATGTCTGTTGTAAAGACTCTGTTCCCATTTTTTATTCTGAAAATATGGTTATCAAACCATAGCACTTACACAAAGTTTATGATGGCACCTATTACATTGTATTCTAGTGATTCACATGTCTGTTCCCTTCATTAGTCTGTGATCTTTTTGAGGGCAGGGGCTTAATCCTTTCCTTTTTTTAATTAAAAAAAATTTTTTGGAGACATGGTTTTGCTCTGTCACCCAGGCTGGAGAGAAGTGGTGCAATTTTAGCTCACTGCAGCCTAGACCTCCCGGGATCAAGTGACCCACCCACCTCAGTTTCGTGAGTACCTGTGACTATAGGTGCGTGCCACCATGCTCAGCTAATTTTTGTACTTTTTGTAGAGATGGGAGTTTTGCCATGTTGCCCAGGCTGGTCTTGAACTCCTGAACTCAAGCAATCTGCCTGCCTCAGCTCCCAAAGTGTTGGCATTAGAGGAGTGAGCCATCCTGCCTGATGATGGGCTTAATCTTCATCTATGTATACCAGGAACTCTAATAGAGCCTGGGACGTAGCCTGGGCTAAATAATGTTAATTGAGCAAATTAATTAATGAATGATTAATTGAATAAATAAGCCATCCTCTTATTGTAGAATCCTTTCCTTGCTCTTGCTAGTCCCCACCCCTTCATTCTAATCTTAGAAACTGTTCTGGCCAGGCGTGGTATCTCACACCTGTAATCCCAGCACTTTGGGAGGCCGAGGCAGGCAGATCACGAGGTCAGGAGATCGAGACCATCCTGGCTAACACGGCGAAACCCCGTCTCTACTAAAAATACAAAAAATTAGCCAGATGTGGTGGCACGTGCCTATAATCCCAGCTACTTGGGAGGCTGATGCAGGAGAATTGCTTGAACCCAGGAGGTGGAGGTTGCAGTGAGCCAAGATCGCGCCACTGTACTCTATCTAGCCTGGGCAACAGAGGGAGACTCTGTCTCAAAAATAAATAAATAAAATAAAGACAGTGTTCTAAGATATGAAGGAAACTTTAATAAAGGTGTGGGTGTGCACTCATGTGTACTGAAGTCTGTACCTGTGGCCCTACTTTGAGGTCATCGGATTGTATCCCCTTTCCCAAAGCATGTATTGGTGAACTCCCTTTTCTGTTTCCTTGGGGGCACTAAGCCAACACGTCCTGCTCTGCCCCTGTTTCCACACCCTGTCACGTCACCACAGTTCTACTATGCCAGGAATGTTACTGGAGAGGAGTGGTTCCATGACTCAGAGGACACCCCAGGGATTGAGTGGGAGTGAGGGCGCCCCAGGGACTGAGTGGGAGTTGATGAAATTAAAAATAAAAATAGTGGTAGTTGGTGAAAATAAAAACTAAAAATATAAAAAATTAGCTGGACGTGGTGGTGTGTGCCTGTAGTCCCAGCTACTCGGGAGGCTGAGGCAGGAGAATCGCTTGAACCCGGAAGGTGGAGGTTGCAGTAACCCAGCGCCACTGCACTCCAGCCTGGGCGACAGAGCCAGACTCTGTCTCAAAAAATGAATAAAATAAAATAAAATAAAATAAAATTCACAGATTAGCTCACAGGGAGAAGATTCCTCTGTTTGACTGCATTGGTCATTCTGGGATTTATTAGTCTGCTTCCAATTTTAAAATCAGAAACAGCTTTACATCAACACCAGCCGATTTCTGAAGTAACTCAGGAAATGGTAGCAACCCTATGCCTTTCCGGAAAACAAGGATAATTTATTCAACAAATATTTATTTATTGAATACCTATGAGCCAAATCCTGTGCTAGACAGTGTGCCCCTCACCAGTTCCTGTCCTGTTTAGTTGAGTGGAGGGTATAGGTATAGGCAATTATAAAATACTTGAACACTACAAAATTCCGCTGCTGTGGAATTACAAACAAGATTTTGTCTACTTCCGGTGCCCAAAGGAAGACGAACACTCCAGCAGGTGGCAGCAGGGAAACAATTATTTTAGATCTTCGTAAGGGAGGAGTAGAAGGCTGCCGTAAATGCATGGGGATTTATCCTTTTTTTTTTTTTTTTTTTTTGAGGCGGAGTTTCGCACTTGTTGCCCAAACTGGAGTGCAATGGCGCCATCTCGGCTCACCGCAACATCTGCCTCCCAGGTTCAAGCAATTCTGCCTCAGCCTCTCAGGTAGCGAGTAGCTGGGATTACAGGCAAGCTCCACCACGCCTGGGTAATTTTGTATTTTTAGTAGAGACGGGGTTTCTCCATGTTGATCAGGCTGGTGTTGAACTCTCGACCTCAGGTGATCCGCCCGCCTCCGCCTCCCAAAGTG
>NW_012101354.1:1339749-1348501 GCF_000951045.1 Mandrillus leucophaeus | reverse complement strand
AGTAGAGACGGGGATTCACCGTATTAGCCAGGATGGTCTCGATCTCCTGACTTCGTGATCCACCCGCCTCGGCCTCCCAAAGTGCTGGGATTACAGGCGTGAGCCACCGCGCCAGGCCACAAAACCTGTTTTAATGGAGTTCTTTCACGGGCTATGAATTTGAGAGGATCTATCTAACCGACCCTTACCCCGAATGTTTTCCCATTTCTCTTCATTTATTCATTCCACAGATAATTATGGAGCCCCTACTATGTACAAAGTCACGGGAGGAGCTGGAGACACAAGAATGAAGCAAACACAGTCCTTGCTCCCCAGAAGTTTTACAGTCTGTTCAGAGAGACAGGTCTTCCCACCAGGGTTCATAACCTACGGGGTACTTTGTTAAAAACGAGCAGGGTTACTACGAAAACTACAATGGGAGAAATTTTTCTGTGTATCTCCATGCCCTTTGGAGCACAGATAATTGACAGTTGGAAGCTAAAGGGCTTGGGTCCCAGGAAGGTTGTGATAAGTCCCTGATTGCCTCCGGTGCCCTTTTTTGACAGGTCTTCACTGATTCATGCATCAAATATTTGCGTAACTGTGCCTAGCTTTGTGCTTGAGGCAAACAAAACACACATCTATTTCGAATGCCATTCAGAGGAAGGCAAGACAGGCACGCACGTTTAACTAAATAGTAAACAGAGTAGTAAAACAGGAAAAGGACTAAGAAGAGTTCTTGGTGGCATTAAATGTTTTGTGATATTCGACACCTTAACGTCTCTGACTTGACACCAGTACACCCGCAGAGAGTTCTTTTCTGGGTTAGGAATTTCAGAGGACTTGGCTGACCGACTCTTGTCCCGAGTTCAGCTCACTCAACCCAGTCCTAGCAAAAAACTGAACCTAAGCGAATCTGCCGAGCCACCGTAGGAAAGGTCGGCCAAATCGCGCGCGCACATCTTCCACCCGTGGACTCGTCAGGGCGTGAGGACCTACCTCACGTGACCATTAGCAGCCTCCCGATTGGTTTTGCTCCTTTTCTCTCCCCAATCAGTGGGCTGATGCGCCGAGAAGGTCGGGCGCATGCGCAGTGCTCGGATTTTGCTTGGCTACCCGGAGTGAAGCGAACGGGTTGGGCGATAAACAGGCCGTGGCTAGGGAAGACGGAGAGGGGGCGTTCGCTCCTCTTGGACTTTTCATGCCTTTTTTTTTTTCCCAGATGTGGCTTGGTCTGGACGCAAGGTCCCAGCAGCCAGCTTAAGCTTACTCTTTTGTGAAAGGGGAAAGTATCCCCTGTGGAAAGCAGTTAAACTTGTGGAGAGAGTGCGAGACGTGAGTTCTCCCCTATGTCAGGCGAATGGTGTGGCCTTGAGCTGGTCCAGGAGCCGGCTCGACGTGTCTGAGGGAGGCCCCAGAGGGGGCGGGGAGGTGGCCCTGAGAACGCGGGTTCTGTAAAGAGACGTTGGGAAGATTCGATTCCGAGAAGAGGAAGAGCCGGATTGAAAGAGAGCCAGGCCTCTGAGTGGGAGGGGGCTGCTAAGATGGCGTCGGCCTCCTCCGGGCCGTCGTCTTCGGTCGGTTTTTCATCCTTTGATCCCGCGGTCCCTTCCTGTACCTCGTCCTCAGGTAAGCCGGGCAGGGCGTGGGTAGGGAGCTGGTGAGGAATATGGGATGGGAGGAAGAGCGAGACCTAAGAGGGTACCTGTAGCTGGGAATGTCCTAGGGGTTACCGGTAAGCGGGGGCGAACTGGGCTTTCAAATAGGAATTTCCGAGCGGGCAGGAGGAGTTTGAGGAAAAGATAAGTTTGATTAAGAAGTTGTCGAAAACGTTGGTTGTCTTTGAGGAGGAGAGATGGAGATTGAAGGTGGGGGTAGGTGGCCGGGCGCGGTGGCTCACGCCTGTAATCTCAGCACTTTGGGAGGCCGAGGCGGGTGGATCATTTGAGGTCAGAAGTTCGAGACGAGCCTGGCCAACGTAGTGAAACCTCGTCTCTACTAAAAATACAAAAATTAGCCGGGCAGTAGTGGCGTGCGCCTGTAATCCCAGCTACTCGAGAGGCTGATGCTGGAGAATCCCTTGAGCCTGGGAGGCAGAGGTTGCGGTGAGCCGAGATTCGGCCACTGTTCTCCAGTCTGGGCGAGAGAGTGAGACCCAGTCTCATTTAAAAAAAAAAAAAAAAAAAAAAAGGTGGGGATAGGAAACAAGAGAAACGGAAGGGAATAGAGAAACTTAAGAAAGTAAATAGAGGCCTAAGAAGTAGAGAGGAACTACTTAGTGTGAGAGGCAGGTAGAATCTTAAGTTGATTGTGGGCTAATTGGATGAAAATGTTGAAGAGAAGCCATGGGACTTAAAAAATATTTAAGAGTTATTGGACGCTTTCGATTTCTGGAGAGTAGGGAATGGTGAATTTTGTTGCGGTGGCTGGGAGTTGTTGAAGCCATCTTTTCCGTCAGATACTCCACTAATGTGTCACCCTTTCTCACTTCGCACCCCCACCCTTAGGCGCGCACAGGCACACAGACACACATACACATTTTCTCAGACTAACTCCTTTGGTAATTCCCAACTCTAAACTGCCCAACTTTGGGAAGGAATGGAAATTTTGAAGAGAGCCCAAGGAATGTAGGAAATTAAGGTCAAAGACCTTAAAAACAGATGGGAAAGATGGAATGGAGTCTTGAATTGCAGTAGAGACTGCGAGAAGTGATGTTTTGGAAATTAGGCCTGAGAAGAAAGATGGGCGGGGGGTGACTGTTAAGTGTTGTGGGGGAGTATTGCATAATAGAAAATGGACTGGAAGAATGCTTAGGCTGTATCAGGAGATTGGAATTTGGAGAATGGAGCCAGGTTAATGTAGAGAGCTCAATGTATTAATAGTTAGAAACGAATGAAGATTGAGGGAGGACTGAGGAGGCCCACAAGAAAAGCAATAGATTGTGTGTAGGAGAGAAAGTGTGTGTATGTGTGTGGGGTGGGGGGCGGGAGGTGAGTCAGAAACTGAGCTCTTCCATCAGAAGTGTCTGATGTTTCACGGTAACTGCTGCTTTTATACTGTGAACAGACGCTGCCAGATGTTGGATGCTTTGCTTGAGATTTTGGTATTTCCTCAGGCCTGGTATTGCGTTTTTGCTATTTAGAATTTGCTGAATAGGATTCCTTCCACCTTTCACATTCCAGCTCAGATGCTGGAATATCTAGTCACACATATCTTCTTTGTAAGCTGCAGTTTTATTTGTGTATCTCTATTTTTAGTTTGTTGAGAGGGGTTTTTTTTTTACCTTTCCTATAAAAGTATTAGGGAACCAGAACAACTCATGCTGCATTATAAGCATGAAATAGGATAAAGTAAAAGTGACAGGGTTTTTATTTTTAATAGAGTAGCTCCTTAATTTGAAACCTGTTCCCCCTCTAATCCCCAACCCAGAAAGAAGAAAGGTTATGTATGGTCCGTAAACAAACTTCTCAACTATTAAGTCAGGTGTTTGCTCTGTACTCTTTGATATTTTGTAGGTCTTTATGTTTTCTGTCAGATGCTCTCACTAACAGTTAATAATACAAATACAAATTGTATAAATTTTTTTTTTTTTTTTTGGAGACAGTATCGTTTTGTCACCCAGGCTGGAGTGCAGTGGTGCCATCTTGGCTTACTGCAGCCTCTGCCTCCCAGGTTCGAATGAGTCTCCTGACTCAGCCTCCCAAGTAACTGGGAATACAGGCATGTGTCATCAAGCCTGGCTATTTTTTTTTTTGTATTTTTAGTAGAGATGGGGTTTCATCATGTCAGCCAGCCTGGTCTCAAACTCCTGACCTCACATAATCCGCCCACTTCGGCCTCCCAAAATGCTGGGATTACAGGTGTATTGCAAGGTCAGGAGTTCAAGAGCAGCTTGGCCAACATGGTGAAACCCCCATCTCTACTAAAAATACAAAAAAATTAGCCAGGCATGTTGGCGCAGGCCTGTAATCCCAGCTACTTAGGAGGCTGAGTCAGGAGAATTGCTTGAACCCAGGAGGCAGAGGTTGCAGTGAGCTGAGATCACGCCACTGCACTCCAGCCTGGGTGACAGAGCAAGACTCTGTCTCAAAAAAAAAAAAAAAAAAAAGGCAAAAAGTGGCTACATTTCACGCTGTTGATGGACTGTAGAAAGATTATAATGGTCTCCTCCAAATCCAAACATGGTAATTGCTCCAATAGCAAAAGTAGTTAAACATCTCTTAAAGCTTATGATTTGCTTTATCCTGTGTATTTCACTTGTCAGCAGTATAAAAGACTGACTCTGGATTAATTGTGAAACTATCTAGACAGAGGTTTAATATTGGTGGGGAACAAACTTTCTTAAATAACCTCTTCTTCCCAATTTAAATGACAGAAGATTTGGAGTGCCTAAAATTATGAGTGGTTTATCGAAAACTGTCAATCTGTCCTTGGCTGTGACATTTTTGTTTTATATCCATTTTCAGCATTGTTAGAGAACATTGTCCTTTAGGATTTCAGAGTTTCACCAGAACTTAAGTGGAGTTCAGCTAAACAGCTAAGAACAATAAATGGTTTTAGGATGGTTGACACACACACTTCTTGAATTTCTACAGGGCTAGCCTTCTAGCCTTTAACAATTTAGGAAATCATAAACCATCATTTGTTCCTGCCAACTTTCTAATTTCTCTGGTACCATGCAGACAGATGACTCTCTTTCAATCACAAATAAAATCTTTTTTCTTTTTTTTGAGGTGGACTCTTGCTCTTGTCACCCAGGCTAGAGTGCAGTGGGGTGATCTTGCCTCACTGCAACCTCAGCCTCCCGGCTTCAAGCAAGTCTCCTGCTCAGCCTCCCAAGTAACAGATTATAGGTACCCGCCACCACATCGGCTAATTTTAGTAGAGACGGGGTTTCAGCATGTTGGCCAGGCTGGTGTCGAACTTCTAACCTCTGGTGATCCACCCATCTCGGCCTCCCATAGTGCTGGGATTACAGACGTGAACCGCCATGCCTGGCCAGTAAAGTCTTTTTTTATTTTGAGAGAGAGTCTCCCTCTGTCGCCCAGGCTGGAGTGCAGTGGGGCAATCTTGGCTCACTGCAGCCTCTGCCTCCTGAGTTCCAGCGATTCTCCCGCCTCAGCTTCCCAAGTAACTGAGATTACAGGCACCCGCCACGACATCCAGCTAATTTTTGTGTTCTAGTAGAGTTGGGGTTTCACCATGTTAATCAGGCTGGTCTCGGACTCCTGACCTCAGGTTATCCTCTCACCTTGGCCTTGCAAAGTGCTGGGGTACAGGCTTTAGCCGCCGCCCCCGGCCTTGCTTTTTGCCCTTTTTACCACCATGAGGAGAGTAAAGATTTTCTGTCTTGGAGGCTTGATTTGAAGTTAGTGGTTGGGTTAGAAGGGATAGGATACTAAGGTATACACTGCTCCTATGAAATAAAAGTTGTGGAGTGAAATCATGTGTGACTTCCTCAAGGAAGAGCACTTGAGGTTGGGTACGGTGGCTCACACCTATAATCCCAGCACTTTGGGAGGCCAAGGCGGGCGGATCACCTGAGGTCAGGAGTTTGAGATTAGTCTGGCCAACATGGTAAAACCTCATCTCTGCTGAAAATACAAAAATTAGCTGGGTGTGGTGGCAGGTGCCTGTAATCCCAGCTACCCAGAAGGCTGAGGCAGGAGAATTGCTTGAACTCAGGAGGTGGAGGTTGCAGTGAGCCGAGATTGCGCTACTGTACTCCATCCTGGAGGCAGAGTGAGACTGTGTCTCAAAAAAAAAAAAAAAAGAGAAAAAAGAAAAGCACTTGAAACCCTAGATAATCATGAGCTGTAGTTCCTTTTGCTTCAGACTAGAACATTTTTTAAATGGTCATCGCTCACCTATATGACTTTATGTGCACAAGTGACTTAGACATAACTTTACAGCTGCTTACCTGACTTTTTCTCCCCATTAACTGCTCAGGGAAATACAGAGGATACAGGATTGGAGCATTTTTGCTTGAGACTTTTATAGTAAGGACAGCCTCATCAGCCCATGATTCTGATTGCTTTGTTCTTCCCAACAGAGTCCTACCTGTAACCTGCTATAATCTGTTAACTCCAGTAGTAGGGGTTCTTGTTGATCTTTTTTTTTTTTTTGAGATGGAGTTTTGCTCTTGTTGCCTTGGTTGGAGTGCAATGGCGCGATCTGGGCTTACTATAGCCTCCGCCTCCCGGGTTCAAGCGATTCTCCAGGCTCAGCCTCCCAAGTAGCTGGGATTATAGGCACCCACCACCATGCCCGGCTAATTTTCTTTTTGTATGGGGCTTTCACCATGTTGGCCAGGCTGGTCTGGAACTCCTGAGCTCAAGTGATCCACCCACTTCAGCCTCCCAAAGTGCTAGGATTACAGGCGTGAGCCACCATTCCCAGCCTGTTGATGTTTTTTTGATCTGTGTTCTTTTGTGTACAGTGTAAGCCATTTGTGGGCTGATTTCTTTCGCAATTCTTCCTCTTAGTGAAAAGTAAAGCAGTTTAGATCATGTTGAATGAGAAACTGAAATTTAGAAATGTAAACATAGGACACAATGTCAGAGTATCACCAGGTGCCATTTTGGTTGATATTTTATAAGTAGGGAGGTATTTTTCTGTTTACTCTTTATAGGGATTTTGACTCCCTCCACCCCTTTTTCCTTTTGTCACCTTGGTATATTCTGCCAGAAAACTGGTATCAGAATGTCATTGCTTCTGATCGATTTATTTCTGCCATGACTGCTGAAGCCCATTGTCAAGTATAATTAACTAGTCTAATAAGTATCCAGTTTCTGATATTAATTGATAATGTGTACTTACATGTTAGTGTTGAATATCAAAATTGTATGTTTTGCTTGTTAATGTCTCTGGGCTTTTTTAGGTTAATTTAAAACTCTTCTGATTAATACCTTTGCTCAAATATATGCTACCTAATAGCTATTAAATATTTTATTTGCCTGTTTTTCTTTGATAATAAAGTGGAAACTATAGCCTTTGAAGTGAACAACAGAGATAATACCAGGACAGCCAGCAAACTGGGGAGAGGGAAGGTGGTAATTTTATCCTTTAAATTGTTCTCTCCTAGAATTTTATTTATTTATTTTTTTGAAACAGAGTCTTGCTCTGTCGCCCAGGCTGCAGACCAGCGTAGAGCAGTGGCGTGATCTTGGCTCACTGCAGCCCTCGCCTCCCAGGTTCAAGCGATTCTCCTGCCTCAGCCTCCTGGGTCACTAGGATCACAGGCGTATGCCACTACGCCCAGATAACTTTTGTATTTTTAGTAGAGAGGGTTTTCCCATGTTGGCCAGGCTGGCCTTGAACTCCTGGCCTCAAGCGATCCTCCTGCCTCGGCCTCCCAAAGTTCTGAGATTACAGACGTGAGCCACTGCCCAGCCTCTCTCCTAGAATTTTGGAGTATTCTTACTTGACATAAAGAAGGGAACAAGAGCCGGGCGTGTTGACTCATGCCTGTAATGCCAGCACTTTGGGAGGCCAAGACAGGTGGATCACCTGATGTTAGGAGTTCCAGACCAGCTTGTCGAAACCCTGTCTCTACAAAAATTACAAAAATTAGTGGGGTGTGGTGGTGTGCTCGTGTAATCCCAGGTACTAGGGAGGCTGAGTCAAGAGAATCACTTGAACTCAGGAGGCGGAGGTTGCAGTGAGCTTAGATTGCACTACTGCACTCCAGCCAGGACAACAGAGCAAGACTCCGTCTCAGAAAAAAGAAAAGGGAACAAGAAAACCAAAGTTAATCAGTTTATTTTTCCCTATTCTTTTTGTTTGCTGGGTTTCCTTGATCAAGGACAAAAGTATACTTCAAGAATATACTCTTTCCTGATGGCCAGGTAGAGAGGGAATCTTTGTTTTTCTGAGCTCCAGACCCAGCCCAGAGAGACTGAATGAAACACCACCGATGGTGTTTCCTAGAGGAAACCCTAAGAAGCCCGTTTCCCCTATCGCACCTCACTTCTCTGCCCTTTCCCATCTAAATAGAGTGTTTAATTTTCACGTTTATCCTGTTTTGTTCATATCTCTTATAAACTTCTATTCTGTTACTGTTTTCTATTTGAAGTGAACTTTTTTCCCTCAACTGCTCCATCTTGTTAAACTGTCTCCATTTTTCTTTATCTTCTTGTGAAATTTCAGTCTGTTTATTTGTAATGGTTGTATTCAGTATGTATTAATTTACAAATATCTAATTCCTGGAAAGTCTCTCTGTTGGAATCTGAGGAAGACATTGGCAAAAAGAGAGAAAGGTAGGTCTGTTGTAGGGAGTTCAGCATATTCTTATTATTTACCTTGTATACTTAATTGAGCAATATGGAAATAATCCAGAATAAGCTATCCGAAAAGATTAGAGATGTTGGTTGGGGGTGGGCAAAGGGGAGGTGAGCAAAGGAAGTTGGCGGGAGGGAATGGAAAGAGGGTTTTTTGTTCTTGTTTGTTTGTTTTTAGGATATTTAATTAGAGTATATTAACCCTTTTTTTTTTTCCGAGATGGAGTTTCGCTCTTTTGCCCAGGCTGGAGTGCAGAGGCGGGATTTCACTTCTCTGCAACCTCTACCTCCCGGGTTGAAGTGATTCACCAGCCTTAGCCTCCCAAGTAGCTGGGACTACAAGTGCGTGCCACAACATCTGGCTAATTTTTGTATTTTTAGTAGAGACGGGGTTTCACCATGTTGGCCAGGCTGGTCTTGAACTCCTGACCTCAGGTGATCCGCCCACCTCAACCTCCCAAAGTGCTGGGATTATAGGTGTGAGCCACCATGCC
>NW_012101354.1:1337277-1339179 GCF_000951045.1 Mandrillus leucophaeus | reverse complement strand
ATGCTTTGCCCCATTCTGCTACCACACATACTGATTCAGTTTTAGGTAACTTTTTTTTTTTTTTTTTTTTTTTGAGATGGAGTCTTGCTTTGTCCCTCAGGCTGGAGTGCAGTGGCATGATCTCAGCTCACTGTGACCTCCGTCTCCCGGGTTCAAGTGATTCTGCTGCCTCAGCCTCCCGAGTAGCTGGGATTACAGGCCCATACCACCACGCCTGGCTACTTTTTGTATTTTTAGTAGAGACAGGATTTCACCATGTTGGCCAGGCTGGTCTCGAACTCCTGACCTTGTAATCCACCTGCCTCAGCCTCCCAAAGTGCTGGGTTGATTACAGTCATGAGGCACTGTGCCCGGCTATGAAGATTAATCTTAATATGTTGCTCATTCTTTTTTTTTGAGACAGAGTTGCACTCTTGTTGCCCAATCTGGAGTGCAGTGGTGCGATCTTGGCTCACTGCATCCTCCTCCTCCTCCTGAGTTCAAGTGATTCTCCTGCCTCCCTAGTAGCTGGGATTATAGGCACGCGCCACCATGCCTGGCTAATTTTTGTATTTTTAATAGAGATGGGGTTTCTCCATGTTGGGTCAGGCTCTTCTTGAACTCCTGACTTCAGGTGATCCACCCGCTTCGGCCTCCCAAAGTGCTGGGATTACAGGTATGAGCCACTGTGCCTGACCGGCTCATTCTTTGATACACTGCTTTTAGTTGGCTATTAGCTGAGGTGACCCCAGGACTGGTAGATCAAATTGCTTTCAAGCTTTTGTTTCTAGGCGCATCCTTGCACTTCTGACTCTTCCTAGAGGAGGCTTAGGAAAAATTTACACCAGCTAAGAAACAGAATTTAGCTTTTCTCTGAGATGTGTCTTGGTTTTCTTCTTCTTCTTCTTCTTCTTTTTTTTTTGAGATGGAGTCTCACTGTGTCGCCTAGGCTGGAGTGCAGTGGTGCAGTCTTGGCTGACTGCAAGCTCCACCTCCTGCTTTCAAGAGATTCCCCTGTCTCAGCCTCCTGAGTATCTGGGATTACGGGCACATACCACTATGCCCGGCTAATTTTTGTATTTTTAGTAGAGACAGAGTTTCACCATGTAAGCCTGGATGGTCTCGATCTCCTGACCTCGTGATCCGCCCGCCTTGGCCTCCCAAAGTGCTGAGATTACAGGTGTGAGCCACCACGCCCGGCTGACTTGGTTTTAATTGGCTTGATCCAGTCATTATTGAGGATGTTGTGATGGTACACTTTTTTTTTTTAAACACACTTCCTTAGAGCTATGTGTTCAGCAGTACTTCTCAGGAGGCAGGTTGACATTTCGAGAGTATTTTCAATTGAAGAATAATTTGTGTCTCCCACCTGCAGGCGTATAGAGTGTCTTTCAGTATTGCAAGTTAACTAGGACCAGAGAGATTGCCTCAGATAGTCCAGCAAATGACTGGGTAGATTTTGTTTTTGTTCTATTATGTTGTAAGGGGTTTTGCTTTCTTTTCCCCCAGGCCAACACAGAGTCTTGCTCTGTTGCCCAGGCTGGAGTGCAGTGGCATGATCCCATCTCACTGCAGCCTCTGCCTCCTGGGTTCAAGTAATTCTGCCTCAGCCTTTCTAGTAGCTGGGTTTACAGGCACGCACCACCATGCCTGGCTAATTTTTTTTTTTTTTGAGATGGAGTTTTGCTCTTGTTGCCCAGGCTGGAGTGCAATGGCATGATCTCAGCTCACCGCATCCTCTGCCTCCCAGGTTCAAGTGATTCTCCTGCCTCAGCCTCCTGAATAGCTGGGATTACAGGTATGCGCCACCATGCCTGGCTAATTTTGTATTTTTGGTAGAGACGGGGTTTCTCCATGTTGGTCAGGCTGGTCTCGAACTCCTGACCTCAGGTGATCCGCCCACCTCAGCCTCCCAAAGTGCTG
>NW_012101354.1:1329511-1337227 GCF_000951045.1 Mandrillus leucophaeus | reverse complement strand
CGCCCACCTCAGCCTCCCAAAGTGCTGGGATTACAGGCGTGAACCACCATGCCCAGCCTGTATTTTTAGTAGAGACAAGGTTTCACCATGTTGGCCAGGCTGGTCTTGAACTCCTAACCTTGTGATCTGCCTGCCTTCGCCTTCCAAAGTGCTGGAGTTACAGGCATGAGCCACCGCAACTGGCCTGCATTTTTTTTTCTTTCTTTTTTCTGAGATGGAGTCTTGCTCTGTTGCCCAGGCTGATTGATGTGCAGTGGCGCAATCTCAGCTCACTGCAATCTCTGCATCCTGAATTCAAGAGATTCTTGTGCCTCTGCCTCCCAAGTAGCTGGGATTATGGGCATCTGCCACCATGTCTGGCTAGTTTTTGTATTTTTAGTAGAGATGGGGTTTTGCCATGTTAGCCAGGTCGGTCTTGAACTCCTGACCTCAGGTGATCTGTCTGCTTCCGCCTCCCAAAGTGCTGGGATTACAGGTGTGAGCCACTGCGTCCGGCCCCTCCCCCGCTTTTTTTTTTTCTCGAGACTGGATCTCACTCTGTCACCCAGGGTGGTGTACAATGGCATGATGATAGCTCACTGTAGCCTCAAACTCCTAGCTCAAGTGATCCTCCCACCTCAGCCTACTCAGGATTACAGGCATGGGCCACCACACTGCTATTTTTTTTTTTTTTCTTTAAGTGGAGATAGTCTCACCATATTGCCCAGTCTGATCTCAAACTCCTGGCCTAAAGCGATCCTCCTGCCTCAGCCTCCCAAAGTGCTGGAATTACAGGCATGAGTCACCCTGCTTGGTGTGGCTCTCCATCTTTATCAACCAAGAGTTCACTGAGAGTTAGCATTTTAATTCCAAAAAAGCTGCTTATCTCTTTGTGCTCTCTGTAGGAATTATTGACGTACATATCTGTTTTTTGAGATGGAGTCTTGCTCTGTTGCCCAGGCTGGAGTGTAGTGGCACGATCTGGGCTCACTACATACCTCCCGTCTCCTGGGTTCAAGTGGTTTTCCTTCCTCAGCCTTCCAAATAATCAGGATTACAGGCATGCGCCACCATGCCCAGCTAATTTTTTTGTAGTTTAGTAGAGATGGGTTTCGCCATGTTGACTAAGCTGGTTTCGAACTCCTGACCTCAGATGATCTATCCGCCTCCGCCTCCCAAAGTGCTGGGATTACAGTCGTGAGCCACTGTGCCTGGCCTTATTGACATATTTATGTAGTAGTGTTGGTAGATAATTAAATTGGACCTTAGGGATTGTTTCCCTATGACCTGTTTGGGCAACACTCCAGTTGTCTGAGAAATGCATATCCGGCTAGCCTCTAGCGTCCCCAAATTATATGTGTATTTCAAACATTAAAGTCAGTCACACACTGCTTGTTGGTTTCTCATCAGTAGATGATGTCATTGCATCTCTGACAGAAATGCTTCTGCTCTGAAAGTGCAGGGAGAGGCTGTGCTATTAAGGCCAACTCTGTTTTGTTTCACACACTAGGGTGAGGGGAACTCATTTCAGAACTATTTGGCTGAGCACAGTGGTTTACACCTGTAGTCCCAGCACTTTGGGGGGCTGAGGCAGGCAGATTGCTTGAGCTCAGGAGTGTGAAACCAGCCTGGGTAACACAGTAAAACCCTGTCTCTACAAAAAATATAAAAATTAGCCGGGCATGGTGGTGTGTGCCTGTAGTCCCAGCTACTCTGGAGTCTGAGGGGAGAATCACTTGAACCTGAGAAGTTGAGGCTGCAGTAAGCTGTGTTCCTGCCACTGCCCTCAAGCCTGGGTGACAGAGTGAGACTTTGTCTCAAGACCAAAAAAACCCCAAAAAACTTAAAAAGATATTTTGTTGGCCGGGCCCAGTGTCTCACGCCTGTAATCCCAGCACTTTGGGAGGCCGAGGCGGGCACATCATGAGGTCAGGAGATCGAGACTATCCTGGCTAACACGGTGAAACCCCATCTCCGCCGGGTGTGGGTGGTGGCAGGCGCCTGTAGTCCCAGCTACTCCCAGCTACTCGGGAGGCCAAGGCGCGAGATTGGTGTGAACCTGGGAGGAGGAGCTTGTAGTGAGCTGAGATCGCCTCAGTGCACTACAGCCTGGGCGACAGAGCAAGACTCTGTCTCAATAAAGAAAAAAAGAAAAAAAAAGGCTGGGCGCGGTGTAATCCCAGCACTTTGGGAGGACGTGGCCGGCAGATCATGAGGTCGGGAGATCGAGACCATCCTGCTAACATGGTGAAACCCCATCTCAACTAAAAATAAAAATATAAAATAAAACTAGCCAGGCGTGGTGGCGGGCACCTGTAGTCTCAGCTACTTAGGAGGCTGAGGCGGGGGAATGGCGTAAACCTGGGAGGCGGAGGGTGCAGTGAGCCGAGATCACGCCACTGCACTCCAGCCTGGGCGACAGAGCAAGACTCCATCTCAAAAAAAAAAAAAAAAGAAAAAAGAAAAAAAGAGATAACGTGAACAAAATATCTTTTTCTGCCCCCACACGTGGCTAATTTTTTGTGTTTTTAGTAGAGACGGGGTTTCACCGTGTTAGCCAGGATGGTCTTGATCTCCTGACTTTGTAATCTGCCTGCCTCGGCCTCCCGAAGTGCTGGGATGACAGGCGTGAGCCACTGGGCCCAGCTGACTTTGCCTTTTTTTTTTTTTTTTTCTTTTGAGACAGAGTCTGGCTCTGTGGCCCAGGTTGGAGTGCAGTGGTGGATCTCAGCTCACTGCAAGCTCCGCCTCCCAGGTTCATGCCATTCTGCTGCCTTAACCTCCAGAGTAGCTGGGTCTATAGACGCCCGCCACCATGCCCAGCTATTTTTTTGTTTTTAGTAGAGACGGGGTTTCACCATGTTAGCCAAGATAGTCTCGATCTCTTGACCTCGTGATCCACCCGCTTCAGCCTCCCAAAGTGCTGGGATTACAGGTGTGAGCCACCGTGCCCGGCCTGCCCTTTTTAAAAAAATAAAATTTGTATTTTTTTGTGGTAGTGCTCCTTGTGGAGCAGGGCTACCTTATAGGCAGTGTGTCCAGAGTAGCCTGGACATTGTATTTAGCAGAAATTGACTGGGTCGTTTTCACTTTGGCTTTTGACTTGACTGGTTCTGCTGTTCTGGAATTATTTTAGTAACATTAATAATTTCCTAGCTTATTTTCATAATTTAGAAGCTAGTTCTTTAATATTTTTGAAGTCTTGGCATCCAGGAGATATGCTGAAATTGGGAATCCCTGTTTTATAGGAGACTGTTGATTTTTGAGGGATATGGTTCCCTTTTTAAGAGAGAATCTCTTATATGTGCTGATACAGGTATGTTTCAGGTTATATAGGCATCTGAAAGTAATATGTAGTTGAGAAAGAGGGTATGAGAACATAAGACTTATTTTTAGCTTAGAATCGTCAGCAACATTTCTGGCATTTTCTTTTCATATTTTTTTTGTTCCTTATCTTTACAGTAGCATAACATGATTGTAATGAGCTTGAGTTAATGTGTGTGTTGGGAGTGTGGTGGTTTGTATGTGTGGGACTGTTGAGTAGTGGTTTACTGGGAAAAATGGGTTATTAAGCAAAGAAAATGATAGTAAAGCCATTCCTTTTCTTTAATTGTTAAATTATGTAATATACACATTAAAATATTTGTGTAGTTTATATAGGTAAGGAAAAATATAAATTTAAAGTTATAAAATAAGCCTATTTCCACTATCAGGAAATGGTCATCTTTTAACATTTTGGTATGTAATCTTGTGCACCTTTTCTATGTGTATAAATACATGTGAATTTGTAGATAAATGTTTTATAAAAACTTGTATTATGCTATATAATTTTTTTCCACTCAATATATTGACATCCATAAATATACGTAAAAATAATGGTTATATAGTGTTCCATTTTATGACGGCACCATGATGTATATTATGTTCCCTATTGTTCATTTAGATTCTTTGAAATAATGGGATCTGTGTAATTCTAGTTATATATACACTGCTCTAATCCTTGTATATCCTTGTAATGTATATCCTTGTATATACATCTTTGTTGGCTTCACTGATTACTTAGGATAACTTAGTACTTCTTGGTCAGATTGTCCATAATGATTTTTAAGGCTTTTTGCTTTGTTTTTTTTTTTTTTTTTTGAGACAGAGTTTCGCTATGTCGCCCAGACTGGAGTACAGTGATCCCATCTCGGCTCACTGCAGTCTCTGCCACTCAGGATCAAACGATTCTTGTGCCTCAGCATCCCTGGTAGCTGGGATTGCAGGCGCTTGTCACCAGGCCCAGCTAATTTTTATATTTTTAGTAGAGATGGGGTTTTGCCACGTTGGTCAGGCTGGTCTTGAACTCCTGACCTCAAGTGATCCACCTGCCTCAGCCTCCCAAAATGCTGGGATTACAGGCGTGAGCCACCGCACTCTGCCAACTTTTTGCAAGTTAGTACCAAATTGCCCTCAAGGAGCGGAAGACCCTCAAACAAAATCTACCTTGTGACTCTCGCCCAGGCTGGAGCGGAATGGTGTGATCTCAGCTCACTGCAACCTCTGCCTCCTGGGCTCAAGCAATCGTCCCACCTCAGCCTTCTGAGTAGCGCCACCACACCTGGCTAAATTTTTGTGTTTTTAGTGGAGACCAGTTTTTGCCATGTGGTCTCGAACTCCTGGCCTCAAGTGAGCCGCCTGATTTAGCCTCCCAAAGTGCTGGGATTACAGACATGAACCCCCATGCCCAGCCTGTGCACTCTTTTTCTTTTTCTTTTTTTTTTTTTTTTCCTGAGATGGAGTTTTGCTCTTGTTGCCCAGGCTGGAGTGCAATGGCGCGATCTCGGCTCACTGTAACCTCTGCCTCCCAGGTTCAAGTGATTCTCCTGCCTCAGCCTCCTGAGAAGCTGGGATTACAGGTACTTGCCACCGTGCCCGGCTAATTTTTGTATTTTTAGTAGAGACGGGTTTTCACCATGTTGGCCAGGAGGCTGGTCTTGTGAACTCTTGACCTAAGGTGATCTCCTCACCTCCCAAAGTGCTGGGATTACAGGTGTGAGCCACTGCGCCTGGCATTCTTTTTTAAAAGGTAAGAGTCTGGCTGCAGAGGAACCTTATACCTGAAATGTTTTGCTGTCTGAATTCACTCCAGAGTGAAATGACTTGAAGTACAAGTTTTGTGACTACTAGAATTTTTGTGTCAGAGGCTTCTCCTTCTGCCATTTTTTGAACATTTTCCTAGAATTACAAAAAAATCATTCCACATTTCACAGTATGTTGCTAGGAATCTGACCAGGTCCAGTTCATAATTTTAAACTTTAGAGTTTTAAAAACATGTATGCTTATGCTGTAAGCAGATGGAACCCCAGGAGTAAGTGATAACTTTCTGTTTTTCCTCATTAGGTTTCAACTTTCTGTGCTGTGGGGTCAGCCATAAGAGAGGTAGATTTGATGTGTATCTGTGCTAAAGAAGCATGAGCTCCTTACAGTAACTAGCAGCCAACTCCTCTTCCCAATAACATTTGCAGACTTCTTGGAGTGGTAGTTCGTGGTCTTCTAAGAAGGCTGTGGATGCCTTACAAGCATTATTTGACTCTAGCTCCCATATCTCACTGCCCTCTCCAAAAAAGATGTTATCCTAACCTGGAAGTATCTTTTCTCAGAATTTTTCAGTATATTATGAATCAGTGACTACCTTTTCTCTCCCTTGAAATTTTCCTGTAACTTCATGTTCATTTCCTTTTGTTTCGGTAAACCTGTCTCAACTCTTTTCCTTTTCTCTTTCTGTTGTACCTCTCATTTCCCCTGACCCTTCCTGTCCTGTAGATGGTATTTCATAATTCACAGTGATAATAATTGCTAGCATTTATAGACATTTATTGTAGATTAAGTAGAGCATTTATTATAGATTAAGCCTATATGTAACTTGTTTAATTCTCATAACAACCTTAGGAGGTACATGTTGTTTCTTCCACATTTTATAGATAAGGTAGCCAGTCTGCTCTAGAGAAATTTTAACCAACCTACTCAAGGTTACCTACTTAGTAAATGTTTTTTTTTTTTTTTTTGAGACAACGTTTTGCTCCGTCACCCGGGCTAGAGTGCAGTGCTGTGATCTCAGCTTACTGCGACTTCCGCCTCCTGGGTTCAAGCAATTCTTGTGCCTTAGCTTCCAGAGTAGCTGTGACTACAGGTGAGTGCCACCACGCCCAGCTAAGTTTTGTATTTTTGGTAGAGACGGGATTTCTCCATGTTGGCCAGGCTGGTCTTGAGCTCTTGGCCTCAAGTGACTCACCCACTAGGCCTCCCAGAGTGCTGGGATTACAGGCTTGAGCCATTGTGCGCAGCTGTAAATGTTAAATCTAGTATTCAAACCTAGCAAACCTAGGTGTTCTGATTTCTTTTTGTTTCTTCTTCTTCTTTTTTTTTTTTTTTTTTGGTTTTCCCTGGGATATAGATTTTCAGGTGTTCTGATTTCAGAGCCTGCATTCCTACCCACTGTGCTGCTGCTCCCCTCACTAATTTGAAAGTCTGTGTGTGAACTAACTTTACTTAAAACCGGATTAAATATTTGTTGTTACTGTCTGAACCAAGAGTCCTTGGGTTGAAGGAGAGGGTAGTACAGAAGGGAACTTCTCCTTCTGACTTTAGCCTTCCTAAATCAACAAAATTCTGAGCTCCTTTGTGTACAGTAGGTGGAATTGTTGTTCATTCTTTCAGAAGCATTTTGATTTTATTAATGTATTAATTTATTTATGTATTTTGAGACAGGGTCTTGTTCTGTCACCCAAGCTGGAGTGCAGTGGCACAATCATAGCTCACTGCAGCCTTGACCTCCCAGGCCCCAGCCATCTTCCCACCTCAACCTCGCAAGTAGCTGGGGCTACAGATGTGTACCACCATGTCCAGCTAATTATCTTTTCTTTCTCTTTTTCTTCTTTTTTTTTTTTTTTTTTTGAGATGGAGTCTTGCCCAGGCTGAAGTGCAGTGTTATGATCTTAGCTCGCTGCAACTTCCACCTCCTGGGTTCAAGCGATTCTCCTGCCCCAGACTTGCAAGTAGCTGGGATTACAGACACATGCCACCACGTCTGGCTAATTTTTGTATTCCTTTATAGAGATGAGGTTTCAGCATGTTGGCCAGGCTGGTCTTGAATTCTTGGCCTCAGGTGATCCACTGCCCACTTTGGCCTCCCCAAGTGGTGGGATTACAGGTGTGAGCCACTGCACCTGGCAGTGTTAAAATTGTTAATGTCTTGTTACAAAGACAAAAAGGTATTTTCTATGCTAGTGAGAACCTTAACATCTATAAAACTGTGAAACTGCACTTTCAAGTATCAGACTTGAAAGTTTCTGCTCCTCTAGAATACTGGCATTGCCTAATTCAGAACAAAGGTAATCTCACTGAAAGAAAGGTACTTTCATATTCTTTTTACAAATGATGTTGATGAGTGTTGCTAGAGGAACAGTGTTGTTAATTTCCTTGAGAGGACCTGAAGGAGGACAACTATACCCTTAATCCTATCAGTGAAAATGAAACATTTCCTTGTCTCAAGGAAAAGGAGGGGGTACCTTGAGGGAAGAATATATGTGTTCATGTTGTCCATTAGCAAATCTGAGATTTAGTTAGTTTGTTAGAGCATTCTAGTTCCATTGGTGCTTTATTGTTCCAGCTGCTTTCTAGGTGGCCAGGAAATTAAAAACCAAAGATGAGGCCGGGCTCAGTAGCTCACACCTGTAATCCCAGCACTTTGGGAGG
>NW_012101354.1:1326679-1329461 GCF_000951045.1 Mandrillus leucophaeus | reverse complement strand
TTCTTCTTCTTTTTTTTTTTTTTTTTTGGTTTTCCCTGGGATATAGATTTTCAGGTGTTCTGATTTCAGAGCCTGCATTCCTACCCACTGTGCTGCTGCTCCCCTCACTAATTTGAAAGTCTGTGTGTGAACTAACTTTACTTAAAACCGGATTAAATATTTGTTGTTACTGTCTGAACCAAGAGTCCTTGGGTTGAAGGAGAGGGTAGTACAGAAGGGAACTTCTCCTTCTGACTTTAGCCTTCCTAAATCAACAAAATTCTGAGCTCCTTTGTGTACAGTAGGTGGAATTGTTGTTCATTCTTTCAGAAGCATTTTGATTTTATTAATGTATTAATTTATTTATGTATTTTGAGACAGGGTCTTGTTCTGTCACCCAAGCTGGAGTGCAGTGGCACAATCATAGCTCACTGCAGCCTTGACCTCCCAGGCCCCAGCCATCTTCCCACCTCAACCTCGCAAGTAGCTGGGGCTACAGATGTGTACCACCATGTCCAGCTAATTATCTTTTCTTTCTCTTTTTCTTCTTTTTTTTTTTTTTTTTTTGAGATGGAGTCTTGCCCAGGCTGAAGTGCAGTGTTATGATCTTAGCTCGCTGCAACTTCCACCTCCTGGGTTCAAGCGATTCTCCTGCCCCAGACTTGCAAGTAGCTGGGATTACAGACACATGCCACCACGTCTGGCTAATTTTTGTATTCCTTTATAGAGATGAGGTTTCAGCATGTTGGCCAGGCTGGTCTTGAATTCTTGGCCTCAGGTGATCCACTGCCCACTTTGGCCTCCCCAAGTGGTGGGATTACAGGTGTGAGCCACTGCACCTGGCAGTGTTAAAATTGTTAATGTCTTGTTACAAAGACAAAAAGGTATTTTCTATGCTAGTGAGAACCTTAACATCTATAAAACTGTGAAACTGCACTTTCAAGTATCAGACTTGAAAGTTTCTGCTCCTCTAGAATACTGGCATTGCCTAATTCAGAACAAAGGTAATCTCACTGAAAGAAAGGTACTTTCATATTCTTTTTACAAATGATGTTGATGAGTGTTGCTAGAGGAACAGTGTTGTTAATTTCCTTGAGAGGACCTGAAGGAGGACAACTATACCCTTAATCCTATCAGTGAAAATGAAACATTTCCTTGTCTCAAGGAAAAGGAGGGGGTACCTTGAGGGAAGAATATATGTGTTCATGTTGTCCATTAGCAAATCTGAGATTTAGTTAGTTAGAGCATTCTAGTTCCATTGGTGCTTTATTGTTCCAGCTGCTTTCTAGGTGGCCAGGAAATTAAAAACCAAAGATGAGGCCGGGCTCAGTAGCTCACACCTGTAATCCCAGCACTTTGGGAGGTCAAGGTGGGTAGATCACAAGGTCAAGAGATCTAGATCATCCTGGCCAACATGGTGAAATCCCGTCTCGACTGAAAATACAAAAATTAGCTGGGCGTGGTGGTGCGCACCTGTAGTCCCAGCTACTTGTAAGGCTGAGGCAGGAGAATCGCTTGAACCTGGGAGGTGGAGGTTGCAGTGAGCCGAGATCGTGCTGCTGCACTCCAGCCTGGCACCAGAGTGAGACTCTAACTCAAAAAAAAAAAAAAGCCAAAGATGATTCAGAAGAAAGTTTTGAATTAGGGATCATGAATGTGGGTTCTAGTTTTGGGTCTTATCACTGCCTATGCTTTGATTTTGAGCCCATTCCTTAACCTCTTCCTCTGTGTTCTTATAATAAAAGGGATTAGGCTAAAAGTTAGACTAACAATCTCTTTCTGAATGATTTTGTTCTAATATAAGTGATTATTGACTTGTAATAAGTGGTTTTAGCTTGAAAATTGGAAAGTAGGCTAGGCACAATGGCTCACGCCTGCAATCCCAGCACTTTGGGAGGCTGAGGTGGGCAGATCACTTGAGGTCAGGAGTTCGAGACCAGGCTGGCCAACATGGCAAAACCCTGTCTCTACTAAAAATACAAAAATTAGCCGGGTGTGGTGGGGCACACCTGTAATCCCAGCTACTTGGGAGGCCAAGACAGGAGAATCACTTGAGCCCAGGAGGCAGAGGTTTCAGTGAGCTGAGATCACACCAGTGCACTCCAGCCTGGGTGATAGAGCAAGACTCTCATCTCAAAAAAAAAAAAAGAAGAAGGGCTGAGTGCAGTGGCTCACGCCTGTAATCCCAGCACTTTGGGAGGCTGAGGTGGGCGGATCACTTGCATTCAGGAGTTCGAGACCAGCCTGACCGACATGGTGAAACGCCATCTCTACAAAAAATACCAAAAAAATTAGCCGGGCATTGTGGTACATGACTGTAATCCCAGCTACTCGGGAGGCTGAGGCAGGAGAATCTCTTGAATCTGGGAGGTGGAGGTTGTAGTGAGCCGAGATTGCACCATTGCACTCCAGTCTGGGCGACAAGAGCGAAACTCCATCTTAAAAAAAAAAAAGAAACAAAATTGGAAAGTAGGCCTTGTGTCGTGGCTCATGCTTCTAATCCCAGTATTTTGGGAGGCCGAGGTGGGAGGATCGCTTGAGCCCAGGCATTCAAGACCAGCTTGGGCAACATAGCTGAACCCTGTCTTTTTTTTTTGTTTGAGACGGAGTCTTGCTCTGTCGCCCAGGCTGGAGTGCAGTGACCGGATCTCAGCTCACTGCAAGCTCCACCTCCCAGGTTCACGCCATTCTCCTGCCTCAGCCTTCCGAGTAGCTGGGACTACAGGCACCCGCCACCTCGCCTGGCTAGTTTTTTTGTATTTTTTAGTAGAGACAGGGTTTCACCGTGTTAGCCAGGATGGTC
>NW_012101354.1:1320411-1321299 GCF_000951045.1 Mandrillus leucophaeus | reverse complement strand
ATGCCTGTAATCCCAGCTACTCAGGAGGTTGAGGCAGGAGAATCGCTTGAACCCAGGAGGTGGAGTTCACAGTGAGCCGAGATCGTGCCATTGCACTCCAACCTGGGCGACAGAGCGAGACTCTGTCTCAAACAAACAAAAAAAAACGGGCGGCAGAGCAAGACTCCATCTAAAAAATAAAAATAAAAAAAAAGGGACAGGTGCGGTGGCTCATGCTTGTAATCCTAGCATTTTGGGAGGCTGAGGTGGATGGATCACTTGAGGTCAGAAGTTTGAGACCAGCCCGGCCAACATGGTGAAACCCCACCTCCACTAAAAACCCAAAAATTAGCTGGATGTGGTGGGAGGCACCTGTAATCCCAGCTACTCGGGAGGCCGAGGCAGGAGAATCACTTGCAGTGAGCTGAGGTCATGCCACTACACTCCAGCTTGGCAAAAAAAGAAAAAAAAAAGTGATATTTCCCAGAGGAAATATGAATATTTGAGTAAGACAGGGGGCTAGAATAAAAATGGAATATGCACAAGGCCTATGTGAGTATGGAGAAGGAGAGAGGGACATATAAAATTGCTATCCAAAAGGATCTGGTATCACTGAGCAAGAGGCAGGAGTTTACACTCATGTTTAGTTTGACTCAAACTCTGATGCCTTCAGTGTGCTTGATAGAGATGTGAATGTGTGATACACTCTTATGATTGTGTGTGTGTGTTTTTTTTTTTTTTTTTCTCCTCCTAGCAGCATCTGGAATCAAGAGACCCTGTCTCTTATACACATCTAGATGTGTATAAGAGACAGGATACAATGGTTACTAAAACTTTAATTCTGGGATAGAAGGAACCTGTTTATGACATTTTTATTTTTTATCTACTTAGGTCTTGGAAGCTAAACAG
>NW_012101354.1:1305200-1317771 GCF_000951045.1 Mandrillus leucophaeus | reverse complement strand
CCACTGCACTTTAGCCTGGGTGACAGAGTGAGACTCCGTCTCAAAAAAAAAAAAAAAAGCTCAGATTAAGAAGTTTGATTATCCAAACTTGTTTTGTTTTCTTCTGTGGTATTTTTTTCCTTTACTTACATTATACAATCATCAGATGCACGTGAAGTAGAGAGAATAGTATAATGAGCTTCCATGTACTTATCACCTAGCTTTTTTTTTTTTTTTTTTTAAGACAGGGTTTTGCTCTTTCGCCCAGGCAGGAGTGTGATGGTGTGGTGTGATCTCGGCTTACTGCAGCCTCCGTTCCCTGGGTTCAAGCAATTCTCCTGCCTCAGCCTCTAAGTATTTGGGATTATAGGCGCCCGCCACCTTGCCCAGCCAATTTTTTTGTGTTTTTAGTAGAGATGGGGTTTCACCATGTTGGCGATTCTGGTCTCGAGCTTCTGACCTCAGGTGATCCACCTGCCTTGGCCTTCCAAAGTGCTGGGATTACAGGCGTGGGCCAGTGTGCCTGGCCTATCACCTAACTTTGATAGCAGCATTTTGCCAATCTTCTTGCATCTATACTTCATTTTTCTACCTCTACCTTCCTGGAATATTTTAAAGCAAGCCCAGTCCTCATGGGATTTCATTCCTAAATACTTCAGAACGTATTAATACACTTAAGGAATCTTTTAGAGGTGAGGATGGGAGAGTATAATATAACTACAATAGTAGTGTCACATCTATAAAATTAATATTTAACTTTTCTTCTCAAAACTCTTTTCTCAGAAATGTCTTTTTATGGTTTTTTTTTTCTAATCAGCACTCAAACAGGTTTCGCACATTATATTTGGTTATTTCTCCTGAAATCCTTAATTAAAATAGTTTCCAAACCCTGTAGTATTTTTTGAGGAACAAATGAGATATATTTGTAAGTTTCCAAAGTGTTTATACAAACATAAGTTGTTCGGTCATAGGAGAGAAATAACGTTTCTAAAAATATATCAGCATTGCAGTTTAGTGTTAATAGTCAGCATTAAAGAGAAATGAGAGAATGTGGAGATGCCTGAGTGATGGAGAAAAAAGCAGGAATAATTTTGCATTGAACCGAGGCTGAGATATATTAAAATTGAGCCAGCGTGGAGAAGCTGGCCTAGGACCTTCTCTGTAGCATTTGTAGCCAAGCTATCAGCATTTATAGCCAAGCTATCACCTATATACCCACTCTTGGATAATAGGTTCTCCTCTCTTATCGTACATGCCACACTTCCAAGTGTGGACTGATGATAATAAAGACATTCAAATAATGCCCTTTGAGAGTTTTGCCTTAGATGGGGGGCTGCAGGTGTCAAGATTCTCAGATAAAATATTTTCTTCTAGGGAAGAATAAACTTATAATGCTGTCTCCCTACCCAAAATGATAATGATATATATAAATCATGGGTATGGATTCCAAAATGATAATGTATACCTACAGTATTTTTCACAAGGACACTAGAAAACATTTTCTTTTGAACAGTATTCTGGTTTTATCCATAGGGATGAATCTCATTCTCTTTAAAAATTGTCTGGCTAACAGCCAGGTGCAGTGGTGCAGGCTGATAGTCCCAGCGACTCAGGAGGCTGAGGTGGGAGGATCACTTGAATCCAGGAGTTTGAGACCAGCCTGGGCAACATAGTGAGACCTCATATCTCCAAAAAAGAATAATAGCAAAAAAAAGCAAAATCAGCTGGGCATGGTGGTATACGCCTGTAGTCCCCACTACTCAGGTGGCTGAGGTGGGAGCATCACTTGAGCCTGGAAGGTAGGGGCTGCAGTGAGCAGAGAGATTGCACCACTCTACTCCAGCCAGGGTGACATTGTGAGACCGTGTCTCAAAGGAAAAAAAAAATTAATATATGTGTGTGTGTGTGTGTATATATATATTTTTTTCCTTTTTTTGGATTTAAAATAGGTATGATATTTTTCTCTTCTGTTCCTTGGTAGGTTGGATCTCTGCTGTATGCCACAGGGGCAAAACTTTAGGCAAGGAAGAAAGTAGTAGGTCTTGTGTCCTGATTCTGCTCCTCTCTTTGTCACTTGGTCTGAGTATTATTACTTAGACTCTAATAGCATCATCATTCTGCATACTCTTGGAATTAGTCCCAGTTTTGCAGTCGCAGATAGCTAAGCAGTTGGCACCAAAATTCCATGGAGCAACATCTTCTTATCTTTATTCTAGGTACTTTGCAAGAGTGTAGCAGCCCTAGAGCTACATGTTTGTGTGATAAAACTAGGAAAGGTAGCAAAGGAGAACTTTTTAGGGAGTAAGAAAGCTTCAAAGCCACTCTACATTGAAATTACTTCTCTGCTTTTTTTCCCTTGTTTAACTTTATTCAGTGACTTTTTGTATACAGAGGAGCTTACTTTCTGGGTGGTAACTACGAGACTAGAAGCAGATGCTGGCTATTGGTTCTACCTGGTCTCTTTTAAACCCTTTCCTCTGGGTTAAAAGAGGAGAGGATAGGCCAGGCGCTGACCAAAGAGTCTAGAATCAGCATTTTTATTTTCAACTGAAAGCATGCAGAGTACCTCATTGAGAATCAGATTCCATAGTTGCTAGTGTGTACAAGCATGTGGGTATGTTGGGGGATGGGACAGCTGAGGGTTTTGGCAGGAACCGTATTCTTTGAGATGATGATTAGAATTTCACGAAGGTCTACGTAAATTGAAAATTAAACCTTGCTGTGAGCCTAACTTTGCTCTTGTGGGCACGGTGGCTCACGCCTGTAATCCCAGCACTTTGGGAGGCCAAGGCAGGTCGATCACGGGGTCAGGAGTTCAAGACCAGCCTGGCCAAGTTGGTGAAACCCTATCTCTTCTAAAAAATGCAAAAATTGGCCATGCGCAGTGACTCACACCTGTAATCCCAACACTTTGGGAGGCCGAGGCGGGTGGACCACCTGAGGTGAAGAGTTCGAGACCAGCCTGGCCAATGTGGTGAAACCCCATCTCTGCTAAAAATATAAAAATCAGCCAGGCGTGTGGTGGGCGCCTGTAATCGCAGCTACTCGTGAGGTTGAAGCAGGAGAATTGCTTGAACCCGGGAGAAGGAGGTTGCAGTGAGCCAAGATTGTACCATTGCACTCCAGCCTGGGTGACGAGCAAAACTCCGTCTCAAAAAGAAAAAAAAAGGCCGGGTGTGGTGGCTCACGCCTGTAATCCCAGCACTTTGGGAGGCTGAGGCAGGTGGATCACGAGGTCGGCAGATCGAGACCATCCTGGCTAACACGGTGAAACCCCGTCTCTACTAAAAATACAAAAAATTAGCCAGACGTGATGGCACATGCCTGTAATCTACTCAGGAGGTTGAGGCAGGAGAATCGCTTGAACCCAGGAGGTGGAGTTCACAGTGAGCCGAGATCGTGCCATTGCACTCCAACCTGGGCGACAGAGCGAGACTCTGTCTCAAACAAACAAAAAAAAACGGGCGGCAGAGCAAGACTCCATCTAAAAAATAAAAATAAAAAAAAAGGGACAGGTGCGGTGGCTCATGCTTGTAATCCTAGCATTTTGGGAGGCTGAGGTGGATGGATCACTTGAGGTCAGAAGTTTGAGACCAGCCCGGCCAACATGGTGAAACCCCACCTCCACTAAAAACCCAAAAATTAGCTGGATGTGGTGGGAGGCACCTGTAATCCCAGCTACTCGGGAGGCCGAGGCAGGAGAATCACTTGCAGTGAGCTGAGGTCATGCCACTACACTCCAGCTTGGCAAAAAAAGAAAAAAAAAAGTGATATTTCCCAGAGGAAATATGAATATTTGAGTAAGACAGGGGGCTAGAATAAAAATGGAATATGCACAAGGCCTATGTGAGTATGGAGAAGGAGAGAGGGACATATAAAATTGCTATCCAAAAGGATCTGGTATCACTGAGCAAGAGGCAGGAGTTTACACTCATGTTTAGTTTGACTCAAACTCTGATGCCTTCAGTGTGCTTGATAGAGATGTGAATGTGTGATACACTCTTATGATTGTGTGTGTGTGTTTTTTTTTTTTTTTTTCTCCTCCTAGCAGCATCTGGAATCAAGAGACCTGTGGCACCTGAGGTGAGTTTCATATTGATACAATGGTTACTAAAACTTTAATTCTGGGATAGAAGGAACCTGTTTATGACATTTTTATTTTTTATCTACTTAGGTCTTGGAAGCTAAACAGGATTCTTACATCTCATTGGTAGGCTAGAAATTATGCAACTCAACTTTTATTGTAGTTTATTTTAAATATTAACAATATCTCACATTTATTGAGCATTTTAAATGTACCAAATGCAACGTGTACCAAAAAGTAAATACGGTACCTAAGTGCCCTTTAAGATATTCTTATTTAATCCTGCGAACAACTACAGTGAGGCAAATACTGTTATCTGTTTTACAGATGAAGAAAGTGAGGATTACATAGTTATTAAATGGGATTAGTAAAGCTGGGATTCAAACCCAGGCAGTCTGACACTAAAGCTCACTTTCTTAGTTTTGCTGTTATGGCCTCCTGATTACATACCTTCGATGAATATGAAGAACTTCTTTGAGCTATGCAGAAACTATTAGTTTCCCAAGTTTCTGTTTTTTGTCCAGAATATCATCAGTTTGCTCAACTTTCTTCCCATGGAGTATTTCCTAACCCTCTTCTCACTTCTTGCCTCTCCCCTGGGTTTTGTGAAATGGGCCTCAGAATGCAGGCCCTTTTGACCTGGGACTTGAAGCCTTCTCTCAGAACATCTTCCAGCATCTGTCAGGTGACATACTGAGAGTTTTCTGGTACTAAGGGCCTTGGCTGAAGGAATAGAACTTGAATATCAGGTCTTAAGATTGGGACATCCAGCCAGTCACGGTAGCTCATGCTTGTAATCCTAACACTTTGGGAGGCTGACGTGGGAGGATTGCTTGAGGCCAGGAGATCGAGACAGGCCTTTGCAACATAGTGAGACCCGGGTTCTACAAAAAATAAAACGTTAGCCAGGTGCACACCATAGTCCCAGCTACTTGGGATTGCTTGAGCCCAGGAGGTTGAGGCTGCAGTGAGCCATTATCACACCACTGCCCTCTAGCCTGGGTGACAGAGACAAGACCCTGTCAAAAAAAACCCTGTGACATCCTGTTTCCACTGGTCTCTCAGCCTTCTGGCTTATTAACTTAATGCATATTGATATCATGAAGAGTAATTTCATGTCTGTTGCTCTGGCATCTTGGCTCTTAGGGATAACGTTCTAGCTTTCTAGACTGCTGTACTGGTTTACTCCCTCTCTTCTTTCTTGCCTTTTTTTTTTTTTTTTGAGATGGAGTCTTGCTCTGTTGCCCAGTGTGGAGTACAGTGGCTGGGCTTGATCTTGGCTCACTGTGTCCTTCGCCTCCCAGGTTCAGGCAATTCTCCTGCCTCAGCCTCCTAAGCAGCTGGGATTACAGGTGCACGCCACCATGCTCGCCTAATTTTTGTATTTTTAGTAGAGACAGGGTTTCACCCTGTTGACCAGGCTGGTTTTGAACTCCTGACCTCAGGTGATCCCACCTGCCTTGGCCTCCCAATGTGCTGGGATCACAGGTGTGAGCCACTGCACCTGGCCTCTTTTCTTTTCTTTTTTTTGTTGAGACAGAGTCGAACCCTGTTGCCCAGGCTGGAGTGCAGTGGTATGATCTTGGCTCACTGCAACCTCTGCCTCCTGGATTCAAGTGATTCTCCCACCTCAGCCTCCTGAGTAGCTGGAATTACAGACGCATGCCACCACATCAGGCAAATTTTTTGTATTTTAGTTGGAGATGGAGATTCACCATGTTACCCAGTCTGGTCTCAAACTGCTAGGCTGAAATGATCCTCCCCACTTGGCCTTCTGAGTAGCTGAGATTACAGGTGCATGCCACAGCACCCAGCTATGTTTCTTTCTTTCTTTCTTTCTTTTTTTTTTTTTCCCTGAGAGAGTCTCGCTTTGTCACCCGGGCTGGAATGCAGTGGTGCAATCTCACTGCAACCTCCGCCTCCCAGTTTCAAGCAATTCTCTGTCTCAGCCTCCCGAGTAGCTGGGATTACAGGTGCCCACTACCGTGCCTGGATAATTTTTGTGTTTTTAGTAGAGACAGGGGTTTCACCATCTTGGCCAGGCTGATGTTGAACTCCTGACCTCGTGATCCACCCGCCTCAGCCTCCCAAAGTGCTAGGATTACAGGCGTGAGCCACCGCACCTGGCCATCGCCCACCTATGTTTCTGCTAGTATTTAAAAATACTCACCTTTGGTTGGGTGCAGTGGCTCATACCTGTGCAGAGTCTCAAAAAAATAAAGAATAAAAATATTCACTTTTATTTTCTGTGTCTTCTGAGGACCAAAGGGAAAATATGTGTCCTTTGGAGTTTTCTTCTGTGATATTTTAGCCACTTAATTCATTGGGAACCAACATTATAGCTGTATATTTGTGTGGGATAGATCTTCTGAAGGTTTTGTAAAATGTTTTTAATCTAGAAAGAGTATATTGTTTCAGTTTATTTTGATACATCATTGTGGTAGCCATTTGGTATCTTACATGGGAATTTGTATTACAGTCTTGACTCTTCTTCTAGGTGCCTTATGCCTCTGGCATGCCCATCAAGAAAATAGGCCATCGAAGTGTTGATTCCTCAGGAGAGACAACATACAAAAAGGTGTGTCTGGATGGAACCTTCTCATCTTACTCCAGGAGCTCAGCAGCTTACTCTGGGAACTCAGTCTCCTTGAAATTACTCTCTACATACTGACTGTCCTGTTTCTTGGTATCCTAAGCTTTTGCGCATAATACAGCTTAGACTTTAGAATTTATTTCTCAAAGGGTAAATTGTCTCCTTTGTGTATATGAATGTTTAAATGAGAATTTTTTTGGCTGGGCACGGTGCCCCAGGTCTGTAATCCCAGCACTTTGGGAACCCAAGGCAGACAGATCATTTTAGGCCAGGAGTTCAAGACCAGCCTGGCCAACATGATGAAACTCTGTCTCTACTAAAAATACAAAAATTAGCCAGGTGGCATACGCTTGTGGTCCCAGCTACTCGGGATGTTGAGGCAGGAGAATCGCTTGAACCTGGGAGGTGGAGGTTGCAGTGAGGTCAGATTGTGCCACTGCACTCCAGTCTTGGTGACAGAACAAGACTCCATCTCAAAAAAAAAAAAATTTTTTTTAGTGAACAAATCTGGCTTTGGTTGCTATTTTACTGAGCTGAAGAAACTGGGTTTCCCTGTTAGGTGTAAATATGTAAGAAGGCCATGAAAACCATTCTTATCTTACCATAGGGAGCCATGTCTCTCACAGTCTTTCTGTCTTTTTCTCCATTGCTGGATATATATCAATAGAGGGCCAGGTCCCAGCCCAGCCTGTTTATACAAATATAGGCAATAGGTCAGATTTTTTTTCCTCTTTAATTTTTTTTAGAGCCAGGGTGTCAATCTGTCACCCAGGCTGGATTGCAGTGGCATGATCATAGGCAGGTAGCGGGAGGCTTCTGTAACCTCCGACTCCTTGGCTCAAGTGATCTTCCTGCCTCAACCTCCTGAGTAGCTGGGACTACAGGTGCACACCACCACATGTGGATAATAAAAAATTAGTTTCATGAGATGATCTCACTGTGTCGCACAGGCTAGTGTCAAACTCCTGCCCTCAAGCATTCCTCCTGCCTAAACCTTCCAAAGTGCTGGAGTCACAGGGGTGATTGACCATGTCTTGTCTCCTTTTTTTCCCCACAAAGACAGTCATTTAGCTGGCGAATAGTACCTAGAACATCTGCTTTTTTGAGCTCTGAATATCAAATGGACTGGAAAGGAGCAGTAATAGTGAAAAAGTGGAAAGTGAGCTGGTGAAGGGAAAACAGAAGCATCCTGGATCCTTGAGGGATCCAAATTCTTGAGTTTTGGACTAATTTGCAGATGGTTTAGGCTTCCTGAGGGACAGTGTTCAGTCTCCCATTTAGCATCTGTAGTTTGTCTGATATGGGGTGTGAAGATTTCTTGGAGATATATTTCTGGCCTATGTAAATTTTGTGTTCGTTCTCTCTTTCATTGTCCCAAGTAGCAGAGGTGGACTGACTCATTCTCAGTCAAGGACCTGACAGTCCCCAGAATGGGCTGTGAGGCTCATGCCAATTACTTTTACTGAGCTCTTCATTAAAAATTTTTTTTTTTTTAAGAAATGGGATCTTGGCCGGGCGTGGTGGCTCAAGCCTGTAATCCCAGCATTTTGGGAGGCTGAGACGGGCGGATCAGGAGGTCAGGAGATCAAGACCATCCTGGCTAACACGGTGAAACCCCGTCTCTACTAAAAAATACAAAAAACTAGCTGGGTGAGGTGGCGGGCGCCTGTGGTCCCAGCTACACGGGAGGCTAAGGCAGGAGAATGGCGTAAACCTGGGGAGTTGGAGCTTGCAGTGAGCTGAGATTCGGCCACTGCACTCCTGCCCAGGCAACAGAGCAAGACTCCGTCTCAAAAAAAAAAGAAAGAAAGAAATGGGATCTTGCATTTGGGAGGCCGAGGCAGGTGGATCACCTGAGGTAAGGAGTCCAAGACCAACCTGACCAACATGGCAAAGCCCTGTCTCTAATAAAAATACAATAATTAGCCGGGCACGGTGGCGGGCATCTGTAATCCCAGCTACTCGGCAGGCTGAGACCTGAGAATAGGTTGAACCCGGGAGGCGGAGGTTGCAGTGAGCCAAGGTTGCACCACTGTACTATAGCTTGGGCAACAGAGGGAGACTCTGTCTCAAAAAAAAAATAAATAAATAAGAGAAATGGGATCTTGCTCTGTTGCCCAGACTGGAATGCAGTGGGTGCGTTGATGGCTCACTGCAGCCTTGAACTCCTGGGCTCAAGCCGTCCTCCTACCTTAGCCTCCAGAGTAACTGGGACTATAGGCCTCAGCCACCACATTTGGCTTATTTAGCTTTTTTATTTTACTTTATTTTTTTCTAGGGAGTTTTGCTCTTGCTGCCCAGGGTGGAGTGCAATGGCGTGATCTCCACTCACCGCAACCTCCGCCTTCTGGGTTCAGGTGATTCTCCTGCCTCAGCCTCCCCAGCAACTGGGAGTACAGGCGCCCGCCACCACGCCTGGCTAATTTTTTTTTGTATTTTAGTAGAGACGGGGTTTCACCGTGTTAGCCAGGATGGTCTCGATCTCCTGACCTCGTGATCCGCCCATCTTGGCCTCCCAAAGTGCTGGGATTACAGGCGTGAGCCACCGCGCCTGGCCAGCTCTTTTTATATGTTGAATATTGAAATAAAAAGATGAGTTTCTATTCTAACTGGGGAGGCAGACACTTAAAAACAACAGTAATAATTTATTTTCCTTTGACCTATTTGTACATTAAGAAAACTATTTGTAGGCTGGGCGTGGTGGCTCACGCCTGTAATCCTAGCACTCTGGGAGGCCGATGCAGGCGGATCATGAGGTCAGGAGATCAAGACCATCCTGGCTAAGATGATGAAACCCTGTCTCTACTAAAAATACAAAATATTAGCCGGGTGTGATGGCAGGCGTCTGGTGTCCCAGTTACTCGGGAGGCTGAGGCAGGAGAATGGCGTCAACCTGGGAGGCGGAGCTTGCAGTGAGCCGAGATCACGCCACTGTACTCCAGACTGGGCGACAGAGCAAGACTCCGTCTGAAAAAAAAAACAACAAAAAAACAAACAAAACTAGTTGTAATTTAATGCCCATTGAGGACCAAGTAGAAATATAAGTAATGTCTGGTGGAGGTTGGGGATGAGGCAAATAGAGCAAAGCTGTCTAATCAAAGTTTCTGCGATGATTGAAATGTGCTGTATCTGTGCTATCCAATATGGTAGCTAAAAGCCACACTTGTAAGACTGAGGAAATAAGTTTTAAATTTAAATTAACTTAAATTTAAATAGCCATGTGTACCTGGTTGGTACTGTTATCAGACACAAAGGTCTAGATGATGCGATACTTTCCCACGGGCTTGGAATCCTGGATTGTAAGAGTGGGGCTCTTGCATTTGTGTTTTGACCGTAGTTTGATAATTCTAAATCTGAATACTACTCTCAGAAATAATTTGTCTTTCATGCTTTCTTCTTCAGTTAAGAGCTCTTTTACCACACTGTTGTCCTTTTGTTTGAGACAGTCTTGCCGTGTCACCCAGGCTGGAATATAGTGGTGTGATCTTGGCTCACTGCAGCCTCCACCTCCCAGCTTGAACCAATTCTCCTGTCTCAGCCTTCCGAGTAGCCAGGACTACAGGTGCATACCACCTCACCCAGCTAATTTTTGTGTTTTTAGTAGAGACAGGGTTTTACCATGTTGGCCAGGCTGTTCTTGAACTCTTGGCCTAAAGTGATCTGCCCACCTCCGTCTCCCAAAGTGCTCGTATTAGAGGCGTGAGCCACCGCACCCACCCCACCTTTTTGTCCTTGAGACACTAGTCAGGCTCTTCCTTAGAGGACTAAAGTTTCTGCCACCAGGCAGTCAGATCAGAATATTAGTTAATTTTAGGGCTGGGCATGGTGGCTCATGCCCGTAATCCCAGAGCTTTGGGAGGCCTAGGCAAGTGGATCACCTGAGGTCAGGAGTTTGAGACTAGGCTGACCAACATAGTGAAACCCCATCTCTACTAAAAATATAAAGAATAAGTAAGGCATCATGGTGCATGCCTGTAATCTCAGCTACTTGGGAGGGTGAGGCATGAGAATCGTTTGAACTGGGGAGGCAAAGTTTGCAGTGAGCTGAGATGACGCTGCTGTACCCATTCCAGCTTGGGTGACAGAGCGAGACTCATTCTCAAAAAAAAAAAAAAAAAAACCACAAAAAAACCCAGGAATGTTGGTTAATTTTAGTTACATTCTATATCAGATGAAGGAAATGTTTAGAGGGCTCCAGATACACTCTGGGGGCAGAAACCTTAGGAGTGGGAACTAACAATGTTCTGTCAATACTATGTGTCTTCCAAATACAGATATGGAACTCTTGTTTAGGTGGGCCAACAGGAGCACCTTGCCTAGCTGAGGCTGGCTCAGAGAGTCCAGCTTTGCTACTCTGTATCCTCACTGTCCTTCCAATCTTTACTAAGCTTAATTGCAGAGTACAGCATAGGGATGGGGAGACTGGATTGTCCCAGTTTTATCTAAACTATTGCTCAGACTAAAGGACATTTGTTTTAAAGTGTTTCTTCTAGCTTCTCCCTTCTGAATTTTTATTGTTATGGTCCTACTTATACTAGGAATTTTCTTCTAATTTCTCTTGTTTCTCAGACAACCTCATCAGCCTTGAAAGGTGCCATCCAGTTGGGCATTACCCACACTGTGGGGAGCCTGAGTACCAAACCAGAGCGTGATGTCCTCATGCAAGATTTCTACGTGGTGGAGAGTATCTTCTTCCCCAGGTAGAGTTTAATGTTCAGGAGCATGTCCTGGAAATGTGGCCTTTTCAAATCAGCCCAGGGCAGTTTTAGGGGTTCAGGTCTGACAGTTTAGGCATGTGTCCAATTCTTAACCTGGTTATAATCAGGGTGTTGTGGGACTAGAGAGTTCGGAGAGCAGATGCTATCCTCTAGATGCTTCCATTAGCCTCTGTCCTATGGATTGACCTGTAAAAAACAATCTCATGCATTGGATAGGAGGCAGTATGATTCCTTCTTATTCTTATGTCTTGCTGTCCATGCTGTGCCATTGTCTCACTAAGTAACTCATCTAAGGGCCCTGATTCTCTTAGGAAGAATGTATTCCCCCACTCCCCCGACCATGAGGTGACTCTTGAGTGTCTTTGCAAGGTAGATTTTCTGGATGATAGGGACTGGCAAGTTATGGCTACCTCTGTTTAACCCCACAGTGAAGGGAGCAACCTGACCCCTGCTCATCACTACAATGACTTTCGTTTCAAGACCTATGCACCTGTTGCCTTCCGCTACTTCCGGGAGCTATTTGGTATCCGGCCTGATGATTACTTGGTAAGCATCTGGATATCAGGACCCTGTGACTCCAGTATCAGAGGGATATTCCCAAAGGAAGGCCCCTTTTCTCCACAGTCTCGCTCTGGTTTTTATTTAGAAAAGAATTGCGTCTGTAGGTGATTTTTATGTTGGACAAGGCCCTGATGTGTCTAAATCTCTTAGTTCTTCTCTGTTTGCCCCAGTATTCCCTCTGCAGTGAGCCGCTGATTGAACTCTGCAGCTCTGGAGCTAGTGGTTCCCTTTTCTATGTGTCCAGTGATGATGAGTTCATTATTAAGACAGTCCAACATAAAGAGGCGGAGTTTCTGCAGAAGCTGCTTCCAGGATACTACATGGTAAGGCAGAGAGAATCACTGTCCACCTGTGCTGCCCACTTCTGGGCAAGACTAGGGAGGTTGTCTTCAGCAGGGTAAAACTGTCAGCACTTCTATCTTAAGAACGTAGTACAGGCCGGGTGCAATGGCTCACGCCTGTAATCCCAGCACTTTGGGAGGCCGAGGCAGGCGGATCATGAGGTCAGGAGATCAAGATCATCCTGGCTAACATGGTGAAACCTCGTGTCTACTAAAAATACAAAAAATTAGCCAGGCGTGGTGGCAGGGGCCTGTAGTCCCAGCTACTTGAGAGGCTGAGGCAGGAGAATGGCGT
>NW_012101354.1:1300722-1301524 GCF_000951045.1 Mandrillus leucophaeus | reverse complement strand
CAAAAAAAAAAAAAAGGGTGGGGGCATAAAATAAAATAAATAAATAAATAAAATCTAGCCAGAGGGGGTTAACATACTTTTCTCCAGGGAAAAAAGTAGGAAGAGGCAAAGGATAATCCTGTGTTTAGCCTTATAGGTTCACTGTAAGGCTAAATTAAATAATTACATCATGAAAGCTGTCAAGCCAGGCATGGTGGTTCATACGAATAGTCCCAGCACTTTGGAAGGCTGAGATAGGCAGGTCCCTTGAGTCTAGAAATTAGAGACCAGCTGGGCAGCATGGTGAAACCCTGTCTCTACGGCAAATAAAAAATTAGCCAGGTGTAGTGGTGTGTGCCTGTGGTCCCAGCTACTTGGGAGGCTGAGATAGGTGGATCCTTTGAGCCTGGGAGGTTGCAGCTACAGTGAGCCGAGATCACATCACCGTACTGTAGCCTGGGTAACAGATTGAGACCCTTTCTCAAAAAAAACAAAAAAAATTGTGAGATCCTGCAAAATATTTTTATTTCTCCCAAGGCTCAGATCATGTTTTTTCCTTCCGTTAGGTTCTGCAGAGCTTCAAGATAATGGATTATAGCCTCTTGATGTCAATCCATAATATAGATCATGCACAACGAGAG
Source organism: Mandrillus leucophaeus (assembly GCF_000951045.1). Lineage (NCBI taxonomy): Eukaryota > Metazoa > Chordata > Mammalia > Primates > Cercopithecidae > Mandrillus > Mandrillus leucophaeus. Next base: position 1,300,904 of record NW_012101354.1, on the reverse strand, counting down.
CCCTTAAGCAGCGAAACACAGTACTCAGTTGACACTCGAAGACCAGCCCCCCAAAAGGCTCTGTATTCCACAGCCATGGAATCCATCCAGGGAGAGGCTCGACGGGGTGGCACCATGGAGACTGATGACCAGTGAGTGGGCTCAGGGCCACTAGGGAGGAGAACATAGGCCCACAGCACTTT
>NW_012101354.1:1295226-1298327 GCF_000951045.1 Mandrillus leucophaeus | reverse complement strand
CAGGAGAATGGCGTGAACCCAGGAGGCGGAGGTTGCAGTGAGCCAAGATTGTGCCACTGCACTCCAGCCTGGGTGACAGAGCAAGACTCTGTCTCCAAAAAAAAAAGTGTAGTTCAGTTTTGTGCTTTTCACCCTATTTCTTTTGCCTCTCTATGGTAAAAGAGGTTTTGTTTATCTGTTCTATTTTAAGTGTTGCCAATCTCCTGGGCTCAAGTGATCCTCCCACCTCAGCCTCCCACGTAGTTGGGACTAAAGACACGCACCACCACGCTTGGCTAATTTTTGTAAACTTATTTTATTTTTTCGTGACAGAGTCTCGCTCTGTCATCTAGGCTGAAGTACAGTGGCGCAATCTTGGCTCGCTGCAACCTCCGCCTCCTAGGTTCAAACAATTCTCCTGCCTCAGCCTCCTAAGTAGCTGGGATTACAGGCGTGCGCCACCACAGCAAGCTCATTTTTTATTTTTTAGTAGAGACAGGGTTTCACCATGTTGGTCAGGCTGGTCTCGAACTCCTGACCTCGTGATCCGCCTGCCTCAGCCTCCCGAAGTGCTGGGATTACAGGCATGAGCCACTGTGGCCGGCCTAATTTTTATACATTTTTAGTAGGATGAGGTCTTGCTATGTTGCCGACGCTGGTCTCAAATTCCTGAGCTCAAGTGATCCTCCTCTTGGCCTCCCAAAGTACTGGGATTATAGGCATGAGCTATTGCACCTGGCTGTTTTCGTCTTCTATTCTTAGTTCAGCTTCTAGTTTTGGGAATGAAGTAGGTTATTTCCCTTGATAATACTCTCTGCAGCCTTACTGTGACTGATTGCTATTGGAGGTTCTGGAGATGTTAGGTAATCCTTACCTGCCTTACTACCCTCAAGCATATACTATACCCAGGGCAGAGGGTGTCGTCTTCTCTTAAATCTTTCTGAAGAAATATATCCATCTTACATTGGTATCCTGACTGATTTCTGTATTGGAGAGTCTGTGGCACAACTTGATGGTGAACTTATCATTGAAATAGATGTATAGGGAAATTTAAAGCATATATGATGTAGGTTTATGGGCAGACAGATTGTGTCTGAATCTCATATAGGAGATAAAGGGAGGATGGGTGGTAACTTTTGCCCTCAAGTTTCACTGAAAATCAGCTAAGTTGTTCTCCTACTTCTGTTTACTTTTGTGTTCTCAGAACCTCAACCAGAACCCTCGGACTTTGCTGCCTAAATTCTATGGACTGTACTGTGTGCAGGCAGGTGGCAAGAACATTCGAATTGTGGTGATGAACAATCTTTTACCAAGATCGGTAAAAATGCATATCAAATATGACCTCAAAGGCTCAACCTACAAACGGCGGGCTTCCCAGAAAGAGCGAGAGAAGCCTCTTCCCACATTTAAAGACCTAGACTTCTTACAAGACATCCCTGATGGTCTTTTTTTGGATGCTGACATGTACAACGCTCTCTGTAAGACCCTGCAGCGTGACTGTTTGGTGAGTTTGTTATTTAGACACCAAAAAATCTGAGTTACTAAAACAGCTTGATTGTTCTTAGGCATTGAGTTTGTGGGAGATGGGACTCTGTTCCTTAGCACTGTATGTCCTGGGCTGTATTTAAAATAACTTTTAATTAGTTCATTGCTATTCCTTTACAGTTTTGCTTTCTCCCCATTTATCCTCCCACAGTGGGATTTATTTCCTTCTCTAGCTAGCCTGGGCCTCATAGTCAAATGTTCTGCTTATTTTCACACCAGCATCATCCTTCCTCAGATTTTGGTCCTGGCTGCCAAATCCAAATTTATATTTTGGAAGCTGAGTGCTGCTGAAGAATATTATAGAAGCATATATACTGGCATCTCTACAGATTTATGATGTCCAACCCCACTTGGGCTTTCAATATCGTTCTTCAGTCCATTTGCTGTTGCTCTCAATAGGGATTTCACATGTTTGGCACTTAACCATTTTCTGACTCTCATCTCCCCTAGCTTTGTTTCTTAACAAGCTACCTTAACTTTTTATCCTATTTCATCCTCTCATGCTGCCCCTGTCATTAATAGATAAATGTATCTACGTTTTACTTTATTTTTTATTTTTTGAGACAAGTTTCACTCTTGTCGCCCAAGTTGGAGTGCAGTGGCACGATCTCGGCTCACTGCAATTTCCGTCTCCCAGGTTCAAGCGATTCTTCTGCCTCAGCCTCCCAAGTAGCTGGGATTACAGGCGCCCATCACCATGCCTGGCTAGTTTTTGTATTTTTCGTAGAGACAGGGTTTCACCATGTTGGCCCGCTGGTTTTGAACTCCTGACCTCAAGTGATCTGCCTGTCTTGGCCTCCCAAAGTGCTAGGATTACAGGTGTGAGCCAGCGCACCCGGCCTAGATATCACTCTTGACCTCTGTACTCTTCTATCATGTGAACACTTCCCAGTGTTGCACATACTAAACTGTATTGTGTTTATTTTACATTTGTATCCCTTTCTAAATGTATAATGTCCTTGAGGACAGAAACTCTCTCTTTAATATCTTTATATCTCTGTAAGGAGGCACAGTGCCTACATGGTGGGGATTCAGTAAATGTTTAACTCAATTGAAGCTAGTCATATAAGGTCCTACCACAGATCTGTTCTGTCACAAAGTGTACTTTACCACAACCTCATTGTGGAATCTTCACAGCACAAATACGTATTCCTTGTTCTCTTGAGAAGGTAGTGTTCTCTTCATGGAGACATACATGGAAAGAACAAAGACAATCTTGTGGGCTAGGCAGTGGGACTTGGAAAAATTATGTTTACTCAAATGAGAGAAAGCTAAGGGTATGTAAATAAAGACTAACCAGGCTGGGCGCGGTGGCTGACGCCTGTAATCCCAGCACTTTGGGAGGCTGAGGCAGGCAGATCACCATGTCAGGCGTTCGAGACCAGCCTGGCCAACATAGTGAAACCCCAACTCTACTAAAAATACAAAAATTAGCTGGATGGGGTGGCACTGTAATCCCAGCTACTTGGGAGGCTGAGGCAGGAGAATCGCTTGAACCAGGAGTTGGAGGTTGCAGTGAGCCGAGATCGCAACACTGTACTCCAGCCTGGCTACAGAGCAAGACTCAGTCTCCAAAA
>NW_012101354.1:1289804-1294456 GCF_000951045.1 Mandrillus leucophaeus | reverse complement strand
TCTTTTTCTTTTTTTTAGTTTCACTCTTGTTCAGGCTGTTGTGCAATGGCACGATCTCGGCCTACTGCTACCTCCACCTCCTGGGTTCAAGCGATTCTCCTGCTTCAGCCTCCTGAGTAGCTGTGATTATAGGCGCCCACCACCACACCCAGCTAATTTTTTGTATTTTAAGTAGAGACGGGGTTTCATCATGTTGGCCAAGCTAGTCTATGAACTCCTGACCTCAGGTGATCCACCCACCTTGGCCTCTCAAAGTGCTGGGATTACAGGCGTGAGCCACCGTGCCCTGCCACAGCACTTTTTCTTTAGGAAGGGACCCAGCTTCTGGAAAGGAGTAGCCTTGACTCAGCAGTTGGATCAGTGACATTAATGTTTACAGAAGTATAGAATGAGTTTGAATGAGCTTTCTTAATATAAAAGGAAAAGAAGATTAATTTCAGGTTTATAATGTATGTGGGAAGGAGAGCTATTCAAGAATTAAAGACTTAAAAATTATAGTCTTAGATGCGTGTCTGCAAATTATATTAGAACTTTATTATCATTTTTTAATCTTCTCTTTTTGTTAGTAATATATTAGAACTTAATAAAAAATAATTAATGGGCTGGGCACAGTGGCTCATGCCAGTAATCCCAGCACTTTGGGAAGCTGAGGCAGGTGGATCACTTGAGTCCAGGAGTTTGAGATCAGCCTGACCATCATGATGAGACCTCATCACTACAAAAAATCAAAAATTACCCAAGTGTGGTGGTGAACACCTGTGGTCCCACCTACTCAAGAGGCTGATGAGGCAGAAGAATTGCTTGAGCACATGCCACTGCACTCCAGCCTGGGCAGAGAGAATGAGACCCACCCTGTCTCAAAAAAAAAAAAAAAATTATTATAGACTTCTTTGTGGAAGGCATCCTTCTTCATCATGGATCTATCTAGTAAGTGTAATTACTGAAAGACCACAAATATTAGATTGTTTATTTTTTTAAGATATCCTGTAACATGACTCTCAAGAAGAGTGTCTTAGTGGGCATAAATTAAGATAGCAAAAGTACTGAAGTTGAATTAATTAGGAGAGCATTCCCAAAATTGCTGAGTAGTGGAATTTTAGATTCTCTTTGGTGGAATCAGAGTGGAAGAGGTAGGCAAGGAGATTTGGAGAAAACTAGATTATAATACATACTCTAGAGAGTTCCTGGGGTTAGAGAAAGGATCTCATTTTCTCCTGTTTTTTAAATATATTTTTTTCTCTTTTTGTTTTCTTGATCACTTACTGTCTGATCTCCTGGTTTATGGAAGATGAGGCAGTTATGTTTAGGTTTCACTTCCCTGTCCTGATCTGACTAAACTAGCCAACAGATTTTCTCACCCTTTCCTTTTTGCCTTTTCCAGTATGGGTGGCATCCCTGCCCGGAATAGTAAAGGGGAAAGGCTTCTGCTTTATATTGGCATCATTGACATTCTGCAGTCTTACAGGTGAGGAGCATATGGATCCCAAATTAAGAGAGGGTGGATACAGATAACCACTCATGTTTCTCTTTTAGATGGGTTTGTTGCCAAGTTCTTCCGGAAGCAAGAATAGTGAGTTGCAGTCTGGCTACTTACTTCATTAGTTTTCAGATGGTTTATTTCCTTGATTTTGCCTCTTTCCCCGGCCTTTACAACCCTCCCTTCCCCATCTCCCCAGACATAATGTATACCTTCTGTGGAAAGCTGAGTCAGTCTTGGAAGCACCAGGGTGGAATATGCCATCTGTCTGGCTCTTTGCAAAAACCTATGAGATGAGTCATGCTCCACATTGGGCTACAGCTAGAAACGTTGCCCTTTTCCATGGAGGAAAAACAGGAGGGTCACTGTGTTCTGTAAAAAGTATCAGCCTGTGGAACTAAGAGGCAATGAAGTGATCATCAGGGAGGAGCTGGAAATGTTAGACCCCGGTTTTGTTCCTGTAAGGTTTTAAGTACTAATGAGGACTGGACAGTACTTGGTTTGTTGGTTCAGTATTATCATCCAGTTTTAACTACCCTTTCCAGTCTTGCCCATCTGTTCCTTCAGCTCTCCTTTTATAATAAATATTCATGTTCCTGATTTGCCAGGGACATAAATTACCCTTTTCCCATGGGGGAATAATTGACTTACCTAGAAACAACATTGGTCTCCATGATGAACCAGCACTGCTGTGTCTGTTCTTGGGAAAACCAGTGTACCAGTAGATGTGCTTTCTCAGCTTCTGTCTTTTGAAGGTTTTCTATTAGCCCTTTAACCCCCTAAAATACAAAGTTATTAAGATCATTTATTGAAAAATGACATGAGGAGGTGATGTACATTTTTCTTGCAGGTTTGTTAAGAAGTTGGAGCACTCTTGGAAAGCCCTGGTACATGACGGGGTAAGTAGCAATACTAGAGGCTCTCTTACCCACTTCTGCCTCCATCACTTCTGATTGGCCTCCTCAGTTTCTTGCAATTTTTTTCTTTTTTCTTTTTTTTTTTTTTTGAGACAGGGTCTTACTCTGTCACCCAGGCTGGAGTGCAGTGGCATGATCTCGCTTACTGCAACCTCCGTCTCCCAGTTTCAAGTGATTCTCCTGTCTCAGCCTCCCGAGTAGCTGGGACTACAGGCACACGCCACCATGCCCAGCTAATTTTTGTACTTTTAGTAGAGACGGGGTTCCACCATGTTGGCCATGGCAGGTCTCAAACTCTTGATCTCAAAGTGATCTGCCCACCTTGGCCTCCCAAAGTGCTGGGTTGAGATGGAGTCTTGCTCTGTCACTCAGGCTGGAGTGCAGTAGCATGATTTCAGCTCACTTCAACCTCCACCTCCCAGGTTCAAGCGATTCTCATGCCTCAGCCTCCCATGTAGCTGGGATTACAGGTACCCGCTACCATGCCTGACTAATTTTTGTATTTTTAGTAGAGATGAGGTTTTGCCATGTTGAACAGGCTGGTCTCGAACTCCTGACCTCAGGTGATCTGCCCACCTCGACCTCCCAAAGTGCTAGGATTACAGGCGTGAGCCACCATGCCCGGCCTTTTCCATTTATTTCATTTGTGGGTTTTACCCTTCTGCTAGGGGCTCAGTCTGGGGGAAGATAGCCCTTGGACTAAAGGTCCTCTTGCTGGGCCTCCCTCTAACTCTATAGCATTTCTTCTGCTCTGCAGGACACTGTCTCAGTGCATCGCCCAGGCTTCTACGCTGAACGGTTCCAGCGCTTCATGTGCAACACAGTATTTAAGAAGATTCCCTGTAAGTGGTTTCTACCAAGTGACTGCCTACTCTGACCAGTGGCTCCCTTACCCCAAGAGAACAGAGGGCAGGACACCTCTGGTAGGGAGCTGCCAACACCAGAGGCCTCTCCTCCCACCTACATCCCATGAGAGCCATTTCTTATCCTTTGTGTTAGTTAGTCTGTCACAGTCGTTTCCAAGTTGCTGTTTCCCCCTTGGCTCTTCCTGCATATGTCAATGAGGTGAGGGCCATTTCTGGGGAACTGGGATTTGCAAAAAAAAAAAGTGTAGTTGTGGATGTAGGATCCATGCCACAGAGATAGGCAGAGCCAGACTTTTATGTACAGAGATACGCAATGAGGTTACCAGTGTTCTGTTTTATCTTCTAGACTATCTCAAGTGGTTAGAGAAGCATTTACTGATTTCTGCTTAGCACATGTTTTTAGTCTCTTTCCTCAACTTTCTTGTTTAGAAAGTGCCAATATTCTTTTTTTGCAAATCTTCCATGCTGCTGCCACAGCAAATTCTAACTTCTCTTTCCCTTCTTCTCCTATTAGGCATCATTAGTCACATGGCAAGGGAGAGGGGACCTAGGCATGCCAGATAGTCTTAAGGGATATGGAAAACCCAGGCTGGGTGCAGTGTCTCACACCTATAATCCCAGCACTTTGGGAGACCAAGGCAGGAGGATCAGTTAAGCCCGGGAGTTTGGAACCAGCCTGGGCAACATGATGAGACCTCATCTCTACAAAAAATTTTAAAAAGATAAGGAAAAAAATCATTTCAATCTTTACAAAATGATAAATATACAAGGGTCAATTATTTAGTGCTGGGCACATATGTGCTAAGAAGATGTAGAGTGAAAGAGTTACCTTTCTTGACCGGGCACGGTGGCTCATGCCTGTAATCCCAGCACTTTGGGAGGCCAAAGCAGGTGAATCACCTGAGGTCAGGAATTCGAGAAGTCTGACCAACATGTTGAAACCCCGTCTCTACTAAAAATACAAAAATTAGCCGGGTGGTGGTGCGCACCTATAATCTCAGCTACTCAGGAAGCTGAGGCAGGAGAATCACTTAAACCCGGGAGGAAGAGGTTGCAGTGAGCTGAAATAGGGCCATTGCCTGGGTGACAGGAGAGAAACTTCATCTCAAAAAAAGTTCTTAGGTTTTACTATAGGATACTATTAAAGAAAAAAGGGGGCCAGGTGCAGTGGCTTACGCCTGTAATCCCAGCACTTTGGGAGGCCGAGGCGGGCGGATCATGAGGTTAGGAGATCGAGACCATCCTGGTAACATGGTGAAACCCCTCTCTACTAAAAATACAAAAAAAAATTAGCCTGGCATGGTGGTGGGCGCCTGTAGTCCCAGCTACTTGGGAGGCTGAGGCAGGAGAATGGCGTGAACCCGGGAGGCGGAGCTTGCAGTGAGCCGAGAT
>NW_012101354.1:1277235-1289754 GCF_000951045.1 Mandrillus leucophaeus | reverse complement strand
GGGAGGCTGAGGTAGGAGAATGGCGTGAACCCGGGAGGCGGAGCTTGCAGTGAGCCGAGATCGCGCCACTGCACTCCAGCCTGGGCGACAGAGTGAGACTCCATCTCAAAAAGAAAAAGGAAAAGAAAAAGTGGGCGGGGGAAGTGGCACACACCTGTAATCCCAGCACTTTGGGAGGCAGAGGTGGGTAGACCACCTGAGGTCAGGAGTTCGAGACCAGCCTGACCAATATGGTGAAACCCCGTCTCTACTAAAAATACAAAATTAGCTAGGCATAGTGGCGCATGCCTGTAATCCTAGCTACCCAGGGGGCTGAGGCATGAGAATCACTTGAACCCTGGAGGCGGAGGTTGCAGTGAGCCAAGATCGCGCTATTGCACTCCAGCATAGGCAAACGAGCAAAACTCCATCTCAAAAAAAAGGAATAATGCATTAGGGTACGTTTCATCTGATGGAAGTAGAGCAGCTGTCAAGGCTCCATGTTGGAGGGGTAGGTGTGGATATGTTTCCTTTCTTCTAGGTTTTATGCCTCTTGGAAAGTGAAGTGAGCTAACACCTTGTTCTCTGAATAGTAGTTCATAGAGCCCATCTTTGTTGACATTAGCTTTTTCACTTTTCAGACCAACTTTGGGTGTGTGTTGGGGATACTAGCAATTACTTGTATGGATGTCTTGGTAATGGTTGCTAAGGTGGTTGCTAAGTAGGCTCTCTCTTTCCCTTTTGAAGTGAAGCCTTCTCCCTCCAAAAAGTTTCGGTCTGGCTCATCTTTCTCTCGGCGAGTAGGCTCCAGTGGCAACTCCTGCATTACTTACCAACCATCGGTCTCTGGGGAACACAAGGCACAAGTGACAACAAAGGCGGAAGTGGAGCCAGGTCAGCACTATGGCTGGGGTCTCCACGTGATTGGGTGCTCCTTCCCTTCCTTCTGAGCCTTTACCTTGTCCGGCTAGGACCTCTGCTCCCGTTTCTATCCAGGAAGCCAAGCTGCTACATATTTTTCCTTGTATTTACCGTACCCCATCTTCTCTTTCTTTTTTCTAGGCGTTCACCTTGGTCGTCCTGATGTTTTACCTCAGACTCCACCTTTGGAGGAAATCAGTGAGGGCTCACCTATTCCTGACCCCAGTTTCTCACCTATAGTTGGAGAGACTTTGCAAATGCTAACTACAAGGTTTGTTTATTGGCCCCTTTCTCCATATAATCTTATCTCTCTTTTCAAGTCCTTGGAAACCTCTATAATATGATTGCATCGTAATAAATTACCCCAAGGGTTAGTGGCTTAAAATAACAAACATATATCATACTTTCTGTGGGTCAGGAATCCAGGCCCAGCTTAGCTGGGTCCTCTGGCTCAAGATCTCTCATGAGGTGGCATTTAAGCTGTTGGCCAGGGCTAGGGTCTCATCTGAAGGCTCAAATAGGAGAATCTGCTTCTAAGCTTATTTATGTGGTTATGGGTAGGATTTCGTTCCTTGTGGGTTGCTGAACTGAAGGCCTTAGTTCCTTGCTGGCTGTTGTCTGGGGGCTTCCCTCAGTTCTTTGCTACATGGACTTCTCCATAGGACAGCTCAGAACATGGCACCTGGCCTATCTGACAGTGAACAAGAGAGTATGTGCCTATGCAGAAACCATAGCCTCTTATAAGTTAACCTCAGAATTGACATTCTACTACTTGTGCTATATTCTGTTCACTAAATGCAGCCCACACTCAAGAGGTAGGGATTACCCAGAGGTGTGAATACCAGGAGGCGCAGGGATCATCTGCCCTCTGGTCTCCAGTAATTTACATACCTCCATGTCCAAAATAAACTGACCCCTTCCAGGATCTCCAGAAGTTTCATCCCATTGTAGCATTAGCTCAAAGTCCAGAGTTTTATTACTTAAATTAGGTCCAGGTTTGGATGAGCCCCCCAGGTATAGTTCCTTAAGCAGAGCTCCTCACGTACAGTTCTTCTCAATCTGTGAACTTGTGGAACTAAAGAGACAGTTATTCTTCCCCTGTGTACCTAGCATACAGTGGTGAGACAGGCATTAGATAACCAATATACACATTTCTGTACATAAAAGAGGAGAATGGGAGGCACAAAAAGGAGTCATTGATTTTATTAGCTGTTCCAAAATCCAGGAAATGTTGGAGTTTCTTTTATTAGGCCTCAAAGCAGAATAATTCTCCATGGTTCTTGGCTCTACCCTCTAGACTCTTGGTTTTGTCTTTTGAGTCTTCCTTTTTCATCAAAGCTAGAGTGTATTTTTACCTGAGTTCTTTTCTCAGCCTGCTTCTTTCCAGTAGAATTTTGGGGGAACTAGTGGTCTCTTTATTTTGTACTGTTTGTCTTTTTTGATCCAAGGTGGCAGTGTTTCTACTGATACAGAAGATTTTGTGGGCCTCCTGTGATTCTCTTTTTTTTTTTTTTGAGACAGAGTCTCGCTCTGTTGCCCAGGCTACAGTGCAGTGGCACGATCTCAGCTTACTGCAAGCTCCGCCTCCCGGGTTCGCGCCATTATCCTGCCTCAGCCTCCCAAGTAGCTGGGACTACAGGCGCCCGCCACCTCGCCCGGCTAGTTTTTTGTACTTTTTAGTAGAAACGGGGTTTCACCATGTTAGCCAGGATGGTCTCGATCTCCTGACCTTGTGATCCGCCTGTCTCGGCCTCCCAAAGTGCTGGGATTACAGGCTTGAGCCACCGTGCCCGGCCGAGCCTCCTGTGATTCTCTTTGGGATTTACTCCATTAGACAAAAGCCACACTCATAAATATCTTCTTCATGAGACCTAAGCTTACAGACCCTGCTTTTCGGTTGAAAGGATCTGTGAGACATAATCTTTTGAACAGCCTTTTGTATGACTGAATAGCGCAATCAGCCCTCCATATCCACAGGTTCCACATCCCAGATTCAACCAACTGTGGACTGAAAATACTTGAGAGCCTGGTATGGTGACTCGTGCCTATAATCCCACCATTTGGGAGGCTGAGGTGGGAGGATTGCTTGAGGCAGTTTGAGACCAACCTGGTCAATAAAATGAGACCCCCGTCCCTTAAAAAAAAAAGAAAAAAAAAGAAAAGAAAAAATATTAAAAAAAAAAAATTCTGAAAATGTTATGTTGTTGCTGACATGTACTGTACAATTAGGCCTACAATGGTTGTGTCTGTACTTAACATGTACAGAATTTTCTTGTCATTATTCCCTGAACAATGCAGTATAACAGCTATTTACATAGTATTTCCATTGCATTAGTTATTATAAATAATCTAGGAATGATTTAAAGTATATGGAGGGCCAGGCGTGATGGCTCACACCTGTAATCCCAACACTTGTGGGAGATAGAGGCGGCCAGATTACTTGAGCCTAGAAGTTTAAGATCAGCCTGAGCAACATGGTGAAATCCCGTCTCTACCAAAAATATAAAAAAATTAGGTAGGCGTGGTGGTATGTGCCTGTAGTCCCAGTTACTCAGGAGGCTGAGGCAGGAGGATCGCTTGAACCCAGGAGGCAGAGGTTGCAGTGAGCTGAAATCGTGCCGCTGGACTCCAGCCTGGGTGACAGAGCGAGACCCTTTCTCAAAAAAATAAATAAATAAAAATAAAGTATATGAAGGATGTGCATAAGTTATATGCAAATACTATACCATTCTATGTAAGGGACTTGTGCTTGTGGATTTTGATATTCAAGGAGAGGTTCTGGAACCAGTTCCCCACAGATACTGAGGGCTGACTATACTCTGAACCAATACCTTTTGTTTTTCTGAGGTCTTATTGAAATGTTTCACAGTCACGTTTGGCTTCATCTTTAGACCACATTTTCTTGGCAGTGCCCTGGAGCTTATCCTTGCTCAAAAGCCTTTTTTTTTTTTGGGGGGGGGGTAGACATGATGTCTCAGTGTGTTAACCAGGCTAGTCTTAAACAGTCCTCCTCCCTCTGCCTCCTAAAGTGAGCCACAGTATGTGGCCTATCATTTCTTAATTTTAGCATCGTTTGCTCTCTGGAGAGGCTTAGAATTTTCAAAACCTATCAAGTTCTGGTATTTTTGTTTAATAGTCCTTCCCATAATTTCTTTCTGTTCTCTTACATTGTACTATAAGCATCAAGAGAAAACCAGGTGGCACCTTCAGGACTTTGCTTGGAAATCTCCTTAGCTAGATTGTCCAATTCTTTAGGCACATATTCTACTTTTCACATAATCACAAATCACATTGTTGCTAAACTTTATGCTGCTACCTTACTAGGATCTCCTTTCCTTCAATTTCCAATAAAATTTTTCTCAGTTTAAGCCCTCACTGGTAACCCCATTTAAGTCCAAAATTCTATAAACAGCATATTCAGGACACTAACTGTTCACTAAAATGCTCCTCCAAGCCACCCCCAATGTTTTGTTTTGTTTTGTTTTGTTTTGTTTTTGTTTTTTGAGATGGAGTCTCACTCTGTTGCCCGGGCTGGAGTTCAGTGGCACGATCTTGGCTCACTGCAATCTCCGCTGACAGGGTCTCCCTCTGTCCCCCAGGCTAGAATGTAGTGGCACTATCTTGGTTTATTGCAACTTCCACCTCCCAGATTCAAGTGATTCTCCTACCTCAGCCTCCCGAGTACCTGGGATTATAAGCATGCACCATCATGCCTGGCTAATTTTTGTATTTTTGATAGAGACGGGGTTTTGCCATGTTCCTCAGGCTGGTCTTGAGCTCATGGCCTCAGGTGATCTGCCTGCCTCAGGCTCCCAAAGTGCTGGGATTGCAGGCATGAGCCACCGCACTGGGCCACCACCCCCAAATTTTAGATTTTTGTTAAAGCAGCACCTCAATTCCAGGTGCAAAAATCTGTATTATCTATTATTGTGTAACAAATTACCCCAGACTTAGCTGTCAAAAACAAACATTTGTTATCTCAGTCCAAGTGTGGTGGCTCACACCTGTAATCCTAGCACTTTGGGAGGCCAAGGAGGGCGGATCACCTGAGGCCAGGAGTTCGAGACCAGCCTGGCCAACGTGGTGAAACCCTGTCTCTACTAAAAATGTAAAAATTAGCCAGGCGTGGTGATGCGTGCCTATAATCCCAGATACTCAGGAGGCTGAGGTGAGAGAATTGCTTGAACCCGGGAGGCAGAGGTTGCAGTGAGCCATAATCGTGCCACTGTACTTCAGCCTGGGCAACAGTGACATCCGTCTCAAAAAAAAAGAAAACAAAAATTTGTTATCCCAGTTTCTGTACCTTAGCTGGATGTCTTTGGCTCGGGTTCTCTCTGGAGATTACAGTCAAGCTATTAGTCCAGAAGCTTATCTGAGGGAAGATCAGGTTCTCAGCTCACTTACATGGTTGTTGGCAGTATTCGGTTCCTTTGTCACATCGCCCTCTCCATAGCCAGCTCTTAGCATAGGAGCTGAATTTCCTTAGAGCAGGCAAGCAGGGGTTAGAGCATGAGTCCAAGAAGAAGCTATGATATTTTTATAATCTCATCTCCGAATTGACATTCCATCTCCTGTGCCGCATTCTGTCCAGAAGAGAATCACTAAGTGCAGCCTACACTTGAGAGGGGAGAGAATTACACAATGGCATGGATCTCAGGAGGCAGGGATTACTGGGGGGAATCTTAGAGAGTACCTACCACATCTGGAGATTGAAACAGAAGAGGGCAGAGTACTGGGAAATGTTTTATAGTATTCAAGAAGCCAAATATAGTTAATTAAAACAGTGTGCTTTGCCGGGAGCTGTGGCTCACGCCTTTAATCCCAGCACTTTGGGAGGCCGAGGCGGGCGGATCACAAGGTCAGGGGATCGAGACCATCTTGGCTAACATGGTGAAACCCCGACTCTATTAAAAATACAAAAAAAAATTAGCTGGGTGTGGTGGTGGATGCCTGTAGTCCCAGCTACTCAGGAGGCTGAGGCAGGAGAATGGCGTGAACCCTGGCGGAGCTTGCAGTGAGCAGAGATCGTGCCACTGCACTCCAGCCTGGGTGACAAAGCGAGACTCTGTCTCAAAAAAAAATAAAACAGTATGCTTCAAAATCTAGTAGCTTCTTAGCCTCTTCTTTCCAAATTCTAAATTGATTCTGAAGTGAAAATTAGAGAAGCAGTATGAGATTTAAGAGGGGAGTCCTTTGTTGTTGTCTTCTAATTCTTTTTCTCTCTGCTTCTGTTTTTTTTTTCGCCTGTTAGTACAACCTTGGAAAAGCTTGAAGTTGCAGAGTCAGAGTTCACCCATGTGAGTGTCTGGGATGTGTGGGAGGTGAACGTTTTGCAGGGTATAAAGAGGATCACTCATGGCCTGGAGCAGGAAGTTAATTGGCAAGATTAGAGGACCTGGGTACCTCCTAAATCTTGTTTTTTATTTTTTATTTTGTTTTTATTTTTATTTATTTATATATTTTTTTGAGATGGAGTCTCACTCTGTTGCCCAGGCTGGAGTGCAATGGTGCAATCTTGGCTCACTGCAACCTCCGCTTCCTGGGTTCAAGCAGTTCTCCTGCCTCAGCCTCTGGAGTAGCTGGGACTACAGGCGCACATCACCATGCCTGGCTAATTTTTGTATTTTTTAGTAGGGGCACGGTTTCACCATATTGGACAGTCTGGTCTCGAACTTCTGGTGTCGTGATCACAGGTGTGAGCCATTGCACCCAACCATCATGTTTGTTTTGTTTTTGTTTTTGTTTTGTTTTGTTTTTTTGAGACTGAGTCTCGCTCTGTGGAGTGCAGTGGCCTCTCAAAGTGCTGGGATTACAGGCATGAGCTACCGCGCTCGGCCGCCATCTTGTTTTTTAAAAAATATCTTTGGAAGCTGAAGCTGAAATAGAAACTTCTTAACGCTTGAAATCCATTCCTGCTTAATCTCATACTCCACATCCTTAACTTTACACTCTCCTTTTACAGTAAGCGCAAAGCCTCAGAAGACCTGGAACAAGATTCTGCCATCTCTGTGATCCCGAGATGTGTCAGCCCTTGCCCCAGCAATGCTGAATTTTCTTCTACTTGGTCATCAAAAAAGGAGTGTAATAGAAGCGAGGGGAGCTCCTCCTCCATCTTCTTACTGAAGAAGAACCTCCTCTCCTTCCCCTTCCTCATGAATGGGCATTAGTGCCTCAGACAGTTGAGGACCGAAGCATCCCCTCCACTCCAGAGTTGGGTGGTACGGATTTTCAACTGGCTAACCCTTGGCCTCCACAATTGAATTTTTTTCAGACCCCCATTCTTCATGCTGGAAATGGGATTGCTGTACTTGGCAGTTTTCTTTCCCCTCATCTTTGACCAGGAACTGGACTCTTAGTTTCCTCAGGACAGACTAGCTGGCACATTATCTCCACCTTAGTTCTTTCTCCCTGATCCCTGGAAGAATACCCCTGTAATCTCTGTAAAGGTTTTTGGGGGGATAAGGGAGTTTAACCACCTCCCAGCGTTCTTTTTTTTTTTTTTTTCCTGAAAAAAGGAAAAAGCGCACAGCACACGGTTTCAAGCCAGCTTCAGATCAAAACTCCAGAAGTGTTGACAAGATGCCTATTCGTAGGGTTCCCTCAGAAGAGCCATGGTGTTTGTGAAGAGAAGAGTAGTGATTGCTCTGCCAGAAGCAGCTCCTCTTTAAGCCCCTCCTTTCTTGATGAATTTCTTAAGGCTGAAGGAATGGAGAGTGGGACATGGGGTAATCTTTACCCCTTTTGTTAAAACAGGAGGCAGCCATGGGCTGGGAGATCATAGCCCTTCCTAGGCAGAATCCTGTTCACTGCCAAGCTATAATAATTATTACTATTTTGCAATTTGAAATATATTCTGGTTGATTTTCTAAATGTGAAGACTTACTAAATGAATTTTAGATCATTCTCCAAAGGAGATTTTTTTGCTCTTCTCATCTTTTCCAACAGTGTTCTCCTGTTTGTGGAGCTAAGGTGAAGAGGGGACACCTGTCTGTTTTATCAGGCAGTCCGTATCTATGAGACCAGTAAATATTTTCTTAAACTCATGGGGAGACAGCAGATTCTTGCCTTGGTGAGGTCATTGCTGTGCCATATGTCCTACCCCCCTGTCTTCATGCAGGGAAGTTGGAAATGGGGGCTACATATGCCCTCTCCTCCCCATCTACAAGAGTTGTGGTTTTCCATCTGATTCTTCCACTCTTGTCAGGGGAAGAAGAGGGCCTGGTATCTCAGGCAGATTGTTGAATTCTTGTTCTATCCCTTCTCTATCCCACCCTGCCTTGATAATATGTTAGCCCATACCCCAAATAACTGTCTATATTAGACACCCCCAGCCAGTTTCTGGCTGCCTGTCTTTGCTGCCATGTTCTTTTTTACAAGAAGGAAAGAGTTCTTGCTATTTTTTTTCATAATTTACTATTTATGATGTATTTAAGTGTTTTATTAAGGACACAGTTCTGTTAGGGGTGGGAGGGAATATTTAAGGGAGGGCTGGGTCTTAGGGAAAGGAATGGGGAATCAACATTTTTATGAAGTGTCACTATTTGCCTTTACTTTGTATTGTTCAGAAATGGCAAATACAATATAAAAGTGATACATGGTTTTAATGTAATAAACTTTAATCGGTTATTTAGATCTCTTATTTCTTCTGATTCTTTTTCATATACCATCTGCTCACCCTCCTACTCCACCACCCAGGCTCAGTTTTGTTCGTGTTACCCTAAACAAAGGCTGCATACTTCCCAGCTTGCAACACTGCAGCTTCACTCTTAAGGCTTTATGTCCGTATGTCCTCTTCCTCAGCAACCCTATTGTCTTCACAAGGAAAAGCAGTGAATGAATATGAGGGGAATTACTGTAGGTCTCTTGCCTAGGTTGCAACCCAGTTTAACAGGGATTTGGAGATTCAAAACTCATTTTACTCAGGTTTAAGAAGAAAGGAGAGGGACAGTGGGAAAAGTAAGTTTGAGGTTGCTGGCCTTAGTGATTCCCTCCCTTTCATTCCCTTGACCTGGCCCTAGAGTGTCACTCTTAGAAGATCATAGAGATTGCAACGCATGGAGTAGTTGGAGATCAAAGAAATAATTGTCCTTCAAGGGTTTCTAGTTTCCGGGAGGAACACAAATACACGAAAACAATGTATTATATGTGAGACAGCTACTTAAGCTATCTGAAGGTGGCACAGAACATAAAAGGGGGAAAAATTGACAGTTATGTGGGATAAAAGTGTTAGAGAATGTTTCACTTCCAGCACAAGGACTAGATGCACGAGAATGGCCTGTTTTTGAGAACAAGGAAGAGATCATGGTGAGAATATTGGAATAGGTATAGTTAGAGGCAATATTGGGAACCCTGAAATATTTTTTGTCCCTAATAGGATGTGATACAAAATAATTGAGAGACTAACAAAGTTTCATCAGAATTAATAGAGGATTGGCCGGGTCCAGTGGCTCACATCTGTAATCCCAGCACTTTGGGAGGCCAAGGCAAGTGGATCACTTGAGGCCAAGAGTTAAAGAGCAGCCCGGTCAACAATGTGAAACCCCATCTCTACTAAAAATACAAAAATTAGGCCAGGTGTGGTGGGTCACACTCGTAATCCCAGCACTTTGGGATGACGAGGCGAGCAGATCACCTGAGGTTGGGAGTTTGACCAACATGGAGAACCAACATGACCAACATGGAGAAAACCTGTCTTTACTAAAAATAGAAAAAATTAGCCGGGCGTGGTGGGTGCACGCCTGTAATCCCAGCTACTTAGGATGCTGAGTCAAGACAATCTCTTGAACCTGAGAGGCAGAGGTTGCGGTGAGCCAAGATTGAGCCATTGTACTCCAGCCTGGGCAACAAGAGTGAAACTCCTTCTCAAAAAAAAAAAATTAGCCAGGCATGGTGGCAGGTGCCTGTAATCCCAGCTACTTGGGAGGCTGAGACAGGAGAATCACTTGAACCCGGGAGGCAGAGGTTGCAGTGGCTGAGATTGCACCATTCATTGCATTCCACCCTGGCAACAGAGGGACACACTGGCTCAAAAAAAAAAAAAAAAAAAGGAAAGGCACGTACTTGGATTGGAAGAGGAATGGGGATTCTCAAAGTTTCTTTTTCTTTTTCTTTCTTTTTTTTTTTTTTGAGACAGTTTCACCATGTTTGCCAGGTTGGTCTCAAACTCCTGGCCTCAAGTGATTTGCCCGCCTCGGCCTCCCAAAGTGCTGGGATTACAGGCGTGAGCCACCACACCCAGCCCAGATTCTCAAAGTTTTGAATTTGATTTTCCCACAGCCCCAGCCAGTCCTCCTTTTGTCTGAATAAGGAGAACACTTTTTTCTCTAATAGAAATTGGAGGTTAACATGTTTTAGGCATAAATGTTCTGCTTCCCTGACCTTGTCACTCAGAGTGTACTCAACTACTGAGTGGGGTGGTGTAGATAATCCTCTTATGATCAGAGGGTCCCTCTAGCGGTGAGCAGCGACTAGCGCTTATTCTCTAGCTATATCCTCTAATTTATATTCAGATACAAGTAGGGTCTGTTAGTATAAAACTTCTAACTAAAAGAGAAATTAAAATCATAGGATAATAAAGTTGGAAATCATCATCTGGTCTGACATTTTACTCTTAAGCATGTCAATCTCAGCTATTCTGAAAAGTATTCAGAGATGAAGTCTCATTCTTTATTAGTTTTTCTTTTTTTCTTTTTTTGAGATGGAGTTTCACTCTTGTCGCCCAGGCTGGAGTACAATAGCACGATCTTGGCTCACTGCAACCTTCACCTCCCGTATTCAAGGGATTCTGCTGCTTCAGCCTCCAGAGTAGCTGGGACTATAGGCACCCGCCACAATGCCTGGCTAATTTTTGTATTTTTAGTAGGAAGGGGTTTCACCATGTTGGCCAATATCTTCTCGATCTCCTGAATTCGTGATCCATCTGCTTCGGCCTCCCAAAGTGCTGGGATTGTCCAGCCTTGGTTTTCTTTATTTTAGTCTTGTTCTATCACCCAGAGCAATCCCAGCTCACTGCAGCCTTTACCTTCTGGGCTCAGGCGACTGTCCTACCTTAACCTTTCAAGTAACTGGGACTACAGGCCTGCACCATCACAACCAGCTAATTTTTGTATTTTTTTGTTGCAACGGGGGTATCCAGGCTGGTCTCGAACTCCCTACCTCAAGTGATCTGCCCACCTCGGCCTCTCAAAGTGCTGGTATTACAGGTGTGAGCCACCATGCCCAGCTGGCCTTTATTTTTCATTATGGAAATTTCCAAACCAAAAGTAGAGTAGTATGGTGAACCACTGTGTACACATAACCCAGCTTCAATAATTATCAACATAAAAGGCCAGTGTGGCTGGGTGCAGTGGCTCAAGCCTGTAATCCCAGCTTTTGGAGGCTGAGATGGGAGGCCCAGAGTTTGAGGTTGCAATGAGCTATATATGATTGCACCACTGCTGCACTCCAGCCCAGTGAGACCTTGTCTCTTTTGTTTTATTTAACACCCTGTCTCAAAAAACAAAACAATTTGTTTCTTCCAAAGGATTAAATCCCAAACTTCATATACTTTTTTTGTCTATGAATATAACATATAACCCTTAATAAAGATTCCTTTTATAATGATGACAACTTTAACACTATTATCATGCCTAAAAAAATTATTTAATATCAAATATCCAGCTGATGTGATGGCTCACACCTGTAATCCCAATACTTTGAGACTTTTTTTTTTTCAGAGATGGGGTCTCACTATATTGCCTATGCTGGTCTCGAACTCCTGCGCTCAATTCATCCTCTCACATCAAAAAATTAAAAACAAATTAGCCGGGCTTGGTGGCATGCACCTATAGCCCCAGCTACTCAGGAGGCTGAGGCAGGAGGATTGCTTGAACCCTAGAGGTGGAGATTGCAGTGAGCCGAGATCAGGCCACTGCACTCCAGTCTGGGCAAAAGAGCAACACCCTGTCTCAAACAATAAAATTTTGTAGAGACGGAGTCTGGCTGTGTTATCCAGGCTGTTCTCAAACTCCTAGCCTGAGTTGATCCTCCTGCCTGGGCCTCCCAAAACGCTGGGATTATAAAACCTAAGCCATTGCATCAGGCCTTAAATGTAATTTTTGATTAACAAACCAAAATGGTTTAGTGGTTTGTTCTTTGGAAGATTAGTTAATATAATTGAGTTGTCAAATCTTTTCTGGGCTCTCTACTGGGCTTAGGGAATTGTAAAGATTAAGACACGTTGCTGGCCAGGTGTGGTGGCTCACGCCTGTAATCCCAGCACTTTGGGAAGCTGAGGTAGGTGCATCAACTGACGTCAAGAGATCGAAACCAGCCTGGCCAACATGGTGAAACCCTGTCTCTACTAAAAATACAAAATTAGCCGGTCATGGTGTCACGCCCCTGTAGTCCCAGCTACCTGGGAGGCTGAGGTGGGAGAATCGCTGGAACCCAGGAGGCAGAGGTTGCAGTGAGCCTAGATCGAGACACTCGAGACACTGCACTCTAGCCTGGGTGACAGAGTGAGACTCCTTCATCTCAAAAAAAAAAAAAAAAAAAAAAGACACGTTGCCTACCCTTAGTTAAATGGGGGAGGAGATAAATATACAAATAAATTCAATTCAAAGGTATAAGGGCTTGTTG